>NC_045790.1:112917906-113217906 GCF_009873245.2 Balaenoptera musculus | reverse complement strand
ACCCCTCCCCTGCGTTGTTGAGGGTACCCTTGCAAGGGCCGATCGTTAGCACCTTTGTACGGGCAGAGACCCGAGCTCACCCTTGACACCTTGTCCAATGTCACGTCCCACCTGTCGAGCTGTGACCGAACCTTCTGCTGATTTTGGAGGCTGGGCTCTAACACCTCGGACTGTGGGGCCTTCCCCGCCTGGGGCCCAGGGGATGGTAAACGCTGGGTGAGCTGTGGGCATCGCTTGGGGAGGAAGCTTCTTCCTCGAGTCCAGGAGCGGCTGCTCAGGTGGGGCAAGTGAGACCAGGGTCTGACTTTGGCTGTGGGTGCCCAGGGGCGTCCCCACACCACTCCACACAGCCACGTGAAGCTGCTACTGGCCTTGCCCTTGAGTGAGGACGACGTGTTCAGGGCATCCGTAAATAAGGGAAGCAAATGGCATCACCAGAGGAGATGGCACCTCTCAGCCACCCTACCTCCCACCTCCACTGCCACTGTGGCTGATACCGTGTTCTGCGGTGACAGGTTTCCCTAGAAATCCACCTATTTGCGGCGTGCCTTTTGGAGGCCCTGCACCAAACTGTATGGGAAGATGGCTGAAGCAACAACAAAAATCTCATTTCTGCAGACAGCCCTGGAGTTAAAGGCCCTGCTGAGGAGGGGCGCAGCCTCACGGTGGTAGAGAGGCTGCAGCTGGGGGAATGTGGCTGGTGAGGCTCCCGCGGGCGGCCAGGCGTGAGGGCTGGGGTCTGGGCCTCCCGCGCCGACCGCATCCGTGGCCCCTGGGCGGGAGGAGGTGCTCAGACATCTGGGCGAGCAGGTGCACAGCTTTCTGAGGCTGTTTTCCTGTGTGTCTGGAGTTGATGGGGGCTGTCCTCTCTCTCCCTCCTCACCTTCCAGGACTGAGGGCTGAAACGATGGCCGAGGACAAGGAGAGACAGGAAACGGTCACCTGAGGGGCTGTGGGAGCCCTGGGCCAGCTGCCCGTCCCCCACTTGACGGGTTTTCTCTTCTTCTGCCACCACGATAGCTCTCCGGGTAGGTGGCTGTTTCTTTTTCTCACCGATCGACATCTGGGCTGGACACAGGGCTACCTTTCTTTCTCTCACGCTCTGTGACATCCCCAAATTCCCATTGGGTGGGCCTGATGATGGACGCTGGGGTCACAGGGCTGCAACCCATAGATGCACAGACTGCCCTCCAGGGACCGGGGTGCAGCCTCCAATACCGTTTCCTCAGCCCCGAGTCAGCACAGGGGCAGATCACCAAGCAGGGACAAGGTGGTGCCGACCCTGGGGTCCTGGACAGGGTGTGGGGACAGGTGGACCCGCCTCCCTGGGACTTACCATGCGACGATCCCCACTCTACCCCCAGCTTCTCTCTGCCCCAATCCCTGTGCATTTTCCCCACAGACTTGTGTTTATTGCGTGTTTGTTTCTTCCTTGTTCATTGCCTCCCCGACCCCACGAGAGTGAGCGCAGGGTCTGGTCTACCCAGTTCCTGGTCCTTGGAAAGCATCGCACAGAAGTTCATGGGATGAAGAAACGCACAAGCAGGCTCTGGAGCTACAGATCCAGAGAAGGCCCACCCCTGAGGCGCTCACTGAGGCAGGAGCACTCAGACGTCCACCCAGGAGATGAGAACAAGGGCGGTGGGAAGACACGGGCAGGAATAGTCACAGTGACTCTGTTCATGATCACCCCAAATGGGAGAAACCCGAGTGCCCATCCACAAAGAGCAGATAAGCAAATTGGGATACGGTCATACTGTGGGATATTCCTCAACAAACAGAAGGAACACCCAGCAACAGAGATGAACTCCCAAACTGTATGAGGAGCAAAATATGCCCGATGTGAATTCCCGTGTGATGCCCCTGCTGTGATTTCTAAGCACAGGAGCAGCTGATGATGATGACAGCCGTCAATGAAAGAGGGTATCCCTGGGGTGGGGGGCAGGGGGGAGACTGGGAAGATGCTCCAGGGAACTTTCTGGGGTGATGGGAATATTCCATAATTTGGGGTGGTGTTCACATGGGTGTCTATAATTGTCAAAATTTATTCAATCAAAATCTGTGCTTCTTTTGGTATGTAAACTTTTCCTCAATTTTTTTTAATGTATATCTCAGAAATAACTAAATTTCCTTGTCAATTGCATTATTATGAACTTTCATCAAATCTTTAACCGTGGTCATTTTTAAGTCTTTTGTCATTTACAGACAGTTCTGGGTGTAGTCTGATGCTTTTGCAACAATGTTCCTATAAAAGCGTTTCATCTTCAACGAATTCATGGAAAAGACTCTGACAAGTACAGGTTTCTGGTAACTGACTATACTGCTGAACTGAATGAACAAGCATTTTCAGAACTCTAATGGAAAACTGATGAATTCATAAAAGTGCTAACAGAAGATCAAGATGAAAAAAAAATTAATTACATGGGACTGAGTGAACTGATGAGGATGATTATAATTTTTGTGACTTTCTGTTTGAATAAAAAAGAAAGAAAGAAAGAAAGAAATCAGGGACAGTGGCTACCTTTGAGGGAGTGGTGCCTGGAAAAGAAACATGAGAGGAACTTCTGTGTTCCTGGCAATTTTTTGTTTCTTGATCTAGATGTGAAATACACTGTCCATTTTATGAATTTGCAGTGAGTTGTACACCTATGCTAACTTCTCTGTTCTCTATTATTTGTCATTAAAAAGCTAAAGAAATGGCCAAAAAAAAAAAAAAAAAAAGGGAAAACAGAGCACACTTAACATAAATATCAACCTTGCTCACCCACGGCAGGATCTTGCTTATGGAGAGAGCTTGCTTTGACCGGCACATTCACTTTTATATTCCGCTGGTCATTTGAGATTCTGGCCCTGGGTAAGTGTCGAGTCTTTTTTGGTCATTGTCATTTAAAAACTGCTTTATTAAGATATAATTCACATACCATAAAATTCACCCACTGAAAGTGTACAATTCAATGGTTTTTCTATATTCACAGAGCGGTGCAACCATCAGCACAATCTAGTTTTAGAACATTTTCATCACCCCCAAAAGAAGCCCTGTACCCTTGGCCATCATTCCCGAGCCCCAGGCAATGACCCATCTGCTTACTGTCTCCACAGATTTGCCTGTTCTGGACACACCACATACACAGAGTCACACAACATGTGAGTTTGTGATTGGCTGCTTCTACTCAGCATAAAGGTTTCAAGGTCCATCACATTGTAATGTGTGTCGGTACTTTGTTCCTTTTTCTTGCAGGATAATATTCCATTGTACGCATTTACCACATTTTGTTTATCCGTCTGTTGATGGAATTTGAGTTGTTTCCACTTTTTGGCAATTGTGGATACTGCTGCTGTGAATATTTATGTACTGAGGACCTCAGCTCCTGCTTTAAAGCCTCCTGTGTGATTCTTGGAGCCCAAGCGTGGCTGATTACAGAGGCTCTGCCTGGGGGTCTCACAGGGGAGCCACCGCCCATCCCACAGTTGGTGACGGCTGTGTACCGCAGTCTCTGGGGAGCTGCCATCAGGGGCTCAGGCCCTCAGTCACCCTGCTCACTCGTATCTGCGTCCCTAGCCTGACACCCTAGTCCTTAGTCCTGTCATCTGAGGCCTTGGGCAGGTGTCCTCTTCAGGCCTGTCTGCCCAGACTTCCCCGTCCGGGAAGGGGAGCCTGAATGCATTCCCCCCCCCCCAAACTCTGACCCTGAACCAGAACCCCTCCCTCCACTCCTAGCCCCCCACCCTGACCCCAGAGTCCATGACTTGGGGCCTTTGGTTGGGACCCCTCACATCTATCCTGACCCACCAGACACGTGTTTTTGCATCTCTTGGGTATATCTCCAGGAGTGGAATTGTGGGATCACATGGTACCACTCTGTTGTGTTGACTTGCATTTTCCTGACAGCTGATGATACTGAGCATCTTTTCATATGCTTATTGGCCATTTGTATATACTCCTTAGAGAAATGTCCTTTGCCCTTTAAAATAATTGGATTATTTCTTTTTTTACTATTATTGGGTAGTAAGAGTTATTTATATATTCTAGATACAAGCCCCTTGTCAGATATATGATTTGCAAATATTTTCTCCCATTCTGTCAGTTGTCTTCTCACTTTCTTGGGTCCTTTGACGTATAAAAGTTTTTAATTTGAAGTCCAAATTAAGTATTTTTCCTTTTGTTTCTTGTGTTTTTGGTGTCATATCAAAGGAACTATTGCCTGGTCTGAGCTAACAAAGATGTATGCCTATGTTTTCTTCCAAGTGTTTCATAGACATTTAGGTCTCAGTACATTTTGAGATAATTTTTAACGTATGGATAATTTTTGTGCACAGATGTGGATACCCAGGGCTGTTTGTTGAAAAGACTATTCTTTCCCATTGAATTTCCTTGGTACCCTTGATAGAAAATCAATTGACCACAAACGTGAGGGTTTGTCTCCAGACTCTCCATTCTATTCCATTGACCTATATGTCTATCCTTATGCTTGAACCACACCGTCTTTATTGTAGCTTTATGGTAGGTTTTCAAACCAGGATGTGTGAGTCCTGAAACTTGGTTCTTCTTTTTAAAGATTGTTTTGGCTATTCTGGATTCCTTGCATTTCCACGTGAATTTTTGGATCAGGTTGTCTGTTTCCACACACACACACAAAGCCAGCTAAGATTTCGATAGGGATTACATTGCCTCTGCAGGTAAACTTGAGGAGTACTGTCATCTGAACAACAGTAAGTCTTTCATGTCAAAAACACGGAATGTCTTTCCATTTATTTAATTTTAACTTCCGTCGACAATGTTTTCAAGGTACAAGTCTTGCACTTCTTTTCCTAAGTTTATCCCTAGGTATTTTATTCCTTTTACTGCTATTATAAATGGAATTATTTTCACTTCTGGATTGTACATTACAAGTGTATGGAAATATAATTGATATATATTGAGCTGGTATCCTGCCACGTTGCTGAACTCTTTATTAGTTCTACCAGTTTTTTTAGTAGTGGGTTCCTTGGGATTTTCTATGTACAAGATCATGTCATCTGCAAATAGAGATAGTTTACTTTTTCCTTTCCTTTCTGGATGCATTTTATTTCTTTTTCTTACCTAATCGCTTTGGCTAGAACCTTCAGTGCAACACTGGATACAAGTGGTGAGAGCGGACATCCTTGTCTTGTTCTTTATTTTAGGGGAAAAGCATCCAGTCTTTCTGCTTTAAGTATAATATTCTCGGTAGGCACTGTGGTTATTTTTATATGGTGCCAAAACAAAGTCTTCCTTCACTCTGTGAACAAATCTTTCAGCAACCACGAGTCTCCAGAGCCCCTTGTTCTTCCTGTGCTTCCTCATCCTCCCCCACTACCCTCCTCTGTCCTTACCTCCTCAAGATTTCAAACGAAACCCACCAGCTACTTCCTACATTGCTCTCAATACTTCAGCTAAAGTTACGACCTCAGGACCAACCTGAGTGCTTAGTGCCTAAGACCTCAAGGCAGAAGAACCTCCAGTCCACTAATTGGGGTTCTCCTTGGGGGATCGAAAGAGCACCACGCAAAAGCCAACAACAGGCATTCAGATGTCCCCTCCTTTTGGACTTGTGGCTGTATAAATCCTTTGGGAGTGCGTTGCTAGACGGACGGATGAAAAACAGGTGGGGCATGTGTTCTGACTGAACCACCATCAAGTGTCAGGAGGAGAAACGGAATCTGGGAGCAACACTGACTCTGGCAGAGTTTTTATTAAAATTCATGCAAGTTCATTTATTCAATGAATATCTATTACACACCAATCACATGCCAGGCACTGGGGAAACAGGAGTGAAGGAGACGGACAGAAGACCTGCCTCTGGCACATAAGCCTCGTGGGTTGAGAGATTTGCATCCATCGGCCCCGTCAGGGCCCGTTGTCTGAGGATGCAGCACCTTCTGAACTAGTCATCTGGGCCGGGCAGGGCTGGCTTCCCCCGGCTGAGTCAGGTTTGCCAGAGGACTTGCATTACTAAGGACATGCTATGTGTCTGTGCCTTAGTGTGCCCTGGACACTGACCTTGGGAAGGGCAGCTGGCAGAGTAAGAAAGGCAGGAGAATCCATGCTCTGTCTCATCTACACTCTGACATGACCCTGGGCCTGGGGCTGGAGTGGGGTCTTTGCTGGAACAAAGGCTGGTGGACACCAGAGCTGAGGGCCGAGAGCCACGGGTCCAGGCTCTGGCCTCTGTCACCTGGAAGAGATGGTGTCAGAAGAAGGTGAAGATTAACCATGGTTCCTTAACTGTAAACACATATTTTGCTCTGTCCATCTGGTCTTTAAACAAGCCTCCGGATTCATACTGTACTACTAGCTACAGGGTTTCACGTGGAGCATGATAATGGAGATGCACGCAAGCTGATAAATTATGAGTGGAAATTGATTCTGGATGCGGTGATAAGTGAGGTTTCCTGGTGCCCAGGGCCCACGTGGGAAGCAGGGCTGACTGACAGGCGTGGCACCTGCAGAATGACCCCTGGCGACCCCGGGACATCCCGGATCCCGGCTCTGTGCTCTCTCTATGGCCACGGCCACAGTGCTGTGTTGCAGCCTCCCCATCCCTCTGGACCAGCCGGCCGCTGAAATGTGACAGCCACGCCCAGCCAGACGGGGCCACCATATGCTTCCGGGCCAGCCTCCCTTGTCTCCATGTGGCCTGTGCCCTGGAAGGAGCTGCTGGGATGGAGGGATGGCCCAAGCCAGGGACATCTGTACCATCGTGGTTTGGAGCATCCATCCATGTCCTGGGCAGGAAGCTGGGGGGCAGAGAAGGCAACCCAGATGGGCCCCCAGAGGTGTGGGCCCACGCTGTGGGCCCCAGGAGGAAAGACCACACCCATGAAACCCCATGCTCCAGCATGTGGCACACACCACCCGACTAAGACCTTCCCCATTCTGGTCTCACCTTCACTGTCTGTCAATGGCAGCAAGAAATAATATTTTCTGAGATCCTTTTCTCCTCCTAAAGTCTCAAAAAATCAACAAGAATGACAAGAGTCCACCAGGATCCCCTCGAGGTGCCATTTTCCTGGCATTGGGTTAAAATGGGGTTGCAGTAAGCTTTTTTATCTTTATGTACGTGTGTGTCTTGGTGTGTCTCTGTATGTGTGCGTCTGTGTGTGTTCATGCATGTGTGTGTGCGTGCCTGCACACATGTGTGCGCTAGTCACCAAGCCCAGCCCTTGCCATCTTGATTTGATGAGCAGAGTGACAACAGATCATCTTCTCCCCTGGTTCAGGGGCCTTAGTCTGTGCATTCTAAAGGGCAGAGCCAATTTCTATGAATTTCATGGGGTGTCCTTGTGTGATTCTTTTAGCGGAAAGTCTGGCTGACCTCAGACATTGTCACCATTGTGCTGGTGATGGCTACACACCACAGAGAGCCCCTTTCTTCTCCTTTGGGACTAGGGGAATAGGGCTTCACTGTATAGGGATGAGGCCTGTGTGAGGCTTTGATCAAAGAGGCAGGGCCACCGGGAGATGTATTTAAAGGATTTATTATAAGAATTTGCCCTGATGCAATCGTGGGAGCTGGTGACACAGTCTACGGGAGGCTCTGGCTTCTGTGTCTACTGGTGGCGCCTGAGGTCAGCAGGTGGCCTGTCGGGAAGGAGAGATGGGCATTGAGTGGAGAAACAGGACACCTGGAAAACTGCTGGGAACCTCAAGGGTGATCTCACAGCCATGGCCTACAGCTTCAACGCCAGGTGCCCTGCGGGAGATGCTGGAGGCCTTCCTCAGGAGCTGAACACACACCTGGCCCAGGAGTCAGAGCCTGGGGAGGAGTTGGCAGGTGCTGAATTGACCGCCCACGCCCTCGAGGTGCGCCAGCAGATCAGAAACAGCCTGTGCGTGGTGCCAACCTTCCACTGAAGCCTTCCGATCCTGGCCATGACTGCTCTCAGGGATCAAGCCAACCCAGGGCTGTGCAGAAAAGGGCAGTAACGCAGCTCAGGCAGGTGACACAGCAGAAATCCACTGCCACCCACCCTGTCAACCTGGCGTCTGTACCAAGTTCATCAAAACAGACTTAGTGCCTGAATCAAGATCCATCTTGCTGAGTTCGTCAGCAAGATCCATCCTGACGAACTCATGTGATGCCACCGACCTCCGTAAAATTGAAAACACACTAAGCTTCTCCCTAGAGTGGGTACAGGGGCCCTTCCGTCCCCTCTGGGGTTGTTCATTCCTCTTCCCGCTGAGTCACATGCCCCTTTTGTCTCCTGTGACTTAAACACTGAGTGTATTACTTGACTATGGCTGCGTGACACATTCCCCGAAACTTGGAGGCGTCACCGATACCCCTGAGGACAGGAATCTGGGGTGGCTTGGCTGTGGCCCCACAGAGCTGCAGTCAGCAGCCAGCAAGTGCTGTCTGTTCTGGAGGCTGGACTGGGGGAGGGCCTTCTGTTACCGAACCAAACTTGGCTCCACTCGCCTGCAGGCAGTAAAGCCAATCTACTGACACTGGGTTGTGGTAAAGGAAAGTGCAGCATTTACTGTAAAGGTGCCAGACAAGGAGAGCGGGTGGCTTGTGCTCAAAAACCCCGAGTTCCCAGAAGTGTTTCAGCAAAACATTTTTGAAGGACAGGTAAGGTAGGGGGGCCCCAGGGTGTCTGAGCAGCTCGTGCACAAATCTTGATTAGTTGATGGTGAGGTCACAGGGTGGTGTCACAGGGCTTAACGTTATCAGTGCTTAGGCTCCAGAAAGTCTGGGGGCTACGTGCTCATGGTCATCTGGTCGTTAACTTCTTCCATCTGGTGTGGCTTTAGCATCTGTAAAACAACTCAGGAAATGTGCCTCAGATACTATTAGCTGGGTACTTCAGAGGAGATACGACAGAGGATATAGGGGAGGGGGTCTGTTCTAGGAAGGGCCCAGAGGGTCCTGCTCAGTTACACTCCCACGCTCACCTGCATGGCTGTTGGCTTGAGTGGTCAGGTCCTTGCCACATGAGCTTCTCCAAAGAGCAGTTTGCATCCCTCGGAGCGAGGGCTCCAAAAGAGTGAGGGGCCAAAAAGGTGGTGGCCACATCTCCTTGTAAGTGGAATCTCAGAAGTGACAACCCATCCTTTTTGCCAGTTTCTATCCATTCGTTGGAAGTGAGTCACACGTGAGCCCTCGCTCGAGGAGAGGGGCTTACATAAGGCCGTGAATATGGAGAAAAGGGGATCATCTTTGAGGCTGCCCACCCACGTCTGAGACAGACAATTAACTGCTGTTAACACAACTTAGGTTAGAAGTGGGGACATGGGAGCCGGGAGGTGGGAGAACATTTGGTTAATATGTATACAACACGTGCATATCTAGATATGCAATAAATACTGTGACAATTACACCTCCTTACCTGCACTGGTTATGTGGCCAGAGTGTGTATTCATAACTGCCTCGCCCACACCATCCCTCATCCCTCTGCCCTCCCCTTAGCTGGCAGGGTTCCTTGCCTGAGGCATGACCCAAATCGTCTTTCCCGAAGTGTCTGAACCATTAAAATTGCCCCTGTGTTAGCCTGTTGTTGTTTTCTGTTTTAGTTGTGGTGTCTTGAGCATCTCAAGAAGGCAGATGCCTTGGAGCTGGGTAATTGAGTTTCTAGAGCCCTGGGGCCTCCCAGATGGATGGAGCTCCAGCCCCAGGCTGCCCCGGGGGATCTGCAGCTGGGTCTGCAGAAGGGATCTGACCCACGGCCACCTTCCTTCCAGCTCCTCTTGGCCGGGGTCACCTCGGGAAGTCTCCCCCCTGGGGAGCAGCTCCGGCTCCAGGCAGAGGCTGTGGTTGCTTGTCCCGGCCCCGTGCAGCACCAGCCACCCCCAATGGCTTCCGCACCGTTGGCAGGGATCCGTCCAGATGTTCCCTCCATCCTTCATCCATTCCTTGAGCCATTATGGATCCGGTGCTGAGCTCTCGAATGCCAAGTGAGAACAAGACAGGCGGGGAGGCTGCATGATGGAGCCAAGTCCATGGGAAGGTCGATGCACCCTAAATGATTTAGGGCGTAAGTCCACTTCGTGGGCAGCAAAGGCGTGGACACAGTCCAGAGGGCAAGGCCTCACGGGAGGGAGGGCCCTTCTGATGGGCGTCAGGGAGATGGTCTCCGAGGCGGGGACGAGGGTAGGACCTGAAAGTGGGGATGAGCTGCCCCAGGCCTGCATTCCAGCAGCTGGAATGGACCATGTGGAGGTGGGGAGGGCCGGGAATGACCGGGTTCCTGTAGGCCTGGAACCATCCAGACAATGGGGACATCACAGGGCGGGGCACACCACTTTCTCTCTCGGCCATCCCAGGAGGGAGGGTGTCCACTTCACTGCTCACACCTGAGCCCGCGAAACTCCCTTTTCTGATCCTCTGAGATGCTCATTCACCAGGGCTGACTGCGTGGGGCCTGGGGACCCGCTGCGCGACCAGCAAGGCAGACGGCTCAAAGCTGCCGGTGCGGACACCCGGGCAAAGACTGCGGGACCCTTGAGAGGGAATGTGTGCCCTCCCAGCCAGGCCGGAGCCGCTTCCTTGGGAAGAAGTGAAGAGCCAATCTGAGGGAAGGGACCCTGACACTTGGACAACCCCGTTTCTGGACGTGACCCCGTGCAGAGAGCAGGAAAAGCCCCCGGTGTTTTACAGTGGCTTTGAGAGGCCGAGGAGAGGGGCCGCTCTGGGCTGCTCCTGTGAAGCCGATTAAGAACCAACAGTGGTCCCCTCCCAGGCCCTGATCTTCGGGATGCACAGGGAGAAGCGTAATTAAGGCCTGTGCAGCTGCAGGATTAGTGATCCAACCCGGGAAGCCTGGGTTTTAATTAGTAATTAGGCCCTTTCTGCAGAGCCGTGCTAAACAGACAAGGGCGCCGTGACCTTAGTCCCCAGAGGGATGGTGACACAGCCTGTCTGTTTTGTGGAAACACCGATGGCTTCTGTCACAGCTGATTGGATGAAGGGACACTGGCGAGAAGCTCGGCCAGAAGAAGGAGGGTCTCTGCTCCTGGGCACCGGCCACTGAAGACTCAGCTCCCGAATCCACCCAGAGCCTGCAATGGCAGATTTAGTGGCTTTTCTGGGGCAAGTGCACAGCCAATACAGTGACAAGCTGCCTGGAAGGTGCGTGGAGCATTGCACAGACTTCCCTGGCTCCACAAGATGAAAGAGTTGGGGAAAGAGCAGCCAGTGCCACCCACACCAGACTCCAGGGAAGTGCGCCGTCGGCCCCCATGCTGGGCATCTAGGACCCCACGGCCGAGCTGCGCTGTTCTGTCTAAATCACGCTGTGTCGTCAAATCACAGAACTTTCCAGCTGGCCCACCCTGGAGACCAACTCCCCCCACCTCCTGCTTCCCACAAAGGGTAGCTGAGGCCAAGGGCAGCTGTGCCCAGAGGCTGGTGGCCAAGCCGGGACCAGGACCTGGGGCTCCTGGTTCTCTGAGCTCTTCCTGAAGCTCACATAAGATGCTGACAGTCACGAGCGCTTACTGACAAAGACATGGAGTGAGTTTCTCCAAGAGGACTTCTTCTGTGGCTTTGAAAAAGCCCAAAGTCACGACGCCCTGGAACCCCGTCTAGACGATGCTGGCTCTGGTCTCCTGAGGGTGCAGCTCTCACCTCAGCCATGGCCCCCAAGTCTCCACCCAAGAGGCTCACCTCTCAGCTCCTGCTGGGCCCACAGACCCCCAGTGCCCCCTCTCTGACTGGCTGCCCAGACGTCGGCTTCCCACCACCTCCCTCCACCCCAGCACCGGTAAGTGGGACATGCAATTCCTGGGTAGTTAAGGCCATGCACGGGGCACTACCCTTCCTAGCCAGGCTGCGAGCACCCGAGGGCAGGTCGTGGGTTGTTGTTTTTCTCCATTTCCCAGACGCTCAGCCCACAGGAGGGACCCTGTTAGCTCTTGTCCGTTTTATAGGAGCTGCAGGTACTGGTCGGTGCCAGAGGAAATAGAGGTCCACTGGTACAAGCTTTCTGTATGCGAGGTGAGTTCTAGAGCTTTGCTGTACAATATAGTACCCACTTCACTATAGGGTATCACGCACTTTAAAATATGTGAAAAGGACAGATCTCAGG
This sequence comes from Balaenoptera musculus, assembly GCF_009873245.2. NCBI lineage: Eukaryota > Metazoa > Chordata > Mammalia > Artiodactyla > Balaenopteridae > Balaenoptera > Balaenoptera musculus. Next base: position 113,205,861 of record NC_045790.1, on the reverse strand, counting down.
TTGTGTTCTTACAAAACGAAAAGAAGATGACAAGGAAGTTTTGGGAGGTAATGGGTGTGTTTAGTACTTCGGTTGTGATGGTATCACGGGTGTCTGCATATGTCCAAACTCATCAAGATGTAATTCACACACACACACTACTATATATAACCAACAATGACCTGCTCTGAGCACAGTGAACTCTGTTCCATACTCTGTAATAACCTATATGGGAAAAGTACCTGAAAAAGGAATGAACATATGTATATGTATAACTGAATCACCTTGCTGTACACCTGAAACTAACACAACATTGTAAATCAACTATCCTCCAATAAAACTGAAAGATCAAAACATTTTAAAAATTACACAGGGGAGAAAAAAGCTGTATACATTAAATGTGCACGTGTTTGGATATCAATTACACCTCACTAAAGCTAAAATTGTTAAAGAAAGCAGATGGAGGCCTGTAATGCCTCTGGCACTCTTGGCGGACACACTCTCAGGACAGGGAGGTGAGTGGAACTCTTGCCAGACGTCGTCCCAAGAACATGGGGGCCTGACGCCTGATGCCTGGGTCCCACTCACCTCCGCACCCTGAGAGCCTTCTCCTGCCCCCTGCATGCCCTGAGGGAAGCGCGTTTGAAATCAGAAGACTGCATTTGAGTGCCAGCTCAGCACAGCCCTCGACATTTCTGAACCGCACTTTTCTCCTCTGTATAATGTGTCCATTGGCTAGACATCTCCCATTGTCTTCACGAGCTTATCAAGAGGAACAAGCCAGCCGGGGCTGATCATGACAACGTTGCTGGCCACGGTCACCTGGGCCCTGTGCGCATCACTTCCTACACCTGAGATGTGGTCACCATTGTTCCCATACAATGGATGGGGAAACCGAGGCTCAGAGAAGTTAAGGCACTTACCCTTGGTCCTGCAGAGGTGGCTGGGCTAAGATTCAGCCCACAGTCTGGTCTCTTTAGCTGCAAAGTGTGACAGTTACTGTGACAGTGAACAGGAGAGGGTGCCCTGAGAACAGGGGACACACACACACACACACACACACACACACACACTCACATCTGCTTGCACCTCTTCCCGATAACTCATCATGGGGCATAACTGCTCTCTGAGTTGCCTGAAATAAAATGAAGAACTTTCCATGTGAGGCTCTTTGTGCTGAAGAGAACGATTCCAGGTGGGGAGTAATTGGCTGTCCAGGGTCCAGTTCTTGCCTTTGAGATGAAACGTGCTCACGTGTCAGAGGAGCAAAAATAAAACTACCGAATATGAGACACGGAGCAGGTAATGAGGACAAATCAGCAGGTTTTAGAAACGAAATACAATCGTGTGTCTGTAGCTGCAGGCCGGGGCGGCCCACACAGCACGACGGGGGGCTCGAGCATGGGGTGTGGGGTCAGCCCCAGGGGGCGGGTTTACCGGAACTTGTAAGAGGGACCTCCTCGGACCCTCGGAGACATCTGGCCTCATCCTGCTTTGAGGCGTTAGACCCACCTCAGCCAGGCTCCCAGCCAGCACTTTCCACAAAGCCCTCTGTGTTGGTTTGCTCGGCTGCTGTAACAAAGCACCATAGACGGGGCGGCTTAAACAACAGACAGTTACTGTCTCACATCCTGGAGGCTGGACGTCCAAGATCAAGGTGTTGGCAGGGCTGGCCCCCTCTGAGGCCGTGCTCTCCCTGTGTCCTCATGTGGACTTCCTCCTGTGCCTGCCTGTGTCCACATCTCCCCTTTTTATGAGGACACAGGTCGTACTGGATCAGGGCCGCTCTAATGGCCTCATTTTAACTTGATGACCTCTGTAAAGACCCCGTTTCCTAATACAGCCACACTCTGAGGTCCTGGGGGTCAGGGCTGCAGCACATAAACTTTGGGAGACACAGTTCAGCCCCTAACACTTCCCTCACCCTGCCTTTCTTCACTCCTTATGGTTTTCGCTCATTCTCCTGTGCCTACTTTGTACTTGGCTGGACCAAGACAGAAAGCCCTCAGGAGCCCAGCATCTGGTGGACATCAGGGCGGAGGATGGTGGTGCCACGGCAGGGTCGGATCCAGCCCGGGACCTGTCTGCAATGCAGCCCCCAGGACGCCCACCCCCACCAGGACGTGCACAGAGCAGGCTCTTGAATATTCATTTCTTCAAAACCACACCCCCTTGCGGATGCTGAGCTGAGCTACTCCGTCCACTTGGGCAGTTCACCATCCAGGATGGAGGGGTGACACCAAGGCCTGAGAACAAGGTAGGTCCTGAGCCCTAGTGAGCACATCTGGTGGCCACCCCGCCTCGTGGTGGAGCTGGCGGGGGTTGGAGGCTGGGCCACAGAGAGCCCTCGGGAGGACGGGTGCCACACGTGGAGGGCGGCTATGGCGTGTACCAACATTTAAAACTCACGTGTCCTTTGACCTAGCACCCAGCCCGTTGGAGGACGTCTCCAGAGGTCACTGGAAAAGGGCACAGGAGCGGGATGGGCTCTGCCAGACGGCCCCCAAATTCCAGGGGCTTCTCCCAACAGGAAATCCACACAGTCACTCAGAGATCCAGGCTCCCCTCCCTCAGGACTCCAGCCTCCTCGGTTCAGCCAGCGGAGGAAGGGAGAGTGAGGGCTGCACTCGGGAAGGTCTATGGCCCACCGGGCAGGGGAGTGCATCACTTCCCCACCCCCACCCCTGTGTTCAACTGGCCGGACTCCTGCACGTGGTCGCCCCCAACCCAAGAATGCCTGGGACGCACGGCTGCGTGTGCCCTGGAAGAAGAGAACACAGGTAGAGCACTAGCTGTCTCCGGTGCAATATTCGCCCAACGTCTGTCTAAAATAATTAAACGTAACTCCAGCTTGAGTGACCTGTGAACAGAGCTAAATACATTTAATGGTGGCACCAGGCATTTATCCAACATCCATTATTCCATAAACACTTCCTGGGACATCACGCTGTGTGAAATACATATTATGCAGCCCAGAAAAATAATGGCACGAATCGATGTTCACGGATATTGGTTGAATGACAAGATCAGGATTCAATACAGATTATATAGTATAATCCAGATTTTGACAATTCAAATATTTATATCCATCGGTATACATAAACATAGAGAATTATGGAAAGATCTTCACAAAAATTGAAAAAGATATCTACAGTTTTGTTGGCAAGCATCCCCTCAAGAGATGGAGCTGGTTTCGCCTCCCCGTGAACGTGGGCTGGGCTCGTTTCTAATGAGTAGAGTGTGAAAGAGGAGATGGGGAGTGACTGCAGATACTTGGTTGTACGTGGAGTTGCAGCCTCCTCCCTGCTTCCTCCCCTGGACCGTCTGTGCCTGGGGAAGACAGCAGCCTTGCCGCAAGTTCACCTAAACAGCCCTAGGAGAGGCCCATGCCATGTGGCGTGCCATCTTGGCAGTGGCTTCTGCAGCCTCTGGAGAGGCCGGAGGCAGAAGCTCTCCTCTGAGCTGCTCTTGAATTCCTGACCCTCCAAAACTGTGAGATGAGAGACGTCTGTCAATGAAGCCTCTACCTTTGGGGGTAATTTATTACGCAGCAGTAGATGACTAACACGCCATCTTTGCAAAGTGAAGGGCCAAGACTCTGACCCTGCCTTCCCCTCTCTCCCCTCTGTGTCCACTCAGAAGAATTCTGAGCGCCCCCTGGCTGGGCTCAGGAAGTCAGCTGAGGCCAGGTGGCCTGACGTAGTAACTGACCACCTGGGTGTAAAACCCCAACCAAGGTCTCTCAGGACCTCTCAGGGCAGAACTGTGGCCCCAGGCCTGCCTCACTGTCCTGCCGCAGGGTCCCCCCAATTCTCCACCTGTCCCATTCCATGGCCCTCAGTCTGGACACAAGCCTAGGTGAGTCATCATAACCATTGCTTCTCGGAACCCCGCACCACGCCTACACCAAGCACAGTGAGAACCCTCAACACGTCCTTGCGGGACGAGCAGAGAAATGCAGAGAAAACCTTCTACGATTAACGTGTATGATCTTTGAAACTGGGGGGAATAAACTATCTAAAAGCAAGTGGGTTGATGCAAGGATTCCACTGGAGCAGGAAGAGAATGAGTGACGTGACAGCTCCACACGCTGGCTCCCGGGAAGCCGTCTGGGGTGCTGGGCAACGTCCCTGTGCCTGGGCTCTGCCCACGTCACCCTCTCCCCCCTCCCCTGTCAATTCCCAGGATGCAGAGGCTGTTTTCCCGGAGCCGTTAGCGGGCAGAAATGGGCTTGCTGCTTGGTAAGAAGAGCTAGTCCAAACGGACTGGGAACCGCGAAAACGCAGTTAACAGAGCTGGACGGGGAGTCCGTCCTGCCCCTGGACGGTCCCCGCCTGCTAATGGGCCTTCCTGGAAAGGCCACTCGGGGCTGGTCCCCATGCTCTGTGATGGGCTGAGCCCCCGCTGAACAGTCTGAGGCCATATAAGTCTGAGCGTATATAAGAACCACCTTCCCAAACTCATTTCCCTTGCGGGCCTAGCGTGTGCAAGGGTGGCCCGTGCCTCGCCCGGTCCAGGGGTCGGAGGGAGGAGGAGGTGAACGGAGGCACCAGCGGACTCCTAATGGCCTGAAGCCTGGTCCGCCTGCCCTGCACTTACCTGCCCGAGGGCTTAGGGCTAGGTGGGCAGTGGCACCAGAGGTCTGGGCTGGTCACCGCCTGGGGGACCCCGGGCCCTCCTTTCACATCCTGACCCATTTCATCCTCTGTGATGTGAGGCTGTGGGCGGACCCGTGAGCTCTGGAGATGCCCTGTGAGGGATGGTCCAGGGGACGGCTTGGGAGCCAGACACACCAATGGGAAAGCAAAAAATTCGCCCCTGGGTGTCTCCCAGCCCTGGATGGGGCGGAAAGGGGTCACAGTGAAGGAAAGCTCAGCCCAGGGAGAACAGTGACTTTGGGAGGAAAGTGCAGCCACACAGCCCCCACAAGCGAGCCTCCTCGAGGTCGGGGAGAGTTGGGCACCTGATGGATGTCCTGAGTCTCGGGTCCCTCAACTAGAAGACTGGGGGCCACACAGCCTCCCTCAGAGCTGCCTGAGGATGGGAGGAGGGGAAACGTAACACAGCACAGCACCCCAGCTCGGAGCCGGTGGGAGGGCAGGGCTTCCAGCCGCCCCCCAACGTACCTCCACACGCCCTCCATACAGTAAACCTTCGTTTCATCACCGACTTTGAAAGAGGCTAAAGCGTTTCTCAGCCATGCCGACCCTGCCCGGCGACCTTGAAGGAGCGACTTGGCCCCGAGCTCATCCCTACGAACTCATCCCTGCTGGAGAAATAGGATTACATCCAGGCGCCCGTCTTCTCGTCTCAGGATTTCTCCCCCACGAAGAGAAAGAGAACATCTCCTTCTGTTCATAAAAAGCGTGCCTGTGGGCAGGAGGAGGCCTGGCATGGGCAGCTGCTGACAGCTTGCAGGACGAGGACCCGGAGGCCGTGCGGCCCGCCCGCTGGACACGCACTCATGCCACCCCCGATTCGCCGCCTCAGCCCACCCAGGCTGCTCAGATCCTCCTGTCATTTGATTAATCAGGGGAGGAAGGGCTGCTGGGAAGGCAAAATTATTTTTTTCTATAATCATTTTCTAAAATTATTTTGCTGCTTTCTCAATATCTGAATTTTTCGCAGTGCTGAATTCTGCTTCCTTTTCCTTAAAACAAAAACAAGGAAACACATCGGGACAATTCTCTGTTTATATACATTCCCTCTTATTTGACCTCAAAGGTGTACTTCCAGAAAAGCAAAATGTTTTTGGACAAGACCTCGATGATTAGAAAGGGGAAAATAAGGCCTGGATTTCAGCAAAACATCGGTGGCCTGACTGGTCTCCAACTTCTCCCGTGTCCTCACAGTAGAGGGACGATGCAGGTCCTAACTTCAGAGCAGCGCCCTGCCCTGTGTGGGCCCTGGCCCGGCCTCCCGTCCCAGCTCAAATGCAATGCAAGGCCGCCCTGGAGTTGATTGCCGTGTTTGCTGACGCTACACAGAACCAGCTAGAATCCTACTGGCCTAACTGGCGGAAAGTGGGTCTTGCTACTGGCTTCCACTCGTCATTTGTAACAAATCGGACACTCGCCTTCTGTACTGAAGTGAAATGAAGACCTCGTGGAGGGGAGCTGCAGGAAGCAAGACCTCCAGGAAGGCTGGAGGGAAGGCCAGGGAGCCTCCTGGGCCTGGAGCATGTCTGGCGCGGGCAACGGGTCTCTTCCCAACCCCGTCTAGGAAGGTGGTGGGAAACGAGCATTTCAGGGCCCCTCTGGGCCAGGCCGGGTCTGAACATTCAATATCTGGGACTCAGTCTCTCACTGACATCTCCCAGTGCAGCTCAGAGAAGTAACGCAAGCTGTTCAAGGTCACACAGCAGCTGAGCAGCAGAGGCGGAAGCCCACCCTGTTGCTAGACCCCCACCCCGATCTCCCCAGAATTTCTCAGGGTCTCCCAGTCAGTCCCCCAAAAGGCCCTCTGGGTAGGATGCAGAGAGTAAAGGCACCCCTGGGATCTAGGACAGTCCCCAGAGGCCTCCGAGTCCTGTCTTGTCTGCAGGACCTGTGAAAAGTTGGGTCTCGGCACCTCTGCTGATGGCTGTGACCTTCACTTGCTTCCCGGAGCCCTGCTTCTGCATCTATAAGAGGGGAGCCTGGTGGTCGGGAGCGTGGCATGAAATGTGGAAATGCTTGGTAAGCCAGCATGGCTGACAAATACTAAATCCTCACGATTCTGGGTGTGGCGAAGCTCCAGCACGGCTCTCCTGGGTGTAAATGTGGCCTCTGCCACCCACAGCTCTGATCTCAGGCCAGGATAGAGGGGCGCAGGCTTGCAGCACCCCCGTGGATGCACAGCGGTGTCAGCCCTGGGAAGGGCCCAAAGCAAAACCGTGCAGAGCAGGAAGGCCAGGCGGGCCAGGCGGGGGGCTCGGGCAGCGTCCCTGGGTTTCGTGGTAGAGAAAGCCACTGGGACCTGGGAGGCCATGTGTCTGTGCTGAAACCTCCCATGGGAATAGGCAGCGGTGAGTGGGAAGACAGTCTGGCCTAAGACTAAACTTGAGAAGAGATTCAGGGGGAGGGCATCCCTCGTGAGTGTGGGAGAGGGTGGAGTAGACATGTGCCCCTCAAAACATGCTAACTGCCTGGCCTGCCTGCCCGAGTGCCACCTCCTCCAGGGAGCCTGTCGGGACTCCTGCATCCCAGGCCGTGACCCCACCTGCACAGAAGCATCCCAACGGGAGTCCCAGTCTTTGCCTTCCTCCTTCCAACATTTTAGGCAGGTGGGTCCATGATCCTCGACAACCCTGGCTGGAATTCCCCACTGTCTCCAACAGCTCAAGGTCTGGAGCTCTGGTGACACCCGGATCCCAGAGCAGGGGCTGGCCCTCCCACAGCTCACGGCACCTGGGCTCTCCTAGTGGGCCCAGGTCTCCCCACACGGCTGTTCTCGGTTCATCGTCCTCTTTTTCCTACTTGACTGAGAGCCAGGGAGGGTGCAGGCTGTGTCTCTTTCCACATTCATCCACTGACCGCATGTGAATGAATGAATGAATGCATGAGTGAACGGATGCCTTGACGGAGGCCTCCCTCGGGCTCCGACAGGCTGGGGTGTTCATTGAATTCTAGCAGGATGACACCGATATCACCATAGCCGGCTGGGCTGTCTCATGCCTTCAGCCTCCATCAATCTGCTTTTAATAATAAAGTGACAGTAAAGCACACACAGTATCTGTCTTATTAAATTGAAATTAAGCTCCTCACGGAGACAGTTAAGGTGGACTGAGTTCTTGGCAGCTGTGGGCGTGCCCCCGGACGCTGGACTAGGCTGAAATGTCTGGCCTGGCGCCTTTGACCCCCAAGCTGACCTTGTGTGTAGCGTGAGCACTGCCTGCCCTTCCCTGTCTCTCTCCTGACCTTCAGGTCGGGGAGAAGGCCCTGCGGCGTTTCTCGGAGCAGCTCTGGTATTGACCCAGAGGAGCAAGGGTGGAATCGTTTATCCTCCAATTAATGGTGTCAGCAGAGTCATCATTTAAGTGACCAGACACATGTGTGATGGTGTCAGCAGAGTCATTATTTAAATGACCAGCCACACGTGTAATCCACCTTTAATGAAACAATAACTGTGTTTCCTAGTCGATGAGCGCCCAGCCTCTCCTAAAACCTTGGTATGAATAATAAATGGCCGTGGGCTCTGCCGGGGCCACTTGGCAGAGCCAAGTTCGTGGGTGGGTGCTTTTCAAGGTACTTTGGGGCAGGAACATCACAGCTTCTGGGGAAGGCTGGGCCCGTGAGTCTGTGCCCCTGCCCGCCCAGCCCAGCATGGTGGTCGGAAGGGGCTACATCCCCCCAGACAGACACCCAGCCTCAGGACCGCTCTGGCCATGTGGGCCAGGTAGGGAGGCACAGGGATGGGACATCAGGGGATTTAGGTGTCGAATTCCAGCTACATCTTTACCTTCTTATATCAATACAACCTCAGTCGAAACATCCCTACTCCCCATCTCTGAGCCCGTTTCCCATCTGAAAGGTCAGGGTAAGGAAGGCGAGATCCCAGGGTTGGTTTCTCTCTGATTGAGCATCTGGCCTCTGCAGGAGGCAGGGAAGAACAAAAGACATGGCCCTGACCACGTGTGTCTGCTGAGGCATCTTCACACCCCGGGCACTTTCCCTGGACACCAGCAGCCCCAACTCAAAGCTGTCTGGCACAGTTTGGCACAGCAGAATCGATCTTCTCCGTGCAAAGGTCCTGGGCCCTCCTGAGGAATAAAGCTCAGCTCCAGGGCAGAGGGTGGGGCCGGCAGACCCTGGAGGTGGAGGGTCCGGAGGGCTGCTCTCTGCTCCTTGGGAGGGAGTGCTGTCCTGGGACCTGATCCTCCGCCTGGTCGACTAGGGGGCACAGCCAAGGGACGGGCGCCCCCCGAGTGCCACATTTCAGTCTCAGAGTCCCCGAAATCTCAGTTTTCTCTGCTCTGTTCGTCCTGCTGAGACGGAAGCGTGGGGAGGTGTGGGGAGGTCAAAGCAGCAGCGGCAGCAGGTTTCTACTGAACAGGCAAAGTCCCGCATCTGCGTCTTGCCCCTGTTCACAGTGGGGAGTCGCTCCTCCCCGCCCCTCAGCCCCCAAGCTCCTCGCTGCCCTTGTCAGCATCTTCCCCAGCACGGCAGGAGGTGTACCCTCTGGCCTCTTCCCCCGCTGTGAGCTTCCCGGGATGGGGCAGGTGATGCCCAGTGCTGGAAGGGGTGGGAGCTCTGTGGGCGCTCCAGGGAAGACCCTCCGCAGAAGTCTCCTAGCCAGAGGATCTCCACGCAGCCCATTGAAATGGCTCCTCCAGCTGTGCTCCAGTTTTGAGAGTTGACCTAGAAAAAATGAGGGGGTTTCATCCACTTAATCCCAGTTTCATCGGACCCACCCCTTGCCCCAAACCAGCATTCCATTCAGCCCAGACACCCACATGGTTCCTCTTAGACGTGACTCTTCAGTGGGTATTTGTCTGAGTTCCAAGTGAAGGCAGACTCAGGGCATCGTGGCTACCCGAGCCCAGCTCTCAGCCCCTCCAGGGCACGTGCTGCCCTCCCTTGGGTCCGCCTTCCTGCCCCATGATGGTCAGAGCGCCGCCTCCACCCTCTCTCTCTCCCCCTCCCCTGTAACCATCTCCACCACCACCCACCCACACAGTTTGATGTGACCTGTTGAGCCCATCACATCCTCCACCCATCTCCTAAACTCCCACCTTGCATTTTCCTTATTAGCACTTTCATACTTTTCCTCCCCCATGAAAGAATTTTGTTGGTCCCTTTTTTTTTTAACCCTCAGCCCCCAGCACCAGGCGGGCACATGTGAGGTGAGTGAATCCTGCTGCTGTTTGACTGTGGAAACGAAGTGGCTGCAGCTACAAGCTACAGGAAAACAGTGTGTCCCTGGGGCATCTGTGCAGGTGGGACAGGTGTTCTAGAGGCACCTCCTCCTTCCCCCGCCCCACACCCTTTATCCAGGACTCCCTTGCTTCCCACGTGGTAAATCCAGTGGCCATCTGGACCCACTTCTATTCTCTCTGCCTGGTTCTGCAAGGGAACTCATCATAACTCATTATCTAAAAATACATTTCATGAATGATCACACTGACTTGATCACATCTGCTTGGGCACTGTCAGCTTTCATAACCCTCAGGGATCACACCATAATTAAATAGCTAATTGTGAGATTCATTTAATGTCTCTCTCACATCTAAGGGCAGCCATCCTGCCTGTCTATTCACTGCTTCATCTCCCCTTGTCTAATACTCTGCCTGGCATATTTACATTCAGCGAATAAATACTTATTGAATGAATGTGTTGAGAAAAGCCTCTTGGAAGGAACAATTTAAAAAATAAACATAGCTTCCAGCCAAGATGGAGTAACAAAAACCAAACTATTCTCCCTCGTGAAACAACAACACACAAAAAACCCCAAACTGAAAACAAAAATGAAAACACTGGACGAAATATATCAAATGATGGTTCTAAAGAATTTGGACATCAGACAAAACAAAGCAAAAAAAAAATCACCCTGAAAGATGTGAAACAATGGAAGTAAGCCCTGTGATTGTTCCAGCTTGCTACCCATGGAGAATGTCCAGGATGTAGGCAGGAAGGGAGCTCAGGAGACCCCAAGGTCTCTCAAAGTGGAGGAGCTGGAGCTAGGAATTCAGGGAGGCCAAGGCAGCTGGAAGTCTGCAGGGGAGAGAGCTGCAGAGAACCCCAGACATCAGCAGAGGGGCCCACGAGCTTTCAGCAAGTCAACACATATATGTGAGGAAAAGACCTGAGGATGGGGGGGAAACCACCCAAAAGGATTGCAGGGAACAGTCCTGGGAACTCATGCAGGACTAGGAATGATGCCTGTTTCAATAACCAGAGTATAAGCATCATAAGTCACAGGGCATCAAGTGGCATACTCAAAAGCGTATTGAGAAAAAATAGCCTTAGACTAAATGCTGCTCTGTTTTCATCTGAAAAAGCTCACCAAAAGGATAAAATGTTTCCAAGGAACTTAATGTCCCAGAGTGAGCTTGAAACTCTGTATAGGATTATATATAATCTTACTATTAACAAGGTAAAATTCATGATATCTAGCATCTAACCAAAACTTCCTAGATATGCAAAAAGCAAGAAAATACAACCCACACTGAGAAGGAAAATAAGTCAATTGAAAGTGACCCAGAAATGACACACATAATAGAATTAGTGGACAAGGAGTAAATAGTCTAATTGAATTCCACACATTCAAGATATTACAGGGGCTGCCCTGGGGGCATAGTGCTTAGGAATCCGCCTGCCAATGCAGGGGACATGGATTTGAGCCCTGGTCCGGGAAGATCCCACATGCCGTGAAGCAACTAAGCCCATGCGCCACAGCTACTGAGCCTGCGCTCTAGAGTCCATGAGCCACAATGACTGAACCCACTTCTCTTGTTGTAGAGCCCATGCTCCACAACAAGAGAAGCCACCGCAGTGAGAACCCCACACACCGCAACAAAGAGTAGCCCCTCTCGCTGCAACTAGAGAAAGCCTGCGCACAGCAACAAAGACCCAGTGCAGCCAAAGATTAATTAATTAATTAATTAATTTTAAAAAAGATGTCACAGGAAAAAATAAACATATTAAATAGAGACATGGAAGATACAAAAAGAGCCAAATCAAACTTGTAGCCATGAAAATTATAATATCTAAGAAGAACTATACATTAGATAGAATGAATAGCAGTATTGACCTTGAAGAATAAAAGATTAGTGAAATTTAAGACATAGCAATAGAAACATCACAAAATAAAACACAGAGAAAGAAAAAGACTGAAAAACTAAATAAAAGTGTCAGTGAATTGTGGGACCACTTCAAGCATCTTGATAAATATGGAATTGAAGTCCCTAATGGAGAGAAAAGAGAAAGTGGTCAGGAAAAAAATATTGAAAGAAATAAAATACAAACATTTTCTAAATTTGGTGAAAACTATAAATCCACATATCCAAGAATCTCAATGAATTTCAAGCACAAGAAACCCCAAGCACAACTAAACCAAGGCATAAAATAACCAGATTTCTTTAAACCTGCAATAAAGAGAAAATCTTAAAGGCAGTCAGAGCAAAAAGGACACATTACATACCAGATAACAAAGGACAGCAGCAGATCTTTTGCCTGAAACCTTTCAAAGTATTGCAGAGTGGAGTGACATCTTTGAAGTCTTAAAGAAAAGCAAAACTGTCAAGCAGGAACTCTTTTACCAGGAAAAATATCTTTAAAAAATGAAGGTGAAATAAAGAATTTTTCAGACATGCAACACCAGAAATAATTCACCACCAATAGACCTGCACTACAATATCTGTTAAAGGGAGCCTTTCAAGCATAAGGAGAATGAGACCATGCAGAAATCTATTAAAGCAAAAAAAAAAAAAAATTATGTGGTTTATAACATACCACATAATAGTAGGAGTAAAATGTATGACAGCAGTAGCACAAAGGCTGCGGAGGACCCTTGTAAGGTTCTTCTACTGCAGATGAAGTGACATGTTTCTTGGAGGTAGACATTGATAAGCTAAATATGTGTACTATAAATACCAAAGCAACCAATAAAATACTACAACAAGGGTTTATAGCTAATTAGCCAACAAAGGGGTTTAATAAAATTTTCATTAAAATCACAACTGATTCTTTGAAAAGCTTAAAAAGAGGACAGAGAGAACAAAAATACAGAGAATAAATAGGAAAAAATATCAAGGTGGTAGATCAAAAACGAATCTTATCAATAATCACATTAAATGTAAATGATCTAAAAACCACCAATTAAAAGGCAGAGATTGACAGAGTAAGTAAATAAGCAAGACCCAGGTATATCTGACTTATAAGAAACCCATATTAATATAAAGGCAGAAACAGGCTAAAAGAAAACAGATCAGAAAAGATACATTATGCCAATGCTAACTGAAACAAAGATGGTTTGGCTATACTAATATAAGACAAAGAATATTTCAGAGCAAATATACCACCAGGGATAAAGAAAATCTTTTCATGATAACAAAATTAATTCATAAGGGGGCATAATAATCTTAAACTATTATGCACCTAATAACAGAACTTCAAAGACACACAAAGCAAAAGCTGATAGAACTGTAAGGGAGCTTATGGCTGGAGGTTGTGTGCTGACCTTTCACCAAAGCTGGGCAGCCAGGCCATCCTGAAGGGGGTCTAGCTGGTGCATCTCTGTGTCCACCACTGGGTCCTGGAGTCCTTTGAGTCCACCTAGATTGAGGACAGAAGGGCCTCTGGCCATTTGTCCTGGGATTGAGCAAGGACAAGATGGGGTGAGGGAGCAGTAAGGCTGGGCTTCCCTGCTACATGTCGTTGCTTACTTCAAGCTTTAAATGTGCTGGTTTTTGAAGCATGTGCCCACCCAGATCTACTGGAGTCCTAGACCCCTGAAGGGTGTCTCCTCAGAGGGTGAGGAGTGTGCAAGAAGGGGTTATCTGTTGTGACGTCACAGGTTGGAGAAGCAGCTCTTGACTGGGCATTCGATAAGAAGATAATAATAACTGCATTGAAGGATGTTGTGATGATGCAAAAAAATCATATACATAAAATGCCCCATAAGTGGTGGACTTACTTGTGTGAGGGCCAAAAAGACCTTGTCTCATTTCTTTCTCTTGTTCATTTACTCTAAACATCACGCTGGGGACAGATAGGTGTGAGGTCCCTTCCACTCTGAGTCAGACCCTGGACAGCTCTTCAAGTTATCTCTGGGGATCACACGTGCCCTTTGGTACCAACTAATGACACACTAGATGTGATTCCCACTGCTGTCTGCTTTCCACTCAAACTGGTGCCCAAGTGCTCTCCTGGGACCACCATGTGTCGACCAGGAATTTTACTTTCTGAGCCCTGCTGACCTGTGGCTTATCATCCTATAGCACAGGTGCCATACATCTTCCTGTAGATATTCGCTCCATTCCCTGACAGCATGATCCGGTCAGAGTCTCAGGAAGGTCCATCTGACACTAGTGGTTTGTAACACTGAGGTTTTCCCAAGAATATTAAATTGTTTGTACAGTGGGACACAATTCCTCCCATGCCTGAGCACAGGCCCCTTTCCAACGTGATTCGGCAGCTCCTTTGTGGAGCTTTGTGCAGCTCTTATGTTTTCCTGCCCCTTTCACCTGGGCTGACCCCTAGGCCTGCTGTGACAAGTAGACGGTGGTAGACAAGGCTGTGGGAACTGGGTGGAGGGGGGGGAGCATCTCACATTCAACTAGCTGCCCTGAGACAGCACACGAAGAAGCCCAGACTTGGAGGGGAGAGGGGCCCAGCTGACAGTTGGTCCCAGCCAGGCGGCATGTGGGTGAGGCTGTCTGGGACCATCCGGCACCACCAACTGCCAGATGTCTGCAGCTGCAGGAGTGACCCAGGTGAGGCTGGTCCAGACTGCTGCCCTACAGAATCCAGGGCAAGTAAAACGGTGGCCGATTCAAAGCCAGGCGTAAAACTGCCTCTCCCAGGAAAATCCCTTGACTCTCCCCCTCCACACACTCACGGGTCTCCCTCTCTCTAAGCTTCTCTGCTTCCTAATAAGAACCACACTGTTTACCAGTTAATTCCTTCTCATCTGTGTTGTCTTTATTGTTGTTTAACAGGCATACATCTAATCTCCGCAACCAGACTGTGACTAATCCAGGATTGAGAATTTATGCACAGCTGGAACTCAATCAGTAGCTGTTTGCTCTCACTCACCTTTCTTCTGAGTGATACAGAGACCTCAGCTGTGAAGGCAAAGGGTTGGACACGTTTTTGTTATAGGAATTCAGGGGTCACCATCCTCAGTGGTGAAGTGCCGCTAACCACAGTGCCTTTGCATGTGAGGTCAGTGTGGAGGGAACCCAGCCATGCAGTAGGAGGAAGGGGGTGTCCTTGTCCAAGTGACTTCAGCCGCCGTCCTCATTTACATTGGTACAAAGGGATTTATGGATTTCATCGTAATAATTTTAAGACTTACTGCTTAATTAAATAGACTTATTAAGCCCTGGCAGTGTATTTTTACGTTCAGCATAGAAACAGCCTTGACCGTCACGAAGGATTTTCGCCCATCGAGCTCGGTGATGGGACAGCCGAGCAGAGCCGTGGCAGCCCCGCTGCTGGCCGAGAGCCTCGGGATGCTTTTTTCTTCTTTTCTTAACACTGGTGCCTGGACTTTGTAACACCTGCCTGAGGGCAGAACACAGAGGACCTGGCCCTTCATGGGGACTCACGTGTGTCTTTGGGAGAAACCAGGAACTGAAGGGGAACCGGTGGAACAGAGGAGAGAGAGCCAGCCTCCTCCCGAGGGGCCAACGCTGATGGAGGTGAAACACAGTGGGCAGGGCCCAGGCCAGATCAGCTTCCCCGGCTGCGCTCTTCTCCTCCTGGGGCCGCCAGTGGGATGCGGAGCTGAGGGCGTGACTGGGGACGGGGTGGGCAGAGGGTTTCCTCACGGGTGGGCTTTATGTGCTGAATGTGGGTGTCTGCCTGGTGAGCAACTTCAGTGACTTCTAGAAAAATGCTGCACAGATTCCCGCACCCCGCTGAGCCTGGGCTGTGGGTCTGCCCTGGGGAGGAGGAGTGTCGGTGGGGAGGACATCTCCAGCATCGGCCTCAGGGCACCGCTCTCATTCCAGGGACACTCACGCAGGGGTGGCATTCTGGCCCTTCACTGTGGACCACGCGGGGGTGGAGGGGATTGAGAGGCGGGAGAAGATGTGACCCACTCCAGAGCTCAGCCCTTAAAGACCACCTGTCAGGGCTTGGAGTGTGGCTTTGGAGGAAAAGCCAGCTGGCATCACGCGGTGTCTTAGCTGGACCTCAGGAACCAGGCGCGGCCCAAGCTTTGCAGCACAGGTGCACTTGGGTGGGGCTAAGTGGACGTGGTGTGAGGCAACCCTGGTGAGTGTGATACGGCATCTGAAAAGAACCTCCCCTCCCTCCCTCCCTCCCTCCCTCCTTCCTTCTTCTTTCTTACAACAAACACTTACTGAGTATCTGTCGAGCATCAAGGGGAGGCCAGGCTGTAGAAGCCTGGACTTGAGACAGGCTGGGACCTGGGACCTGGGACCCTTTGCTGCAGTGCTTGCCCCTGGACACATGTCTCCTTGAGTGACAAAATGCAAAGAAACCATATCGGACTGAAAATAACTGCGTGCATGCGCAGTTAGGGCAAACTATGGACAACAAGATACAAAGAGACCAAAAAACCCAACTGCCACTTCTGAAGAGCCGGGAGCAAAAGCAGGGTCTTGCACATGCCCCCTGCACGCACCACCACCAAGGGGGTGGGCGAACCTCCTAAGCCACCCCTCCAGCCCGACCCCTGGACACACCCCTACCCTCACCCCATAGAAGGAACCAGCTGCCCCCACCACTCAGCGAATGAGCAAGGGAACCTGTTACTTGTTCATGCTCCCCACTGCAGCAGCAGGGCCCCCAGTAAAGTCTTGCCTGAATTTCTTGTCTGGCCTCTGATCAATTTCTATTGATCAGGGACCAAGAACCCTGGTCGGTATCAGACTCAATCCTTAGTATCACCCCATGAATTAATCCTCTTGTTCATTTATTTTACAGATGCCCCCTGAGGCCCAGGCACTGTGCCAAGGGAGTAGGGGTCCTGCTCTCATGGGCACGAGGCCAACAGTAAGGACACAAATGTCGACAAGTACAAATCCAACCAAGGCCGTGTTTGGGTGTCTGAGTCAGAGTGGGGCTCACGTCAGGATGAGCAGGAGGTCAAGTCAGAACAAAAGACAGCCAGAGATGGCTGATGTCTGGTCCCACGGTGCTTTGGAACCAGCCCTGCAGGAGGGGCGGTGTGCACTAGACCTTCACCCCCGTCCCCAACTCACAGGTGGGAGGGGACGCTGCAAGGGTCCTTGGGCTGCTGTGTGTGCTGATTGAAATCCAGGCTGAGAGGAGACCCAGTGCCGGGCATGTCGAACCTGTACTGGCCAAGCCAGGTGTCCTGAGCAGTCATCGATACGGTGTCTTCCTGGCAGCCTGACGTGAGGCCGGCCACACCCCAGGACAGCTCCTCAAGGCAGCGTCCCTCCTTCCTCTGAGCACAGCCAGGGTCTGTGTAACTCTCCAAGGGCACGCAGCGGACCGGGCTCTCCACGGGGTCACTCCAGGGTTCTGGCTGGGCTGCTTCTGCTTCTTCATTGCAGTGCCTTTGGAGAGAGAAAAAAAAAAAAAAAAAATGGAGCTGCTAACATTTGCAGAATTCGTTTCAAACAGTATTAGACTTTGCTAATTAAAATGACTTATGCTGCTACGAACCGAGCCAAATCAATCAATTTTTAGCAAATCAAAGCCCGTTCCTTTCCTCGGCAGCTCTGGGGAGCAGACGAGCAGGGGAGCTTGCCCAGGTGTCCTCTCTGCGGGGCTGGGGGGACTCGGCCAGGGTGCATCCACCTCCCGGGGAGATCAACGAGCACAGCCCGGGCATGGGTTCAGAGGGTCTCCCGGTGGCCTTTTCCTGGGACATTCAGCACATTGCATTCTCAGTTTTGTCCTTAACTGACTCCGAAGTATAATGAGTATTTACTGGATCCCTGCTTTGTGCCAGGCGGGAGAGACTATGGTGGTGCTTTGGGGGGATGGCAGTGGAAAGGGTGGGGGATGGGAGGGGTGGAGATGGGAGGGGTGGGCAGGAAGGAATGGTGGGAGGGGAAAGAGACAACGACAATGGGTAAAGAAGGTCATCTCCCAGGGTATTAAGAGTCTAGAAGACAATGTGTCAGGTTGACATGGAAATGGCTAGCTGGGTGGGGGGTGACTTTGGATGGTGGGGTCCCTAAAGAGGCAGCAGGAGTGGGGAGCTTTGCGGGGAGCCTCCGGGGAGAGCACGGCCCTGCAACACCTTGATTTGGGACGTCTGGCCTCCGGAATTTGGAGATAATAAATTTTTGTTGTTGTAAGTCACCCAGTTTGTGGACCTTTTTTAGGGCAGCCACAGGCCACTAACATGGGGGGTGAGGGGCAAAGTAAGCTCCCCAGGAAGCCAAAGCTGGAGGCAGTAATGGCATCTTCTAACATCTCTACAATTCCATAAGCTCCTGGAAAGAGGACCAGCTTGATTTCTCGCTGCATTCACCACTCTGCCTGTCCTGTGTGGCTCCAGGCATGGGCTCTGCTGATTGGGGGGCGGGTCTGGGGCTCACCAGCCAGGTGTGCGTGGAGACCAGGGCACAGGGCAAGCACAGAGGGTGCTCCTGGCCTGAGAGCCAGGCCGAGGCTCGGAGGGAAAGAGTCACCCCTTCTCTTCCCAGAGACAGAGGCCAAAGCATCCCTTCCCAGATGCGTAACAGGAGCCCATGGGGGTGGGCCAGCCATCAATGCAGAGGATTTGCTTTCAAACACTGGTAATGTTACAACTAAGGAAATGATTTCCCAAGATGAGCTTCCCGTCTAGCAGTGCATTAAGTAATTTGTTATTTTGAAACTTCTGCAAGATTTATTTGATTAAAAACCATCTACTACAGTATTGAATCCACACATTCGAAGAACATTCTTGAAGCTTCCAGAAATGGAAGAAATGGAGTTCACAGAGCACCGGGGACGACACCCTCTCCCTTCCCCATGTTCAATTAGCCACACAGCCTCAGCTCAGAATGGGCGTGCGGGACAGACCTGAGATGAATTTTTCATGGGGCACTGGGCTGTAAATGATTTTTCTATTTACTTATATAACTCCTACATAAAAGATGATGGTATTTAATCAAATACAGACCAACTGCAAATTATGCTAGATAATCAGTGTGAAAAAATTCAATATGCTATTGACTGTTTATATACACACACACACATATATATTATTGATATATATTTAAGAGTAGCAATCTACTTCATATTGTTAACCCCTCATAAATAGTTGTACACTTTCCAGGGCTTTCCTTGTGGTTTAGAGAATTTCAGACGCCATTGCAATTGAGGGTTTGTTGTAACAGGTTTTCTTTTCATCACTCCCCCACCAACTTCTGTGCCACCACATTTCTGGGAAGACCATAAGCCCCTTGAAAAAGACTGCACTTGTTTTACTCTTTGCCTCTCTAGCCTCTAACACAGGGGTTCTCAACTGGGGGCAACTTGGTCCCCCAGGGGACATTTGGCAATGTCTGGTGGTATTTTTGGTTGTCACCACTTCTGCTGGCATCTAGTGGGTAGAGGCCAGAGATGTAGCTAAACAAAGAATTGGCTTGTCCAAAAATGTCAAGAGTGCTAAAGGAGAAACCCGGGTCTAAGGCTGCAGAAAACTCAGTCCATGTTTCAGGAATGGAACACAACGCTTGAGTTACGACTCTTCTCAGCTCCAGACATCTGCTGCTCCTGCTGCCTGGAGCGCCTCCCCCACTTCCCTTCTTCCTTAGCAAGTGTTCTAATCCCAGAACACTTGCTGGTTAGACTGGAGTCTGCTTCCCCAATGGCTCATGAATCCCACTGGACATATAAACTCCATCTTGTTATTTCTGTTTTCCCAGCAGCTATACAAGACCCAGAGCCTAGTTTGCTCTGAATAAATGTTTGCTTGTTAGCTGGCTGGCTGGCTGGCTGGCTGGTTGGATGAGTGGATGGTGGATGGATGGATGGATGGATAAATGGGTGTATGGTGAGTGGATGGATGGATGGATGGGCGGATGGTGGATGAATGGATGGGTGAATGGATGGGTGAATGGATGGATCGATGGATGGATGGATGGATGGGTGGATGGATGGGTGGATGGATGGATGGGTGGATGGATGGGTATATGGTGGATGAATGGATGGATGGATGGGGTGGATAGTGGATGGATGGATGGGTGGATGGTGTGGATGGATGGATGGGTGGATGGATAGATGGATAGTGGATAGATGAATGGACGGATGAGCAGTAGGTAAGTCAGGAGGCCTGGCTGTTGTCCTTTGTCTGCCACCACCTGGCTCTTTGACTCTTGAAAGGCCAATTAGACTCTGCAGAAATGAATAGTTGGTCTGGAGAGGACAGGGGTTTCTTTCCAAGTGGTGCTGTGAGGTCCTGAGAGCTCTGTGGAGGTGGCCTCAGGGCTGCCCTAGGGAACACACTGGAGACCTGAGGGAAGGGTTGCCAGATAAAATACAGGACTCCTAATTAAATTAGATTTTTTTTGATCAGATAAATAAACTTAATTTTTTTAGTGTAAGTATATCTTAGATGTTATAGGACACACACTAAAAAAATGTTTATTGTTTATCTGGAATTCAAATTTAACTGGGCATCCTGCATCTTTATTTGTATTTTCATTTGGGGACCCTGGCTGTGAGGGAAGGTGTGTGTTTTTCTCTTTCACGAACTCTGTGAGGTTCTGATGCAGAGTTTGAACACTGCTGGCAGAAAAGACTTTAAGGGCTCTGTGGCATCCCCCGGGGTCTCGGGAGGCTGGCAGAGGGGCTGTGTATCCCTCAGGCCCCAGACAGCCTGGGCAGGACACACAGCAGCAGGGAAGCTGCGCTCCCGGCCCGCCCGCCCTGCCCTGCGCTGTCCTGTTTCAAGGTCCCCTTTCACTGTCAGGCTAGATCTCCAGCCCTCCCTTTGTCTGGGCCTTTTGTGGACAATTCCAATCCCCCTTCCCTGCAGTGGGTCCCAGCTCTGCTTTGAGATGACAGATAAAGTAATTAACTGCAAGGCAAACAGCAAGAAGCCATTGCAAACTCATGTTTGTTTGTGGATTTGTACACGGCCTGGGGAACCAACAGTGAAAGGTTTGGAGAAATCATTGGCCCCGTGAAAAGTTCCAGAAAGGGGGTGTTGGCGGGGGGGTGCGCAGGCGGCATAGGAAAGTGGCCTAAGTTTAGCAAAGAGACGGCTGGGCTGCCCGAGGACTCGGACCCGGCCAGCGGGAGGGACTCAGCCCGAGGCTGTCATCAGCGGGGAGCGGAGGACAGAATATCCCTCCTGCCTGAGTCTTCATGCCTGTTCACCCCACCTGAGACCCCAAGACCCCAGGGCAGCCCCTGGATTTCTGGGATCAAAGTTTTACCAGATCTCGCCCATTACCTGTCTGTTCAGTAAATACTTCTGGAGGTCCCACCCCATGTCAGATGCTGGGAGACACCTGCTCCCGGCCCTTGACCCTCGGGAGCCAGAACAGCACTCCAGGGTGGGCCAGAGCGGGACTCAGCCTTAGAGGGTCGGGGGGCTTCCCCCAGGAGGTGGCTTCTAAGTTGGGTCCCGAAAAGTGTCCAGGGGACGGGGAGGGGGCGGATGTCAGAGCTGCAGCGGGACCAGCCCGCGGGGTGCTTGGAGGAGACGGAAGCTTACAGCGTGGAGAAGCTGACCCTGCCCTGTGGGGTTGGGGGTGGGGGAGGCGGAGGGAGAGGTGACCCCATGATTTCTGTCCTGGGGGAGCCATTCCCCGGATTACAGGAGTCTGAGGAGAGCGGCACTCAGGAGAAATATTCTGGACCTGGTGGTTCTGAGATGCCAGTGGGGCATCCAGAGGGACCGTCCGGAGAGTGGAGGATGTCGCCCCCCCAACCCCACCCAGGCTTTCAACCCGGGGCTTTGAGAGACCCCAGTGCCAGGCCACACCTTTAGGTGACTCCCAGCTCCAGGGAATTGCAGCGTCAGGCCGGGGTGGGGAACACTGATGCAGGTGGACCACCGAGGGTCATCCACAAGCAAACCACGACCACACAGATGCCGGCAGACAGCCTGGCCCTTCCTCAGGCTCACAGAGAAATGGTAAGTGACATGCATCTCCCTGGTCATGCCCTGGACCTCCTCTCGGCTGTGGTCTGCACCAGCCAGGGTGACCCGCCCTCCAGGCCGCCCAAACCCAGGATGCAGCCCCTCACTGCTGGGGTCCGGTCCCTGCGATGCCCCCAACCTGTCTTCAGTGTTCAGAGCAGTGAAAGCAGCTGTTGCCCTCAGTGTGGATTGAACTCCACCCTCCAGTTCTGGGACTTAATGGTCCTTCTCTGCTGAGTTGCAGGTAACGGCAAGTGAAGCTGATGTTGAAGATCCACTTGCCCTGAATCAAACCCGGGATCTTGCTGGTGTTTGAGCTTTGTGGGTGCAAATACACATCACTTTTTATAACCGGTAGTTAAAGGAGGAGGAACAGCCCCAGAAAAGTTCTCCAAAAATAGACTTAATAACAGTGCAGTATGCAATTATTATTTTTCTTCGGGATCTTAAAAATTCCTTCTCACAAAGATTTTTTTTCTCTCTTAGCTGAAGATATCCTCCATTGAGCATGGAGACTGGGCTTCATGGTCTTGACTGGCCATGTCAGTCGGGAAGGTTTATGTGACAAGGACAGGCTTCCGTGGGATGGAAATGAGGTGAGTTCTGGGAGGCTGAGGAGTCAGGATGCCTGACTGGGGAGCAGAGGAGGGCCCACCACAGCCCTGCTTCCCTCCCCCGGCCCGAAGCTGAGCCAGAACCACAGAACTGAGGCGTTAACAAAGGAAATTAAAATCAGCCCTTGCTGGTTGCCAAGATGGAAGGAAAAGGAAAGATGAATTATCTTTGACAAATTGCGGGGACGTATTTCAGCAGGGAGGAGACTCAAACCCGATCCCTCCAGCGTTGTAGGGAATTGTACCCCCCCCCCAAATTCACATGTTGATGTCCTAACCCCCAGTACCTCAGAATATGGCCTTATTTGACATTGGGTCTTTAGAGATGTAATTAGTTAAAACAAGGTCACTTTGCAGCAGGGTGGGCCCTGATACAACATGACCAGCGTCCTTGTAGGAAGATGGGACACAGAAGGAGGCCCTGGGATGACAACAGACTCGCAGAGGGAGGACGGCCTTGTGATGACGGAGCCAGGCATTGGAGTGATGCGTCCACAGCCAGAAGCTGGAAGAGGAGCGGAGCAGACCCTTCCCTGGAGCCTCTGGAAAGAACCAGCCCTGCTGACACTTTGACGGGATTTCCAGCCTCCAGACTGCGAGAGGGGAGATTTCTGTCACGTTGAGCCCCCAGCTTGTGTTCATTTGTCATGGCAGCCATGGAACGTGGGCATATCCTGTCTCTCTGGGCAGCCTCGACTGTGGTCCCTCCCCTAGGGTCCCTCCCCTCCGGCAACAAAAGACACAACTCTCTTCTTGACCAGACGCAGGTCCCCTCACTTCTGTGTCTGCTCAACGTGGCCGGAGAGGTTTCAGCAAAGAGAACCATCAACATCCCGACGACCAGGCTCTGATTGGGATGCCCACCTTCCAACTGCGGCCATTTTGCCGGCAGGTCCCGTCCCCTCTTAGCCGCGCTTTCTCCATCTGTATGGTTGGCGGGGAGGCTGTGTGAGCACAGGGTTACTGAGAGGCCTGAAGGGAACAGTGGAGGGAAGAGGCCCCGTGTCTGCGAGAGCTCCGAGGCAAGTGGTGCTTCTGGGCGGCGGCGTTAGGGGTGGTCCTAGCTGGGGTCCCCAAGTTCCCCTGCTTGTAACTGGTGCGTCTGAAGTCTGGCAGATGTGGACAACTGAGAGATGGGGGTGCGGCAAGCTCTCCCGGAGAGACAAGGGGCAGGGCAGTTTCTCCCTGGCAGGGCTGCTGGTGGTGGTCTCTCCAGGCAGGGGACTCTGGGATCTCTCCAGGGCGCACGTGCATCCAACCTCTCGTCCCCCAAGGTCCTGCCCACCCCGTGCGGGCAGCAATGGTCCTGTAGCAGGAAGAGCACGCAGGGCGGGCGGGTGGAGGGAAATGGGAGAGCGATGTCCACCTAAGGCACCGAAGCTGGATGGAAGCGTCCCCAGCAGCCAACTGGGTTGGAATCCACTCGGCTGGTGCCCACAACCTGGTGTTGGCCAGTGTGAGGATCCCTCGGGAGCTCCTTAAACATTGCAGATTCATGGGTCCCAGACTCCAGTTCAGAAGGGCTGTGTGGCCTAGGATTCTGCATGTTTGATGTGTGGTCTTGTGTCTTCGTTCCCTCCGACTCCTCCAGAAGCTGAGAACCTGGCTTCTCCCACCCGCCCCTGGTGGCCTTTCCGTCTACAGGTCTCGGCCCCGGGGCAAAACCACGCACGGGTTGAGGCTCCCACGGCTCCCCCTGGGGCAAGTCCCTTAGCCCAGGCCTCAGTTTCACAGGGTATTAAAGGGGAACAACAGTACCTGCCTCTGGACGTCACGGTGAGAATCAGATGAGCCGTGGGCGGAGTGCCTGCAGCTGCACGGAGTGTACACCAGCGCACGCCTGGCCGGTTAGTGGGTCCTGTACTTGCAGTTGATGAAACACCCAGGATGTGACAAGGAGCAAATCTCTGTCAGAAAGTGAAGCCTGTCTTTAAAAAATAGGAAAAGTTGGGGATGATAAATGATGCTTTTAGATCCCAATTGTAGAACTCATGTCAGTGGCTTTGGGAACATTTCTCAGGCTCCTTCACCTCTGGAGGAAGATGATGAGTGACTTATACCCAGGAGTGGAATTTCTGGATCATAGGGTAGCTCTATTTTTAATTTTTTGAGGAACCTTCATGCTGTTTTCCACAGTGGCTGCAACAATTTACATTCCCACCAAGAGTGCACAAGGGTTCCCTTTTTTCCACATTCTCGCCAGCATTTGTTGTTTGTGTTCTTTTTGGTGATGGTCATTCTGACAGGTGTGAAGTGATATCTCATTGCGGTTTTGATTTGCATTTCCCTGATGATTAGCCATGTTGAGCGTCTTTTCATGTGCCTGTTGGCCATCTGCACGTCCTCTTTGGAAAAATATCTATTCAGGTCTTCTGCCCAGTTTTTAATTGGGTTGTTTATTTTTTTGATGTTGAGTTGAGTGAGCTGTTTATATATTTTGGATATTAACCCCTTATGGGGTCATATCACTTGCAAATATTTTTTCCCATCCAGTAGGTTGTCTTTTCCTCTGTTCCTGGTTTCCTTTGCTGTGCAAAAGCTTTTAAGATTTTTTTTTAAGTTTAATTAGGTCCCATTTGCTTATTTTTGCTTTTATTTACATTACTTTAGGAGGTGGATCAAAAAAAATATTGCTGTGATTTATGCCAAAAAGTGTTCTGCCTTTGTTTTCCTCTAGGAGTTTTATACTCTCCGATCTTACATTTAGATCTTTAATCCATTTTGAGTTTATTTTTGTGTATGGTGTTAGAGAATGTTCTAATTTCATTCTTTTACATGTAGCTGTCTAGTTTTCCCAGCACCATCTATTGAAGAGACTGTCTTTTCTCCTTTGTATATTCTTGCCTCCTTTGTCATAGATTAATTGACCATAAGTGTGTGGGTTTATTTCTGGGCTCTCTATTCTGTTCCATTGATCTATGTGTCTGTTTTTATGCCAGTACCATACTGTTTTGATTACTGTAGCTTTGGAGTATATTCTGAAGTCAGGAAACATGATTCCTCCAGCTCTGTTCTTCTTTCTCAAGATTGTTTTGGCTGTTCAGGGTCTTTTGTGTTTCCATACAAATTCTAACATTATTTGTTCTAGTTCTGTGGGAAATGCCATTGGTATTTTGATAGGGATTGCACTGAATCTGTAGATTGCCTTGGGTAGTATGGTCATTTTAACAATATTAATTTTTCCAATCCAAGACCTGGGTATATCTTTCCATCTGTTTGTGTCATCTTCAATTTTTTTCGTCAGTGTTTTATAGTTTTCCTAATACAGGTTTATTACCTCCTTAGGTAGGTTTATTCCTAGGTGTTTTATTCTTTTTGATGTGATGGTAAATGGTATTGTTTCCTTAATTTCTCTTTCTGATAGTGCATTGTTCAAAAAGACACATGCACCCCAATGTTCACAGCAGCATTATTTACAAGTACCAAGATATGGAAGCAACCTAAATGTCCATCAACAGATGAATGGATAAAGAAGGTATACATATGGAATACTGGTCAGTCATTAAAAAAAGAATGAAATTTTGCCATTTGCAACAACATGAATGCACTTGGAGGGTATTATGTTTGGTGAAATAAGTCAGACAGAGAAAAACAAATACTGTATGATATCACTTATGCATGGAATCTAAAAAATAAAACTAGTGAATATAACAAAAAAGAAATAGACTCACAGATATAGAGAAAAAATTAGTGGTTACCAGTGGGGAGAGGGAAAGAGGAGGGGCAATATAAGGGAAGCAGATTAAGTGGTACAAACTTATGTATAAAATCGACTACAAGGATATATTGTACAGTACAGGGAATATAGCCAATATTGTATAATAACTACAAATGGAGTATAACCTTGAAAAATTGTGAATCACTATTCTGTACACCTGTAACTTATATTGTACATCAGCTATACTTCAATTTAAAAAGGTTTCACTAGTGTTTCCCTAATGTCCTCCACTGTCCCAGGACCCGCCATCCCCCCTGAGACCCACAGGACATTTAGTCCCCACGTCTCCGTGGGCTCCTCTGGGCTGGCTTGGTTTCTCAGATTTTCCTTGTTTTTGGTAATAACCTTGACAAGTTTTCAAGAGGGCTGGTTGGGGATCTTGTAGGATGTCCCTCAGTTAGGATTTGTCTGATCTTTTCTCATGTCAGTGGCTTTGGGAAAATGTTACTCCAGTTACTGTTCCAGATTCCTCTGTCTCCAGTTTAGACTGGGGTGGTGGTTCTGGGGAGAAAAACCACAGAAGTGAGGTTCCCCTTCATCTCGTCCTATCTGGGGCACCTGCTGTCAACATAACTCATCACCCTTGATGTTGACCTTGACCACCTGGCTGAGGTGGGACTCATCGGGTTTCTCCAAGTTACTTTTAGTTTCCCAAAAGGGACCTATTTTATTATTAGTGTTTCCTGTAGACTCACCAGGCAAGGGGCCTTTCCCCTGGGCCCAGAGTCCCCTGAAATTCCATGTGCAGTGCACTTGTCACCTACCATCTATTCATGAGAATGCTGGTGTGCATGTGAGGGCCACCACTTTCAGGGGACCCAAGAAGGGCCTATGACCTCCTCGCAAAAAAGAAATAACAATTGAAAACAAGGACACCAGTGTTTGAGGGTCCATGAGCCTGCTCACGGCAGCTTCTCTGCCTGGTGGCCATTCCCCTCTTCTCCCCAGGGGCTGTCGCTGGCCAGCCTGCCCCCTGGGCACTGACCTCCCTTGTATGGGGCCTCAGCCTGGCACCAGCTCTGCCACGGGATTCTGCAGAGCGAGGGCTGCAGAAAACAAAGCCTAGATGTATGCTAATGAGGCTGAGGCAGGCAATTTCATAGCTTCTCTGCCCTTTTCAAGTATTTATTTCTCAGCCCTGCCATTCTTCACTTTCAAGGGGACTATATCCTAAAATGGCACTTGATTTAGTGCTAATGATGGCAACTGCCTAAACCGAGGTACCCCTAACCTTAATTAAGATGACAAAGAAGGGGGCTGGGGCTGAATTACAGGGGGGAATGTTCTGTTTCCCTACAGCCTTAATTAGAGAAGAGGGGGTGGGCTGCCCTTGTTACATCTTGATTTAGAGACGCATAGCAGGTTCACCAGGGCCCCCGGAGCCAGGGCCGCAGCTGGGGAGCAGGCTGGCGGCTTCTTCCTCCCTGGGAAGCCCGGGGCCTGGCTGTGGACCATGCCCAGCGATATCCTTGCCACCGCCTTCCTGTCTGTCTCCCTCCCTCCATCTCTCTCCTCATCTTCCTCCTGTGCCTAAATGGGTCTTTACCAGAATCCTCTCCCTTCTCAGAAAGACGGCCCACTCCCAGATAGACACCCAGCGCCGCTTTCAGGTTTGGTTCATGCTACAGGATGACTTGTGTCCCCCAAATTCCTGTACTGAAGTCCTAACCCCAGGATCTCAGTATGTAACCGGATTTGGAGATAAAGTCTTTCAAGAGGTGGTTAAGTTAAAATGAGGTTTTTTAGAGCAGGCCCTAAACCCCTCTAACTGGTGTCCTTATAAGAAGAGATTTGGGGGCTTCCCTGGTGGCACAGTGGTTGAGAATCTGCCTGCCAATGCAGGGGACACGGGTTCGAGCCCTGGTCTGGGAGGATCCCACATGCCGCGGAGCAACTAGGCCCGTGAGCCACAATTACTGAGCCTGCGCGTCTGGAGCCTGTGCTCCGCAACAGGAGAGGCCGCGATAGTGAGAGGCCCGCGCACCGCGATGAAGAGTGGCCCCAGCTTGCCGCAGCTAGAGAAAGCCCTTGCACAGAAACGAAGACCCAACTCAGCCAAAAATAAATAAATAAATAATAAAAATAAAGGAATTCCTTAAAAAAAAAAGAAGAGATTTGGACACAAAGAGAGAGACCAGAAACGTGCAGAGACAGACGGAGGCCGTGTGAGGACACAGCAAGGAGGGAGGAGCCGTCTGCAAGCCCCCCGAGGGAGGGAGGCCGGGAGAAACCAGCCCTGCCCACACGTTGCTGGAGGCGTCCAGCCTCTGAACAGGGAGAGAATCCGCTTCTGGTGCTGAAGCCCGTCTGGGATGCTGTGCTGTGGCCGCCTGGGCAGACGTCCCACCCACCACGAGGGCGTCTGGGAAACTTGGTCTCTGTTTCTGTTCATACGCTCGCCCAGCCGCCCTCGGGTGTGGGGACCCAGGGTGGATGTTTGAAAGCACGTTTCCTCTCCTATTTGCGGGGTTTGCCTGGGTCCTCTGGGGTCCCTGGGACACCAGGAGTGGGCGGAGGTCTCATCCTCATGCTGGCCACCTTGCCCGAAGTTGAGGGCCTGCACGCAGGCTGGTAGCCAGAGACCGAGAGCCATGACTTACCATCCCTGGCATGTGCCTCTTCCCAGCCCTGGAAACTTAAGCCCACGAGGGCACAGCGGAAGAGGTCATCTCCCCACCTACCGTAAGACCTGTGCGTGGGTGGGACCTGGGGTTGCCAGATAAAATATAGGATGCTCTGTTAAATCTGAATTTCAGCCGTAAGACCCAGAAATTCCACTCCTATGCTCCTATTTAAGAAAGATGGAAACATGTCCACACAGAATCCTATACATGAATGTTCAGAACGGCAGGTGGAAACATAGCCTAAAGGTGGAAACAGCCCAGATGTCTGTTGTTAAAGAAAAAATGTGCACCAGGCACGTGTTAAAAATAGCAAGACAGACTTTATTCAAGCCACTGTAGTAGGCAAGAGAGACTCCAGTGTAGAAATGAGCTCAGTTCCAAACAAAGCAAGACGTCCGGGGATGGACACTCAAGGACGGGGGGCGTATTGGGGAGAGGGTGTCAGTGGATGGACGTCACTCGGAGGAACTTGGTACCAGGTGGGGGATTCTGTTATCCTGGCCCAACAGGGCTCCTGCTAAAGGCTGGCCAAGGACTTTGGCATCGAGCATGGGGGACGAGGGACGGGATCAGGTACCAGTGTTGGGGGGTGGATTCTCGATACATTGGTTTTTAGCAGAACTCTTTGCTAAACCTGGGGTTAGCATGCCAAGGGCAGGCAACAGGCTGAGGTCAGGAAGAGGGCTCAGAGGAGCCTGACCCAAGTTCAGTTGAGGAGACAGCCCTTGCCATCGCCGCTGATGGCTGGATAAACAGATGTGGCCCATCCACACGAAGGTGTTTTATTAGCATGAGAAGGCGTGAGGCCCTGGCACACCCTGCCACGTGGATGAACCTGGAAAGCACAGGAAGTGAAGAAGCCAGTTATAGAAGACCACGTATTACACGATTCCATTCATAACAAATACCCAGAAGAGGGAAATCCGTAGGGACGTAAAGCAAAGTAACGGCTGCCTAGGATGGAGGAGCTGGGGCAAGAGAGTGATAGCCAGTGGGAATAGGGTTCCTTTGTGCTCTAATAAAAAGTCCTAAAAAATGATTGTAGTGATGATTGTGTTTACCTGAAAATATACTAAAAACTGTTGAATTGTACACTTGAAATGGATGAATCGTGCAGTATGTGAATATAGGTCAATAAAGATGTTTAAAAAAAAAACATAGGTGGGGTAGGTGCCCGCCCAGCACACGAAACACACAAGAAACTCGACTGATAGCTGCTTCCTCTGAATGGTTGTCACCATTATCCTGAAAAAAATTAGAATTCAGATAAACAAAAATCTAAGCATAAGCATGCCTCATACAGTATTGGTCGTTCATCTGAAATTTACGTGTAACAGGCATATTCTGTATTTTTATTTGCTAATTCCAGCTACCGCCCCAGGCCTGGCCATAGAGCCTCTTCTCCCAGTTCATCTTAGCCTCGGGGGAGTCTCAGCCCACTCTCCAGGTGCCAGCAAGTGGCTCCTTGTATGATAGGATGGACCAGTAATAACAACAACAACAATAATAATAAATCACAACCTCTGAAACAGTACGTAAGACAGCTATTACTGGCTGCTGTTTATTGGGTTTTCCCCTCGGGCTCTCTATCCAGCTAGATGTCCCAGGTGGGGCGTCTCAGTGAACCTGGATCGGACTCCCATGCAGCAGGAAAATTAAGCTCAGGGAAGCTGCCGAAATGGACTCGACCCTTAGATCACCGATGGGCAAGATCACACCAGCTCAGGGACCCTACAGAGGAAAGGCGTCACAGACGCCGGCCGAGTGAGGCCCTGAATCTTCCCGCAGGTGTCCTGAGGATGCCCTGGCCACCCTGCAGGTGTGGGAACCCCTCCTCCTCGGCCTCCCAGGGCCAGCGTTGGATTCCAGATGCTGGGAGGCTGGTGGAGCTCGGGCGTGGGGGTGGGCAGACAGGGTGCACGGCGAGTTACAAAACCCCCACGGACCTCGGACTGGGCAGCGCTGTGCCCGCGGGAGCGGAGCTGCATCCCTGTCCGAGGCCCTGGGGCCTCCGAGGCTCAGCAGCCCAAACGCCCCATGGTTAAAAGCAAGCAATAGCTTTCAGGAAGCGCTGCCTGACCTTCGTGAAGAGATAGGGAAATGAAACCCTAAGTGCTTCTCTAAAAAAATCTCTAGGGGAGGGAGAGAAGCGAGTTCTGCTGACAGCCCAAATCCTCTCTGCGTGTATTTGCAGAAACCCCACCCAGCGGAGGTCCTCTGCGCTGAAGTTCAGCTCTGGTCGGGCCTCTCCCCCAACGCCTGCCCTGGTGTGGGGGGCTCTGCTGGGCCCCATGGCTGACGTCGTGCAGCTGGGTTTACGGGAGGGGGTTGATCCTGGAGCCCACAGACAACCGAGAATGACGATAAGGATAAGCTAACAGCAGGGTCCACTGCTACCTCCTCCGAGCAGTTAAGTAAACACAAGCAAACGGGTGTCCGGTGAGGCTAAGACTCTGGACATTGTGCGTAGAAGGGACAGAGTCCGAATCCAAACCAAGTGTCTCGCTCCGAACTGGGTGCTCGTGACACTGTGTTATTTGGATGCTAAATTCCTTGGAAACAACAACACGTGTTTTTCCATCTCTCAGCATCCCTGCACTTTCCAAGACAAGACCTGGCCAA
This sequence comes from Balaenoptera musculus, assembly GCF_009873245.2. Taxonomy (NCBI): domain Eukaryota; kingdom Metazoa; phylum Chordata; class Mammalia; order Artiodactyla; family Balaenopteridae; genus Balaenoptera; species Balaenoptera musculus. The sequence continues at coordinate 113,174,575 of NC_045790.1, read as the reverse complement.
TGGCAGGTACGGCCACCACCACCAGCCTCGACAGAGCCCCACTCTGTCCCAGGGCTTAGACCCTGTCTAGCTGGGGCCGACCCTGCTCTGGGCCAGGCCCTTCAATCCTTTCAATTGTCATCAAACCAGCCTTTAAGGTCACCAAAGAGATTGGCCGGAGGGTCCCACCTGCCTTTTATTCCTGTTAAGTAAGTCACCCAGACAGCATTTCCGGACCCACCTACAGCCCCTCCCTGAGCCATGGAAACTTACTCCTGGGCCCAGGCCTGACGTCATCGTCAGGGTGGGATGGACAAGGGCAGAGGGGCTTTCTGCCCAGGTCCCCGCACCTGGGGCCAGCCTACCCTCTTGGGGGCAGAGGAAGGAGTGAGGGGCTTCTAACCCCTTCCAAATAGCCTTCGCCCGGAGAGGCACTTTCTGCCCCTTTAGTGGTGAAACTACGGGCTCTCGGTGGTAAATCCCCACCAGCCCCACCAGCCCCAGTCGAAATCCCGTGGCATGTCTCTGTTGCATGAGGGTAGCAGGGGAATAGGTGTTCCCCTAAGTAGATCCAGGAGGTCCGGCACATCAGAGTATGAGTGGATGGCACCTACCTACCGGGGCTGAGGCAGGAGCCCTGCATCTCTGACCAGCGGTGCCCACCTGCCCGCCCAGACATGCGGGCCTGTCACACCCCTGGCCAACCTGTGGGTTAGGGTGCCAGGTGCCATTGGTCGGCCCCTCTGCTCCAGTAAGAAGGATGCGCAAAAGGACCTGTCTAGAGGGAGCTGTATCTTTGGGTCCCGAGCCACCTGTGGTCTGGGCTGAAGGTGGACACCTGTGGGTTGGCTTGTTAGCTGCAAACCCAGCCCAGGGCTTGGAGGGGTGGCCCCTCCACGGGTAGGTTGTGGTGGTGACCTAGACATCATTGTCACTTGCCCCCTCCTGGGGCCATGGAGAGCTAAAGAGATAATGGATGTATGTGGACATGCCCCAGTTCTAAAGCTGGGATGCACTACACGGAGGGGAGGTGTTATTAAACCAGTTTATTTCCTGGGAGGTCCCTCCCAACCAAATCCATTTCAAACCAATTAAACTGAAGAATGGCTGCAGAGAATGGTACACTGAGGCTCTATGAAGTTTTTAGCCTTGGGCTTCTACTTTTGTAGGGCTCCTGCCCGGGTCTGCTCAGCCTGCCTGTGGCCCCCAAAGAAAACAGGTCCCGATCCCTAGAACCTGTAAATGTTAAGTTATATGGAAACAGGGTCTTTGCAGATGTGATTAAGGATGTTGAGATGGGGAGATATTCCTGGGTTATCCAGGTGGCCCAATGTTATCACCAGGAACCTGATAAGAGGGACGCAGCGGGACATTTGACCCTGACAGAAGAGAAGCCACGTAAAGACGGAGGCAGAGACTGACTGCAATGATTCATTCGGCCACAAGCCCGGGACGCCTGGAGCCCCCAGGAGCTGGAAGAGGCTGGCAGGTTCCTCCCCTAGAGCCTCCGGAGGGAGCGAGGTCCTGCTGACACCTTGATTTTGGACTTCTGGCGTCTAGAATTGGGAGAGAATGAATTCCTCTTGTTTTGGGCCACCCGGCGTGGTCCTTTGTGGTGGCAGCCTGGGGGGAGAAGCCTCCTGGGGCCGGGGTGGAAGTCTCTCCTGTCCTGACGGCCTGCGGTTTCCCAGCTGCAGGGGTGGATGCTGATGGAAACAGTGGTTGCCGGCCGAGCACCCCTGAACCTGCTCAGGTCCGTCCCTCACCTGGTCTGGTTGGTTTGGGGTTCGTGTTTCTTCATGTTTTCTCCACGAGGCCACGCTGATCCCGCCCACAACTTTGGGAACGGCGAGACCTCCACGGAACCCCTTTCCTGGGATATGTCACGAGAGGATGTTACGCACACCTGAGTTCTGAGGCTGGCTCCTCAAATAAGACCCAGAAACGTCTTGGGCAGCACGGAAACCCCAGGGGAAGCCAGCCTCCTGCACGCCAAGCCCTGCGGCCGTGTCTGCCGTCCAGAGTGGTCTGAGCAAAGCTCGGCTCCCCGTCCTGGGGTCCAGGAGCCCCGTTTGCCAGCCGTCCTGAGATGGATGACTTCACTGGGGGTTGCAGCAGCTCACTGGGCTTCCTGGTGGGTGTCTGCGGTGGCCCTTATGCCCTGCCCTGGCCAGGCACTGTGCCCCAGTCCATTGGTCACCTGGCATGTTGCTGTAAAGAGCTTCCCGCTTTCCTTGGAGGCCTGGCCTGGGGGTGTCGAAGCTTGGCTGTGCAGCTGGCCACAGGGAAGAAGGATGGAACCCAGCTCCAGGACATGGAGCAACGCCCATGGCCTGAGGGGCTGAGGGGCTTTGGAGGCTGTAGTGGACGATGAGAGTACTACTGGGTGATCAGAGCATTGCCTGCTTCCAGCAACGTGCTCTGCTCGCCCAATTCCCTGCAGTTAGGAGACACTGATGACTAGTTCCTGGGCCAGAGGGGTTTCTTACGGCCCCGAATGCCATCTGAGGACCCACAGCCAGCTTCCTACAAGGCACCTCGGTTCATTCACTCACACATGCCAGCAGTGCACACGGCGGGGAGAGCAGACGGTCACAGGCGTTCTCAGCTGTGCGGACTCAGTGTGCAGGGCCCCAGGGCTCAGCCCCGCAGCCTGGTCTTTCCACGCCTGCAGGAACCGTGGACTCCCTCTCGAGCCCCTGCAGACCCTCTGACCTGGGCTCAAGGCACCAGAAGCTGCAGGGCCAGGGGGTCTGACCTTCCAGCCAGCCTTGGTGGGGACGCCGACGAGCAGCCGTGGGAGCTGGGCTGGGAAGAGCGTTGAATAATAATTCACACTTATCTAAGCTCCATCCTATTGGGAGGGAAAAGGGGGTTTGCTGGCTGTCTACTGGGCCAAAGCTTCCAGAAAGTCTCTTCCTGATTGGATTCTGAACTTTTATCTCTTAAGCCCCAGAGCTGGTGAACGCAGCAAGGGATGGGGGAAAAGCCCGACTTAGTTTTTCATGGGTGACTTTTTTCTGTACGAAGTCAGGTCTTATGTGTGTGGACTCAAATACAACGATCATTGAATGCCTTTGGTTATAGGCTCTTTCCTCCTCGGATTTCAAAGCATTTTCGTGCTGAAATATGACGGTTTTTTGGCAGATTGGATCTCCCATGCCCACCGACAGGCCATCCGTCAACTTTGTGCACTTGGAATGACAATAATTACAGCAATAATAATAGTGTTAGCTCGCATTTGTAGGGTGCTTTATGGCTGATGAAAGCCCTTCCACACCCTTCATCCTCACCTCATCCCAGCGAAAGACCTGGAGATAGTGTGGACGCAGCAGGGCCTCTGTGCACAGAAGACGCGTGAAACCAACAGCAGCAGGAAGTCAGGCCTTAGCTGTGCCCCGACTGTGGCCCTGGTCTTGGGGCCCCACTCAGGGACGGTCTGCTCAGCACCAGGGGCCCAGGCCTGACCCCCCACCTTCTCCCTTCCCTGGATGGTGACCTCCAACGCCTCTCCTGGGCTCCCTAGTCCACGTCCCAGGTCTCTGACTGGTGCTACTCAGCCTCTGTATCATGAACTGCCCCCACCCACTCCAAAGATTGGTGGCAGCAGAGAGTTGGAGGCAAGGGTCTCAGTGCCCTGGTCCCTGGAAACACCCTTTTCTAGTGGTGTCAGCCTCCCAGCCAAAAGCATCTTGGAAACCACCTTGCCCGTTTTCAGGTTTGAGGGAACTGAGGGGCAGGGGAGACAGAACTGCAGACCCTCTGACCTCCCATCTGCTCCCCATCACCTCCAGGCATTGGGTTCCCCAGTGGTTCTGAAAGCCAAGCCCCAAGGGTCTCGTGGCCTGAAGGTTCCTTCTTTCCTAGGTGTGGGACCTCCCTGCCCTGGCCAGTGCTGAGGCCATCAGAGGGCTGCCCAGGGAAAAGGAGGCCTCAGGACGTGCCTCTTCTTCCTCTTGCCAACCCTGCTCCCCCAGGGCGAAGCCAGGCTGTGGCTGGACCCTTGCAGGGCACAGCCAGTGCCCATTCTTTCTCCGCCTGGCAAGCCTGGCACTGGAGCGTTCTTGCTTCCTCGAGATGGTTGAACCTACCTCCTGGACCACTGATCTGAGGATGATCACATGTCCCTCCCGGAGACCCTCAGAGACCCCTCTCTGCCAGCTGAGAAGGTGAAGTTTCTGTACCCAAAGCATCACCTGGATTTCTCTCACTCCAGGGGCCCTGGCTGTGAGCCCCTGCATGTAGCATTTCCCAAAGCTTGTTCCTTGGCATACAAGGCCCAAGAGGATTCCTAGGAAATGGCCGGCCTCATCTTTCCACTGCAGACCCACTGTGAGCACCTGTACCGGTGCAGGAGGAAGGCCAAGGGGGTCTTAGAGGAAACGGGATCATGTGAGTACTGGCATCTTGGCAGGAAGAAGCTGCCAACCCCCTTGCCAGCTGTTCCTGGGGGAGCTGCTCAGCACGTTTGGGGAGGACACGCAAATGTTAGGATGTTATGTGTTGAACAAAAGATACACCTTTCACATAAGCAACGGGATCTCAGCTCTCTCACACACATGTGCACATGTGCGTGTGCACACACACAGTAGAACAAGCCCAGGACAGAGCTCCGAGGACAGCCACGCAGGGAAGCAGGGGGAGGTGGCCTGGATGACGGGGCGAAGGCAGCTCCCGCACTCAGGCTGTGATCACAGTCTTCCGTACGGGTCCCCCCGGGCGGGTCGAGGACAGGTCGCGTCCCTTCCAGCTCGGAGTCTCCTCAGGGGTACCGGGATTAAAAGGTTAAGGGAAAACTTGCACAATTTGGGGGAGGATCAGGGGATGATGGCTGGCCTTGGTCCACAGCAACTCCCACCATGGTCTCTGCCAGGGGAGATGACCAGCCCTCGTTTTCGTCTGTCCACTGTCCCTGTGTTTTCTAAATGTATGACTTTCATAATCAGGACGACGATAAGCAGCTTGAAACCTGCAGGCCCCCCTGGAATGGTGGATCCCCCGGGGCAGAGCAGGGGGCCTGGCCCTCCCTCGCCCTCCCGTTTGCAGCAGCTTCCTGGCTGCCCTGGCTAATTGGGGCCCGTTGTCCCTGAGGGAAAGGGAACCCCCCCTGCCCTTGCTGGCCATGGTCAGGGCCTGGGATCTGCTGTCCAGGCCCCGCACTTAATAACAGGCAGACTGACAGCTGCCGCCTTGAAATGGAAATAGCGATCTACATGCTCCATGCAAGCAGGGAGACGGGGTTTGCCAGGCCACCTTCCCTGCCACTGCCTTTGCCATCATAAAGAACCGTGAGGGCTTCCCTGGTGGCGCGGTGGTTGAGAATCCGCCTGCCAATGCAGGGGACGCGGGTTTGAACCCTGGTCTGGGAGGATCCCACATGCCGCGGAGCGGCTGGGCCCGTGAGCCACAATTACTGAGCCTGCGCGTCTGGAGCCTGTGCTCCGCAACAAGAGAGGCCCGCGCACCGTGATGAAGAGTGGTCCCCGCTCGCCGCAACTGGAGAAAGCCCTCGCACGGAAACGAAGACCCAACACAGCCAAAAATACGTAAATAAATACATAAATTTTTTAAAAAAATTAAAAAAATAAATGAACCGTGAAGGGCACTTGTTCCCAGAATGTCTGACAAATTGATGCCAAGTCCCATCTTCATGCCCACTGCCCCGGCCGAGGGTCCAGGAAAGGTTCTCATGGTGGTGCTATGGTGGTGGCTCCGGCAGCAAGGGGGCGGACTCTAAGGATGAAGTGGGACAAGTGTTCCCAGGAGAGGAGCGGCACCCCAGAGCCTCAGAATGTTGGGGTGGCCTCAGCATGGACCAGAAGGAGAGCTTCCCAGTCGTGGGAGCAAAGGCAGGAAGCAGGAGGAGGCTGGAGAGTCTGGGACGCTCGCCCAGATTCCGTGGGAACGGGGGCTGCAGGACTGGAGGTGATGGCAGGGCATCAGTCCTGAGGTCTCCGTCCCTACGTCGCGTCTGTGCCCCAGGGCCTGTCCCGCGAGGCTCAGCAGAGACGAGCTGCCTCTGCTCAGTGTGGTCCTCAAACCTAGAAAGAATGTAAACTCAGCTGGTGAGTGTTGGCCTCGAGATTCCTGGCCCAGAGCTTCCCGTTTGGAGGGGCCCGTGGGGCCTGGGAACCTGTAGTCAACAGGCACCCTGGAGATGCTGATGCTGGAGGCCCCTGGGTCACACGCTGAGAAGCACCACCTCGGGGGTCACGTCCCTGCTGGGTGTTTTGTCTGCTGTGAGCCAGGTGTCCGGTCTGTACCCAACCGTGCGCTGGGAGCTGCAGCAACACAGAGATCACTGTCGTCCGTGGGTGTTCTTTTATGCAAAATTATTTGCATAATTAATGTGATGCAAAATTCTGCAAAAGGCAGAATTACAGGGATGAGAAGAGATTAGAGGTGGTCAGGGTTGACTACAAAAAGGCAGCGTAAGAGAGTTTTCGAGGGGTGGGACGGTTCTTGATGGTTCTGTGCTGGGGGATACAGAAATCTCTCAGTTACTTGCAGACTCATTTGCCTCCAGCCTTCTGCGGGTCACCCCAGGGATGTTCTGCTCATCTGGTATCTTGGACCAGAGTGAATCCAGCTGAACTCGTCACCCAGCCCCGACACACACCCCTCATCCTTCTGTCACCCTCAACTTGGAGAGTGGTGCCAGCTCGCTTCAGGCCCCCAGATCTCTCCAGGATCATCCCGCCCAGCTCCGCATCCCATGCCTCCCCCCACCACTCCCAGACCTTGTCCTCTCTGGTTCCCAGACACCCGTGAGCCCCACCCACTTCCTGTCTCCCCCACTGTAAATGCTAAGTTCAGATCACCTCCTTTCTCCCCCAGGTGAAGGTCATAATCCTCTCACTGGTCTCCCTGGATCCAACCCCACTCTCCTTGTCCATTCTCTACCCGGCTGCCAGGGTTCTCATCTTACTGTGTTCACTCCTGCCATTTTCCCCGAGTGCCTTCAGAGCACAGATGACCATGTCTAAAAATGTTTATAGACATGTGAGCATACATGGGTTAGTGTACAGACACCTATCTCCTTGTTCTCACAGCTGAAAGGGCCTGGAAGCAACAACACCCCAAGGGCAACAAGCACACCCAGATCCCAGATCTTGGTTTCTAACACCATTCTCTTCTCTAACTAAAGGCTCTGGGGCTCCTTGTAGAAATGGCTGATTCTAGACTGGGCAAGCCAAGACTGGAGCATCTTGTAGTGCCAGGAAGTAACGCAGTGTTCTCACACACACACAGACACACACAAATACACAATGGCGGCCTGTCAAAGGGGCAAAGCCACCAACCCGAAAGACCTCCCAGTGGCCAAAGATGGAACTATTTGAACAACAAAATAAAGTAGCATCCAGTTATATCTCAAAGTTTAAAATACATGTGCGTGCGTTCATACTGATTTAGGAAATGGTGGAGCCAGTCACTAAATGGAGTGGAAGAGGCACAGCTGCCCTGCAGAGGAGTCCCAGGTCGTGTGTGCAGCGACCCCGCCCTCAAGGAGGTGAAGGGTAACTCCCACTCCTGCAAGTGTGGACTGCACATCGTGACTTCCTTGCATGGAATACGGGGCCGGTCCCTGATCCACGGGGGCCACAAGGACAGCCCCGTGACCACGGAAGCTGCTGCTATTCCACGGCCCTTAAACCCCTACACGTGGGGCTGGGCAGAGCACGGGGCTCTGGGTCAGTGGTCAGCAAGTGTCACACTGTCACACTGTGACGATGTGACCACCACAGCCCAGCTGTCCTGGTGTGTCCTTCACGCGCTTGCCAAATCCTCCTGCGGACTCAGAGGGAAGTGGGGTGTATCCGCCAGCCACTCACTGGCCTTGACAAGAGTTGAGCAAACAAGACCCCATTTGAACATGTCTTTGGCTGGAACCTCCATCCTCCATCTTCTGGGCCGCAGCTCCTGGAGCAGCGGAAGGAGACGCTTCCCACAGTGTTTCTCTGGGAGAAGGTCACGGGGGCTGCTTGGCCCAAATGGGACACAAAAGTGGGATGGGCTGTGCTTGGAAAGGCACGACAAGGTCTTTTCCAAGTACAACACTCTCTGCGCTCCACCCCAAGAGCAGTGCCATTAAATCACACTTGGGCACAAACAGTGTCTCCAGAAGGTTCCCACAGGAAGTCCCATATGTCGACCCAGGAGCCCAGGTTGCTCTGTAATTCCCCACCGCGGCCTTTACTGGTGGAACCTGATCTCTCTGCGGGGACCACCCCACACCCCACTTCTCAGTACCCACGTCCCCAAACCCTGGTGGTGGCCCTCCCCCACCCTCTGCCTTTCCCCTGCATGCCATCACCCAGGGAATGTGACCGTGTGCCACCCTGATGATCCCTCCTCCTGACCCCTGACCCACTCTCCCAGGAGAAGGTCACCTCTGTTCCCAGGGCTGAGCCCAAGGCTGGATGTGGGGTGGAAGGCGCATCCTTTATGACAGTCACTAAGTACAGGCAGGGAGAGTGGGACGGGGTGGGTGAGTTCTGACAAGTGTTAAGCGAGGGAAGGACCCCTAACCTGCCGCCCGAGAACCCGGGGCTGGCTCTGGGGGGCGGCCCCCGTGCCGAACTCTGCTGTGCCCGCCCCCAGTGCCCGTGCCCTTGCTTGGCTCAGAATCTTCTCGCTGTGTTTGCAAGACGCCCCGAGCGCCTGGACCTGAGATGCTGCCACACAGCGCTCGGCGGCCAGCAGCCGACTTCACGCTGCAAATGAGTACGAAATATGACAACCAGAACGAAGCTCGAATCTGCGCCTCTGTCCTCGTGAATATGCAGGCCGGATGCCTTGGTGGGCTCCGCAGCTCTCGGGGGCAGGGGGCCACATGGCGGGGGTAGGGGGGCGGAGGGAGGGTGGGAGGTCAGGTCTGAGGCCAGGCCTGCGGGCAATGCAGGCACCACAGGCCCTCCTGATCCCCTCTTCTGGGCCATTCCCTTTGGGGACTGTCTCGGGAGGGAATAGGAGCCTTCCCTGGCTGGCTGCCCTTCTTCTCCTGCAGACACCGTCCTCAGCGGGAGGTGCAGAGCCAGACCCCCAAGGAGCCCTGGCTGCCCCGAGGGCCTGCCGCCGGCCGAGCAGGTCGTGGCGGACACGTGCCCACCACCCAGCACACAGCTGCACCTCACGGCATCCACGTTGCAACGAAAAAGGTGGAAGTGGCCTAAACACCCAATGACAAGGGGCTGTGGGCCCTGCAGCCCCTAAGAACTGTTTCCCCCTCAAACCCCCGCTGGGACCTCAAAGGATGTGCGTCCACAAAATGACATTCACTTTGGCCCCAAGAGGGCTGCCCTGGATGGTTCTGAGAGGGTGGAGGTCCAGGAACACTTTCTCCCCGTCCCCGCCCCAGGCCTGGGTTCCTGCTTCACAGCCCGACGCCTGGGTGGAGGCGGTGGCAGAGCCTGGACCTTGAGGCTCCTCGGTCTCCAGTTTTGGCTCCGCTGCTCCTGACCTCAAATCAGCAAACCCCCAGCCGCACCTTGACTGCCCCCGCCTGCCAGGCCTGTGCGGGTGAGCGTGTGTTTGTGTATGTGTGTGTGCGCATGCGTGCTCATGCATGTAGGTGGGCGTGGGTGCATGGACATGCATGTAGATGCTGTCTCCAACCCCCTGTAGGAGACCACCTTCACCCCCAGCTCCCCCCAGGACCCGCCAGGGACAGGACGCTGACCCAGCCCAGACCCCAGGGGTGCAGGCAGGCGGTGCTCCCAGCCCCCTGGGCCCCTCGTGGTCCCCGCCTCTCCCCACTTGCTGTGCTTTTGCTCCAAAGACCTGCGCCCATCACTCTTACTTGGGCCACTGGAGCCGATTTGCCCCCTTGTGCAGAGAACAAGGCCCAACTCTCATCACCTTAAACTCTTCTGCCAGAAGCTTCTAGAAGACACAGGGCCATGTCCCTGATTCCCTTCTCCAAAGCCCTCCTGCCAGGAACGGACACCTGGTAGGTGATAGCGCTTTGGAAACTGTGGGCGCGGAAGGGCTGTCACGATTTGGTGAGCAGGATCTCCCACCCTGACTGCAGGCGCAAACCCACACAGGTGGGAAGAGGCCTCTCGGGGGCCAGAGGAACCAAGCGAGGGGGAGCGAGGGGGACGCCAGGTCACCCTGCCTGGAGCAGCCCCACCCACCCCATGGGCTTAGAGGTGCCCCAGCCCTCAGGCCACCTGGGCGGGGCCGGGCACATGGCAGGCAGGCCGGGTTTGCTGAGTGAATTAACAAGGAAGAAGAGGGCAGCACAGGCCATTTCGGTGTGAAACCTGGCCAGAAAAGAACAAAATCCTTGTAAAAAAGGATAGGCTACTTGGGAACTGGGTTATTAACACATTAGCATCTTTATTTGTGTGAAATGAAGGTGACGATAAACAGGCATTTATTTCTCCAAGTGGTTTTGGCAGACACACAAGGTGCATCTCCCATGGCGGCCAGGCCTCCCTCGCACATGTGTACACATCCTACTTCTCTTGGTGGCCTTCCCTGGGCTGCCCCACAGAGGTGACCCCTTCCTCCTCCTCGCCGATGCCAAGAGCAATGATGGGTCCGGTGCTTACACGTATGGACTCACCAGTACCCTGGTTACCCCATCTGCAGACAAGGAAACCGAAGCCCAGGGTGGGAGGAAACTTTCCAAGGTCACCAGATAAACGCCTGACTCAGCGTTCCCACCTCACCCCCTCATCTCATGGTCTTTCAGAGTTCCTCTCCGTGGCTTGCGGGAGACTTCTCTGAACACAAGTCCGGTCACCGCTTCTGGCAAGAATTATCCAAGATCTCATTCACAGGCAAGAACGGATAACCTCACTGAGATCCAGCCTCCATCACGCTCTCAGTACTTTGATTGTCGTAAAAGACACCTAATGTAAAATCCACCACTGTAACCATGTTTAAATGCACAGCTCAAGGGCATCAAGCACATTCACATTGTTGTGTAACCATCACCACATCTGTCGCCAGGACTTTCTCATCTTCCCAAACTGACACTCCGTCCCCATTAAGCACTAACTCCCCATCCCCTCCCCCAGCCCCTGGACCCCACCACCTACTTCCTGTCTCTGTGGATTTCCCTCTTCTGGGTGCTTCATATAAGTGGATCCTACAATCTTTGTTATTTTGAGACTGACTTATTTCACTCAGCATGATGGCCTCAGGGCTCATCCATGTTGTGATCTGTGTCGGGATTTCCTTCCCTTTTATGGCTGAATAATATTCCAGTGTACGGATGGACCACATCTTGTTTACCCGCTCATTCCTTGACGGACTCTTGAGTTGCTTCCACCTTTTAGCTGCTGTGAATAACGCTGCTGTGGACATGGGTCTGCAAATATTTGCTCAAGACCCTGCTGCAGTTTTTTGGGTGCACACTCTGAAGCGGGATTACAGGACTGTGAGGTAGTTTTAATTCTCATTTTTTGAGGAAGCCTCGTGCTGTTCTCCACAGCAGATCTGCAACATGACATCTACACAGCGCACCAAGGTTCTACTTTCTCCACGTGCTGGCCGACACTTGTTGTTTACTGCTTTTATTGGATAATAGTTACCCAAATGCCTATGTGAGCATTTTACACATTATTGCATTGACTATTTTATTCCCGAAAATGGGAAAATAATAACTTTCTATTTTGCAATGATCCCCATTTGAGGATGAGGAAATTTGGGGCAGAGGGGCTAAGCTCTATGTTCTGTGGCTGGTAAGTGGCCCGAGTGCCCTAAGCAAGGTCCCACTCTGGTCCGGTGGGGACGCCTCACTTCTCACCAAGGACACCCTCAATCTTATCTTGTCAAATGATCACATCTGTGAGTGAATGAATGAATGATGGATGAATGAACGATGAATGAATGAATGAGCGGCAGCATGTGTGCGAGACTAACCAGAGTGGCAGATGGTTCCTCCTGGGGAGGCTCAGTTGATGAAAGGGGTCCAGGGAGGACCCTTGGGAGCCCTGGGAAGCAGGGGTGCAGACGAAGTTGAGAAGGGAAACAAATCCACCTCTGGAGCTTTGGGCAGCCGGAGCCAGGCCATGGCAAAGCCAGGCTAGAACCACAGGGCCAGAGGCCAGGGGGAGTCAGCCCCAGGTGGGCAGGGGGGCAGTTGGAAGAGTGTAATTCACTTTTCCCCAGGGACCCCGGTCTGACTTTTTAGGACAAGGGAAGGGAAGGCTCTTTGACAGGAGGGAAAGTAAAAGGCAGCTCTTTGATCAATAAATGAATTAGTCTACCCTGATTTGCAAATCACCCGGCCTCTTTTTGCCTGGCCACGCTGCAGGGTCTGGAATTACTCAGCACGGCTGGCCTGCCTCGCCCTGCTGGGGGCTGGGTAGGTGGAGGGCGAGATACTCTCGTGAGAGAAGGTGAGATGTTACCTGTCTCCAGAGAGGGTTGCACCCCACAGCCCCAGGGTGGCTCTGTGGCTAAGAGCTTGGTGTATCCATCCCACACTTTATGCGTCACCTGGGAGCCTGTCCCACTGACCACAGGGAAAGGATGGGGTGACAAGGACCAGAGAATCTCCACCTGGTCCAGCGTGGGAACCAGCACTACCAGGAAGCAAGGGCCTACGGCTGGGGGCATCCTGCACCCTCCTTTCTCCCCAGGAGATGCACACACACATTCATGCACACATATGCACACTGGCACACACATGGCGTGTGACACATGTGCTTATACACATGCACAGTTGTGTCATGCACCATGAACTAGGCACACACTCATGCCCACACACGTGCATGCACGCACACGTGCCTGTACACATGCATGCACACGTGCCTGTACACATGTATGCACACGTGCCTGTACACATGCATGCACACGTGCCTGTACACATGCATGCACACACACGTGCCTGTACACATGCATGCACACGTGCCTGTACACATGCATGCACACACACGTGCCTGTACACATGCATGCACACGTGCCTGTACACATGCATGCACACACACGTGCACACAAAGTATTCTGAATCATCTGGCTGCATCCCCATGGCGTGTCTGGTCTTTTCACACCCTCAGGGCTGGGGCTCCCGCAACCTTCGGAGCCGGGCAGTCTTTGGCAGCCCTGACAGTTGGCCGAAGCCTCCAACAATAACGCCCTTCAGCCTCTGCGTCATGTCCCTCCATCTGTCCTCGTAAGGACCCTGGGGCCATGCAATGCTGCACCCCCTTCTTGGGAAGGCCCACTGAGGGGCAGGGCGCTGCAGAGGGGATTCTAGCCAGGCGGTAGAGGAGGGGTCTGGTGACCCTGGGAGCCTGGCCAGCTCTCAGGATTCTGAGATTCTAACTTAAACGTGGACCCCAGACCTGCTAGCATAAACCTCAAAGGTTCCATCCCACCCCAGACCACACCAGGCAGATGTCTCCTGCCTGAGGCCAGCAGGTCTGGGAGGGAGAGGGGACAGGGGAGGATGGCAACCAGAGCTACACACACGCATATGCGCGTGCACACACACACATATACTCACACACACACATGCACACATACACACATGTGCATGTGCACATACACACGCACACACATGTGTGCGCACACAATACACACATATGCACACATACTTATACACATACATACACTCACGCACATATACACATACACACTCATGCACGCACACACACATACAAACATGCACACACACATGTACACATGCTCACATACACACACGTACATGTACACATGTGTGCACACACATACATACACACACATACACATACACACACATACATACACACAGATCCGCAACACATACGCAGGTACACACACACACACACACATACACACACACACATATACACACACACGTACAGACACATTCTCGTGTGGTCTCTGTAGGGTCTCAGTGGTTAATCCTCGTGAGTGCCAACTCTGTGCCAGGCACTGTTCCAGGTGCTTCGTAAGCCTTAACTCACCGAGCAGCTCTGAGTGATGAACAGGTGACCCTCAGGTGGCATCGTGGCTCAAGGTCAAGGTACAGTCAGCGGTTGGGGCCTGAACTCAGCCGCCTGGCTCAGAGCTGCTGGAGAGTGGAGGGCCCGTGTTCTCTGCTGGCCTGGGAGGGGGAAGCGGGCAGTGGGGCTCGCCTCCAGGTGCGCATCTCGGGACCAGGTGTCGGATCCCTTCCAGGGCACAGGGGACGGTGGGAGGTGAGCCAGACTCTCAGGCCAGTGGATGGAAAATGTATGAGAAACTGATAAAGTCATTCATTCAAGACTTGTATTTATTCATTTTAAACAGATTTTTCATACACGTCCAATAGAAATAGTTTGATGAACCTCCATGTACCGATGACCCGGGGGCAGCAGTTGTCAACACACGGCCGTGCTCGCTGTATTCAAAGCCCTGCTCCTTGGGGAGTGGGCACTTCCTACCACACTGCATGCGGGTGTGGCACACGTGAAGCCTCCATGCTCCTTCCCAGGGGGTGAGATGGTGTCGGCCTCATCTACTCCTACAAATCCTCCTGAGGGTCCCAGCTGCACTGACCAGTGGGGTCTCAGTCCGTCTGCTGCTTCACAGGGGTTTATACAGGGGCTGACCTCACCCCCAACCCTGAGCTTCTGGACTGGGGGACCCCCACAAGGAAGAGCTTCCCACGGAGTGGCGTCCACAGGGAGGGAAAGAGAGGCACTTGACTGTCCCCGGTATCCGCCCATCTCCAGAAGGACGAGATGGCGCCCTGTGTCCTCCTGGCCCCCAGGATGGATTTCCTTAGCTTAGTGCTGAGCTCGTGATTTTTCAACACACTTGATGTGTTTCCATCCACTATAGTTGTTATTTTTACGCCCAGATTGTCCCATCACCGACTTAGAGGGAGCATCTACAAGCTGTGTCCTTTTAAAAACGCTTTGCTTTTAAAGCATCTTTATCCATCTCTCACGAATCAGTTTTAAGTTTGCACAAAACCGGTCTCCAACGGGGACCCGGGAGTGAGGATTCCCATGCGCCCTCCATCTGATCCGTGGACACTGCGTCCCTCTGAATGTCTCTGGCTCCTTGGTCCTCCTTCTCCTGCGGCCTTTGCAGGTGACACAGTCTTCACTGTGTTCTCAAGGGTGAGTCCAAGAAGATCCGACCCGGGCTCTCCCAGAAACAGCTCTGTGGTCCCGTGGATGTGGCCTCCAGGAAACAGAGAAGGAGAGGAAACAGCCCGCACATGAGCTGGGGCCGTGGGCCTGGCCCACCTCCATCCCTGCAATGCCTGGTGGTTAGAATTAAGTCAGGTCTTAATGAATGACTTATATGTGCGTATATATACATATAACTGTTTTTATTCTAGGGTTTTACTATCAGAACGAGAGACGCATAGTCCTCTCAGCCTTACGAGGTGAGTTCTGGGGTGCGATCCAGCCGTCTCCGCCCTCCTGCCCTTCTCTGTGGACAGATCACAGGGGACTGTGGTCAAATCGCAGTGTTTGTAGCTTTCTCGGGAAAGGTCTCCAGAGGCCCACATTCTCACCCTCTCCTGGGATCCCCGGGAAGAAGCGGGGACACACGGTGAGTACACGCAGATGGGAGCCACCAGTGCCACCGAAAGGCCACAGTCCAGGGACGTCCCACCTGCCAGCTCGGGTTCCCACGGAGAAGGTAGACGCTCCCCTGAGACTCACAACCCAGAGCTAAGGTCGGAAGATTCTGGAAGGTCCTTGAGTGTGGGCTCCCACTCCGCCTCCCCAGGTGGCAGCCAGAGGAGAAGGGCGGGGAACCCAGGACACACTGTGGGGTGCGTGTCTTGGGGTCCCCGATGGGCTCTGGATGCCCCCACCCCCAACTCGCCCTGGGTCGCTGGGCAACGTGCGGAAGCCACTGGCCATGGCCGGACCAGACTCTAGCCTCCAGAAGCACATGCTCACAGCCCAGTCAGAATCACTTTGACCAAGGCTTCCAGCCTCCCCTGGTCACAGAGCCTTCACCATCCAGGGGGACGCCCACATTCGGGCTTGGCTCTTAATTGCCCAGAGCTGGATTTGCCCAGATGTGCTTCTTCCAGGAGAACTGACAGCAGGCGGGCAGATGACAGCACTTGGAGGTGATGGGTCTGGGACAGAAGCCAAGTGCACGGCTCACAGGAGGGTCCTGAGAGCCCCCGAGACAGACAACTGTCATCGAGTTCCAGGGTCAGCCCTGCATGCTTTTGGCTTAAGGTCCTACCCCCAGGGAGCCAGTTCTGAAGGTACCTGGACCCCAGGCTGACCTTTCATTTAGAAAGATGAGATCACATCTTCCACCCAGCTCACCTACTCTCTCCTTTGATTGGATTTCCACTAAAATTCACTCAAAATAAGGCTGACCATTCACCCAGGTATGCAAGACTCCAGAATTTCTGAAGGTATTTTTCAGGTTACATGCCTATTCACTCAAATTTTACTTGGTACCTGCTTTGTGTAGGAAGCACGCAGGGGCTATGCACGCTCACTAGTGAGCAGGAAAGGCGTGTGTGTGCAGTGCCAGCTAACATCTTTTCTTTAAAGATGAAAAGCATTGGAAGCTATTTCCTTCCATTTGTGGTGCAGCATTTCACCTTAAGTGTAATAAAAAATACATGCAAAAGGGAACTATGAATATGCAAACCTTTAAAAGTCTGTGGCCTATACCAACAAAAACGATTGTAAAAGGAGGACAAACCAGGAAATAGTTTCATCGCGTAAAACTGGAAAAGTCGACATTAATTATTCGTAACCAATTCCTTCAAAAAGTCTGCCTGCACTGTGCAGCTCCAGAAATACATGGGGCCCTTTCTCCTGGCCCGTATATCACTGAGTTGAAATAGCTTATTCACCATCTGTATCCCCTGATGCTCATGGGTGCCACTTCTTTCCCCTGGAAGCCTCTCCTAGGCTGAGCTGGTCCTTCCCAGCTCATAGGAAAATTACACTGAATCTCGTCTCTCCACTGGGCCAGCATCTCTCTCCCAGGAAACTTCCCTAAAGGCACCGGCTCTGTTCCCTTCTCAGCATCCGGCCCCAGCGTCAAGGTGGCACATCCGTGAAGGGTGGGTGGAGAAACGTGCTACACACAGAGGATTTATAAAGAAAGGACAGTTGCAGTTAAAGTTTTTCCTTTTCTCTGTGTGACTCAAGGCCCTTTGAACAGAAACCCAGATGTCTTGATGCATCCCTTGCTTTTGGCTTCATAAGATACTCCAGGGTCAACTTGTGTGGTTCTTGACCCCAAACTGGACCAGTCCTTTCTCCAAAGAACCCTGGGTCCTATTAGTGGGAAAATGGTACATATGGATCATAATCTGCGTGCAAGGGATGGTCATTGTTTCTAGGCCTTTTCTCACACACACACACACACCCCCCCCCCCCACACACACACACACACACGGGAAAATACATCACAATGTCATAATGATATTTCCAAATATAGGATTACTGGCTTTTATGTAATTTATTTCATTGGATATTTGTGTTTCTTTTTTTTTTTTTTTGGTCGCATTGGGTCTTCATTGCTGCACGAGGGCTTTCTCTAGTTGTGGCGAGCGGGGGCTTCTCTTCCTTGTGGTGCGCGGGCTTCTTATTGCGGTGGCTTCTCTTGTTGCAGAGCACGGGCTCCAGGTGCACAGGTTCAGTAGTTGTGGCTCGCAGGCTCAGTAGTTGCGACACGCGGGCTCTAGAGCACAGGCTTCAGTAGTTGTGGCGCATGGGCTTAGTCACTCCGCGGCATGTGGGATCTTCCCGGACCAGAGATTGAACCCATGTCCCCTGCATTGGCAGGCAGATTCTTAACCACTGTGCCACCAGGGAAGTCCCCGGATATTTGTGTTTCTTTTCTCTTGCATTCATCATCTTCATCCTAATTGCTTATCCCACTGTGTGTGCTCTTCCAACACACATACCTAATATTTTCAGAATAACAATGTCAATATTCTCACTGACAACACAGGTGCCAAAAAGCGTTTGATCGCTTTCCCTCTCTTCTTCAGAAGGACATACAAGGTACAGCTCACTAGGTACATACAGTGTTCTAAAGTTTCCTGAACTAACTCACAAGAGGGCACTTGCAGAGAAGACCAGCTCCCCTCCACTGCCCCCTCCCTGTTTCCTCCCACCAGAGACAATTATTTCACCAGGTTTTAAAATTCACCCTTCCACATTTTACAATATAAGTTACAATAAGTGTGTGTATTTGCATATATTATCTGTATTCACAGCCCTTTTCCTAGGTTAAAGGTGGCCTCCACACACTTTTTTTCTACATCTGTCCTTTTTGCTTCCGACGTGTCCCAGTGGTCCTGCCAGGTCAGGATGTAGGGAGGCCTTGATTTATTTTTACAGCTGCCTAGAACAACTGAGCACGTTCTGTATTTTATTCCCCTGTTCCTAACTGGTAGTCTGGTACCCACAGCATTTTATATTCTTGCTAGTGGACTTTTACTACATCTTGCCAGATTTCGCTCCACAGGGATTCTGTTATTTTGCATTCTATATTAGTTTCCCGGGGTGGCCATAAGAAAGTACCACAAACTGGGCAGCTTAAGACAACAGAAGTAGCTTCTCTTCCAGTTCCGGAGGCTAGAAGTACAAAATCAAGGTGTCAGCAGGGCCCTGCTCCCTCTGAAATGTGTAGGGGAGAATCTTGCCTTACCTCTTCCAGATTCTGGTGTTGCCAGCAACCCTTGGCGTTCCTTGGCTTGTAGACACGTGACTCCAATCTCTGCTTCCATCATCAAATGGCAACTTCTTCCCAGGGTCTCCCTCCTCTTCTTATAAGGACAACAGTCATATTGGATTGCGGCCACCCTAAGGACCTCATCTTAACTCGACTACATCTGTGAAGACCCTGTTCCCAATTAGGGTCATGTCCACGGGGATCAGGAGTCAGGACTGCAGCCTATCTTTGGGGGACACAATGCAACACCAAACACATTCCTACCAACAAATCATTCAGGTGCCAGCTCACCCACGGTCCCACCAGGAGAGGAGGCTGTCACACATTCAGATTTTTTCAATCTGGTGACTGAGAAAGGGTGTCTTCTTTTCACTGTAATTGGCATTTCTCGGACGAAGTGTGTGGTTCAGCATCTCATGTGTTTAAGGGACATTCCCATTTCACTTTTCTTTGAAGGACAAAAAGATTTTACTGAGTACTTACCATGAGCCAGGGCTTCTAGTCAGTCACCAGGCACATAACCAGGAACAAGACAGACCCAAGCTCCTGTCTTTATTAAGCTCACTCTGTTGGGGAGAAAAGATGATACATCAATAGGCAAGTAAAACACACAGTCTGCCAGAGTTTCCTGTTGCTGCTGTAACAATTACCACTACATCGGTGGCTTGTAACCACACAAGTTTATTCTCTTATGGTCCTGGGGGTCAGGAAGTCTGCACTCCATCTCACTGGACTAAAGCCCAGGTGTGGGCAGGGCTGGGTCTTTATGGAAGCTCCAGGGAGAGTCATTTCCTGCCTTTTCGGAGTCTAGTGACCCCTTCGTCCACTCTCAAAGTGCATCCCTCCAACCTCAGTCACTTTGTCACATCAACCCGACTCCTCTTAGGGGGGTGATTGTGTTCACTTCGGGACAATCTGCCACCTCAAGATCGTTCCCACATCTGCAAAGTCCCTTTTGCTATAAGAGGTGGCATTCATGGGTTCCAGGGATTAGGACATAGGCAGATTTGGGACGGTTTTCCAGCCCAGCAAGCACACCAGATTGTGACTGATGTCCTGGATACAGTGCATCAGCTGGGGAGACAGGCATAACTTTTAAGTAAGCTTCATGATGAGGTGACATTTGATTGGAGCACAGGTGTGGGGGGAGGGCAATGCCAGGGGAAGGGCGTTCTGGGCAGAGGACGCAGCAGGGCAAAGCCTGGGGGGGGGGGCAGCGAAGCACCTCTGAGGGGAAGAGGGAGGGGGAGGGCCTGGGGTGAAAGGAGGGCCGTGTCAACCACTGAGGGAATTTGGCGTTTTCCCTCAGTGACGGGAAAAGCAGGGGACGGGCTGGGCAGACGGGGGCCAGTATGACATGGGCTTTTAATGACCATTTTGACCACTTCATGGGGACCGAATGATAAAGGGCTAGATAGCAAGAGGCTCTAAATGATTCACGAAGGAGGAGGTCGCTTCTCTCTGGGCACGTGGGACCACCTACACAGCTTGGGGGGCCCAGTGCAAGTGAAAAGGCAGGAGGGCCCCTCAGAAATCACGCGGAACCTCAAAACTCCAACAACAGAGCAGTAAGACGAGTGCAGGACCCTGGGGGGTTGCACAGGCCCCATGCCCACCCGTGGAGCCGTCCTGGCCATGTGGGCCATGGTACCACCAAGCCGTGGATCCTGATACATTGTGACGGTAGAGCCACTGCATCTGCTCCTGGGTTGGATGTAGGAAAAGAAGCATCGAGAACAAGGCCACGGTTTGAGCCTGAACAGCTGGGGCACAGAGCAGGGCCCCCTGAGAGGGGCCGGGTCAGGAGGTGGAGCTGGGCGGGGCGTCCCGGGAGACAAGCCCGGGAGTGGTGACCACAGTGGTGGCGTCAATGGCCTGGAGACAGTAGAGGCCACAGAGAGAGATGCTCGAGCAGAGGACAGGATGGGGGAGAAAGAAAGAGAACAGGTGGGGAGAACCCCGTCAGGAGGGTCCCGGGAGCCGCAGAAGAGAGTGCTTCCAGAAGTTGCCGTCTGCAGTTCTAAATGCTGCCAAATGGAGTGAGATGCCAATGGGAACTGACCAAAGGGCTGGCCAGGGGTGGGGCCGCTGGACAGAGTGCTGGGGCGGTTTGGGCGCAGGGTGGGGGAAACGGGGAGGGAGCTGGGCCAGGGAGTCAGATGCTCTTCGGAGTTGGTTTGGGGTAAAAGAAGGCAAAGACATGGAGTGGGGTCTGCAGCACCCAGAGACTGGACAGCTTTGGTTTCTCATTTTTGGAGAACGTGCTGGCGGGAGAGACCCAGTCATCGTTTTGGGGCGGGGGGTGTCAGAAGCAGAAGCCAGCAGGCATGGAGGCTGCCCAGGGCCCAGGCTGTGGTGCGGGTGGGCGAGTGGGAGGGAGAGACTGGGGCTGTGTTTTGTTCGCTGCTGCCTGCCCTGCCGCGCTGAGAGCCAAGGATACAGGCGCCATTCAGCATCTGTCAGCTGCCATCCAGGACCATCACAGCAAGCTGGATGTCCTGCGCTGTATAAACACGGGGCCGCCTATGGGATTCTGAATCCTCAGGCTTTCCCATAGCTGCTGGGCTGGGATCTCAGCACCAGCATCCTGGGGATAATGGTGGCCTGGACCCTGGGTGAAGGGGGTGGGGCGAGGGACCATCCCTGTTGTGTCTCAAGTGAGACCCACCCACTTGTGTTCTGGGCAAGCTGAAGGGACAAGCCAGAGCGTGAGAAAGGGGTGCACCCCACCCCACAGAGCTGCTTCCCCTCCTGCCCCGGGCCAGCAGAGGATGCGCTCAAGGGTCAGGGAAGAGAGAAGGGGACTGAGCTTCTGCCACCGTGCCGTGAGGGCTGAGCAGCCCTGGACTTGAAGGGGTCTTCGGGCTCCCCGGCCAGGTGGTTCTTACTCTGGCTCAGAACGACCCTTGAAGCCAGCCCCCCTCAAAGCCTGCCAGTCCCACACTCCAGGCCCCCAAGTGACCTGAAAGCTCCATTAAAGGCACAGCGGTCGCTGGGCAGGAGGACAGGAGCGCCTCTGGGCCCCATGGGAGGTCACCCTGTCTTGTTCTCTGGATTCTCGGTCCCCAGATCCCAAACAGAGGGCCACCCGGAGAGATGCAAGTGGCCAGTAAGCCAGCCTGAGCTGTGCTTTGCGTCCTTACTTCTCCCCGCTTCTGAATAACGGCATTTCCACAGCTCTGGACCCCGTGCTGAGTGAGCTCTGAAAATCAATTTCAACAGGAACATGACTAGGTATGGAATGTTTTTGTTTCATCTATCTTCACACTCTCAAATTTGCCTGGATGGGTAATTAATGGGCCTATTTTCTTCTGCTCTTTGGAGAGCAGGAGGCTGCCTGAGGAGGAAGTGCCACGGGAAATGATGGGGAGAAAAGCCCGCTGACCTCAAGATGCCCACGTCTCCCACAGCAGCTCCCTGGCCAGTGGTGAGGGGCCCCATACAGATGGCCGTCTGTTTAAAGACTAAATCCCCCATGTCGCAGCTAATGCGGATGGAGGGCCCTGCACCTGCTAAGAGAATTGAGCTGTTCAATCAATACTTTTCGTCTGTGACAAAACAGTGTGTTACACAAATGCACCATCGCTCCCTGAATACGGCCTTGGAAACTGGATGCTGGGGAGATGCTCATCTGAAAGCCAGTCTGGCAGCACTGTTTGCAGAACAGAGATTTGGCCACCCCACCCCCCACCTCCATCCCCTCCACCACACCCATCTCCCCCCCACTTCCCTCTCCTGCACCCCACCTCCCCCCACTTCCCTCATCTCCACCTCCCCCACCCCTCCCCCACCTCCACCCCTCCCCCACCCCCCCTCCCCTTCCTTCACCCCACCCCCGCCCCCTCCTCTCCCCCACCCCACACCCACCTCCATCCCCTCCCCCACCCCCACCTCCATCTCCATCTCAACTCAGCTCAGCTCACCTCAGGCTTGGGAGGATTCCTGGGGGGATTTTGTGCAAACTCCATTCCCATTTCCAGGAGTAATGTCAGCTCCTTCCAAAAATGTCTCCTCCCCATCTTGTCCATAACACACCGGCTGGAAAAAAAAGTCTTCATGGGGCTGCCTTCCATTCATTCCAAGACAGGAGGGTCAGGGGTCAGGGGCCGGACGTGGAGGTTGACCCTCCACAGCTGGTGGACGCCTCGACTCACAGTGGACACGCAAAGAGCCAGGCTCTCTCGTTCTGAATCACAGCAGCATTCCAGAGCTGGAAAGACTCATCAGATGCGTTAGGCTAGGTGACTGCCTGACACCCCGGCTCTGCCTGCCCACTGACCCCTGCTCCGCCTGCTGTGTGCCCTCTGACCTTGTGTCACAAGCTTTAGACAGGGCTGAGCCCAAGACACCTCTCCCCCACTCCTGCTATAACACTGGACCTGTTGCACTGAGTCCAGAGTGCTCAGGGTCCTCAGGCCGCCCAGGGGACCAGATGTCAGGACAGTGAGGAGGAAAGGAGCGCTGCGGACCAGACAGAGTGGGGAAGAGACAAACCTCCAGGTCCGTGAGGCTAGCGGAAGGCTCTGGGGAGTGGACGTAAGCAGGCAGATATAGGATGGGAATAAGAACGGGGAGGCAGTGAGTGTGCGTGGAGAGTCTTAGGTTTCCGCAGCTGTGTCCGCAGGGCGGCCCTGGTCACAGGGGCAGTGCCGGGCAGCTGGCACTCCTATGGGAAAACCTGCTGTCCTTCTGGTGGGAACGAACCTCAGGAAGGAGCCCAGGCAAGAGTGAGGGGGACCCAGAAAAGGAGAGAGCCAAGAAGGGGAGCCCATATTCTATACAAAGGCTCAATCTGGGACTCTGGCTGGACCCTGAAGCACACGCCCATGCAGCAGACGAAGAGCAGGTGAATTGGGATTTAGGCTCAGTCATCCACAGGTGTGACAGAGTTCACAGTTTGGGTCTAACCAAGTAAACTGCCTTAAAAATACCAATCTTTTGGAGCCATACAACAGAATCCAAAGTCTCAGAACAAAGCAGTAATAGTTTCCAAGGGTATTCAACGATTGAAGAGTCAGGAAAATGTGGTATGTTTACAAGGAAAAGATCCAGAGATGGACCAAATGTGAAATCAGTGGAAAAGGGCAGCCATTTTTAACTATGTCAGTGAGGGAAGGAAAATACCCTCACAATGAATGGAGAGACAGAAAATCAAGCAGAGAAATAGAAAATGTAAAAATATCCAAATGGAAATTTTAGAATGGAAAAATAAAACATTATAAATTTAAAAATTTTCCAGATGGGCTTAATTAGCAGATTGGAGATGATGGATGAGAGAACCAGTGAACTTGAATATATTGATAGAAATCACCCAACGTGAAGAAGAGTAAGAAAAACCACTAAGAAAATGAATGGCATCTTAGAGGGCATCCTTAAAGAAAACCCTCTCAACCAAGACGTTTACATCCAATTAGAGTAACTTCAACAATGAAGAATAAAGACATGTTTTGTTACAAGACAGCAAAGAGCACCCTTCTACAGATGCTACACTACATGGAATGCTAGGGTGTTCCTCGGGCAGAATGTAACGATGCCAGGTGGAAATGTGGACCTTCAGGAATGAATGAAGGGTATCAGAAATGGCAAGTATCTAGGTCAATAGAAAGTGACCACTTTCCCCTTAATTTCTTTAAACTACATGTGACTGGTTAAAGGAACACGTAGACACTGTCTTTGGGGTCTATAATGCATGTGAAGTAATACATTTGACGATGATAGCATGAAGGATGAAGGTGTGACTGGATCTATGGAGTTGTAAAGTGGCACAATATTAACCCACACAGACTGTGAAAAGTTAGGGAGTGTATATTGTAATTGCTAAATAATCACTAACATAACAATGCAAAGATATACAACTCAAAAGTCCCAAGGTAAATTATAATGGAATTATTTTTAAAACAGTCAAATAATCCAAAATGAAGTAAGAAAGTAGGAAAGGAACAACAATAACAAACAACAAAAAACAGAGGAAAAACCAGAAAACAAATATAAAATAATACACCTGAATATTAACAGAATAAGTACTCCTATTAGAAGTATCAGAATGGATTTTTTTTGAAAAGCAAGACCCAACTCTATACCGTCTACAAGAGAAGCACTTTAGTAAGACAAAAACAGGTTGAAAGTAAATGGATGAAAACATATATACCATGCAAAGAATACAAGTAAGAAGTTGCAGTAGCTTTATTAATATCAGATAAAATAGACACCAAGACAAAGAATGTTGTCAAAGGCAGAGATGGACATTTCATAAAGATAAAAGGGCCAATTCATCAGGAAGACAAAACAATCATGAATGTGTGTGCACCTAATAACAGAGCCTCAAAATACATGGAACAAACATTGACAGAACTGAAGGAAGAGATAAAAGATTGTAGTAAAATATTTTAATGCCCCTCTCCCGACAATTGACAGAAGAGCTGGAGACCAAAACAATCAATAAAAACTTGGAGGACCTGAACAACACTATCTATCACCATGACATAGTCGATATGTATCAAACACTACACCCAACAAAGGAAAATGCATGTTTTTTCTAAGTGCACATGGTCTGCTCACCAAGACAGACCATATTCTGAGCCACACAGCAAGTAAAATAAATTTAAAAGAATTGATGTCAGACACAGCATGTTTCCTGACCACAGTGGAATTGACTTAGAAATCAAGGACAGTAAGATATGTAGGAAACTCTCAAACATATGGAGATCAACAACATCCAAATAATCCATGCTCAGGGAAGAAATCACAATGAAAAGTAGAAAATACTTCAAACTGAATGGTAATGAAAGGACAACTTATGACAATTTATGGGATGCAGTTAAAGCAGTGCTTCGAGGGAAATGTATAGCTTTAAATGGCTTGTATCAGAGATGAATAAAGGTCTACAATCAATAACTTAATGTTCTACCTCAAAACTGAAAGAAGAGCAAAATCAACCCAGAGTAAATAGAAGGGAGAAAAGCTAAAGATAAGGAAAGAAATCAAAGAAATAAGAAACCAACAATAAAACAGAGACAATAAACAAAACCAAAAGCTGATTTGTCAAAAAGCTCAAATGATTGGCAAAACCTTAGTAAGACTAACTCCCCAAAATGAGAAAAACCACAAATCATCAATATCAGGAATAAAAGAATGGTTGCTATTTCAGATCTTAACAAGATAATAAGAAGATAGTATGAATAACTTAATGCTGATAAATTCACTAACATTAAAAATTAATAAAAGAATATCATGAGTAACTTTATGCTAAAAAATCTGACAACTTTGGTTAAAAGGACAACTTCCTCAAAAAATTACCCAAATTCACACTAGATGAAGGAGAAAAGCTGAATATTTCTATAGCTATTCTTTAAAATGAGTTTTTTAAAAATAAAAACGAACAAACCTTCCCTCCAAGAAAATTCCAGGCCTAGATGGTTTCACTGGTGAATTCTATCAAATATTCAAAAAGATATAACATCAAATTTACACAAACCCTTTCAGATAACAGAAGAGCAGGGAAAACTTCTCAACTTGTTTTATGAGGCCAGCATAATTCTAATATAAAAACAGACAAAGGCATTGCAAAAAATGAAAAGAACAACTATGAATATTTCTTATGATTGTAAACAAGAAAGTCCTTAACAAAATACTAGCAACTCAGGAAATCTAGCAACATTTAAAAAGGATAACGCATTACCATTAAGTAGGGTTTATCTCAGAATACAAGGATGGTTTAACATTAGAAAATCAATCAACATAATTTACCGTATTAACAGAATAAAGAAGAAAACCCACATGATCATGGTAATAGGTACAGAGAAAAAGCATTTGACAAAATTTGACAAAATTAGATACAGAAAAAAAACATTTGACAAAATTTGATAAAACTCTCAGGGACCTCAGAATAGAGCTATTCAGGGTAGGTATGTGAAATCTAAGCTAACATCATACTTAATGGTGGCGAAGGTTTTCCCCGTAAGATTGGGAACAGGCAGGGATTCCTGCTCTCCTGGCTCCTGAAGAGTCTAGCCATCGCAGAAGGAAAACAAAGAAGTAAAAGCATACAGATGTGAAAAGAAGTAACCCAGTCTCTCTTTGGGGTTGAAATAATTGCTTGTACTGTCTCCATAGGAACAAGGACCAGAGCCCTTCACCTCTGGGGCCCAGGTTGTGCCAGCCCCTCCTGCACTTCTCCCGAATCTGTGCCCTCTGAGCAAACCCCAAAAGGAAGCATGATGCTGGTGCCGTGGATTCATTACTTATGAGACAGAAGCTCTGTGGAAGCCTCTGATTAACCCTCTGCTGGGGCCATCGCCTCACAAGCCCCGAAAGTGCCCCCTGTTGGGTCTTAGTTCCCACCAGGACCTGCGGCAGCCCCGCGTTTCTTAACCAAAACAAAGACTTTCAGAAGTAACCCAGAAGTGGTTACCCGCTTCATCTCCATGCATCGGGATGGCCCAGAAGGCCCTCCGGGGGATCTTCCCTAAATAGCAGATTGGCTACAGAATTTCAGACTGTCTCCAATTTTTTTTTGTCATTGCTGACAAAACACTAGCGGGAGAACCCATGGAAGTTGATGTGCCTTATTTTATCTTCTTGCCTTTTTTCTCAACCACGACCTTCGCTAGGGCATTTCATGGCCTTTGCTTTCCTTGTTGTCTTTGTTCTCAAATTGCACCCGGGGGAACCAGACAATCAGGTGAAGCTGCAGACTCGAGAGTGTGTCTCTGCAGACGCGGTCGCGGGGCTGAGTGGGGCCTCGCATGGAGGAGGGGCAGCTGGGCAGGGGAAAGCCTGGCTCTGGATCCTGAGGGGCCTGGGTTTGAGACAGTGACTCCCCTGTCCCTGCCTCAGTCTCCCCACATGTAAAATGAGGCAACAGCAGGAGACAGACAACGGTTTCTAGCCTGGGCCTGGCTCAGGCTCATTGTTTAGCAAGTGGCAGCTCTCTGGCCTGTTTGTGTCCCCTGATGGCTCTTGGCTGCAAGCGTGGAATTTGGAAGGAGGTCTCCAGCCCTGGGATGGGGTGCAGGGTGGCACTGACCCTCATCCCAGCAGGGCAACGTGGTGGAGCGAGAAGATCACTGCTGGACGCCGCAGCCCTGCAGCTCTGCTGTGTATGGGGGCTCCATTTCCTCACTCTGAAAAAGTGGAAGCAGCGAGGCTTAAATATAGACGCAGTGAGAATAGACTTCACACGCATGCGGTTCCCAGCGCCGTGAAGCACAGCGGGTTTAACAATTGCACCGTCCCTCCCTCTCCCCCAACCAGGAAGAAAGCCAGGGGCTGGGTGGGCTACAGGATGGGAACCCCTCCACGGGAACCAGCCAGGCGCGGGCTGGGGAGCTGGGCTGGGCCCTCAGGTGAGAAGTAGGGGGCACTGAGTGGACCCAACCCCACAGCAGCAAAGGTTGGCGAGCCCTGGCCTCAGGGTCAGGGGCCTCCCGCCCGCGCTCACACCGGGTCATCCCGCCTGTCCCTGCAGCCCTGTCTCCTCTGACAACCCAGCTCGCAGAGCCCATCGGACCCCTGGGGGCTGCCCGCTCCCAGTAGCCCATCGCCACCTGTGGTCATGCCCCGGACGGCAGACGGCCTCCCCCTCGGCCCCTGGACACGGCATCTCCTCCCAGGCTACTCACCCACGACCACGCCCCACCCAGACCACCTGACTCCCCCCACCCACTTCTCTCTGCGTCTCCCCCTGCAGGGGAAGCCTGTTTCCTCACCCAGAGCCCCAAGCCAGCTTCTAGACCATTCTTGACTCCCCACACCCAGCCCTCAGCACGTCCCATCCCGTCTCAGGACAAAACACTGCATCAGCGCTCCTAAACGTCTCCACAGGCGGCTCACTCCCAGCCAAGTCCAGTCATCCCTCTTGGGACCCTTTCAGCTGCCCCAGGGCGACAGCCTCGGGTGGTCCCACTCTAACCACCCCCATCTCCCTTCTTCACAGAGAATCAGAGTTCTCAAAGTGCGAGTCACACCCTGTCACCTCCCTTCTCCAAACCCCATGGCAGCTTTGTCATTAGAACAGAATCTTTTTTTTTTTTAATATTTATTTATTTGGCTGCACAGGTCTTAGTTGCCGCATGCGGGATCTTTAGCTGCGGCATGCACACGGGATCTAGTTCCCCAACCAGGGATCGAACCCAGGCCCCCTGCATCGGGGGCACAGAGTCTTAGCTACTGGACCACCAGGGAGGTCCCAAGAACAGAATCTAAAAGCCTCTCTGTGGCTGCCGAGGTCCAGCTCCAACCTCCCATCTCCAGTCCCCGTCCCCTCTGCCCACGCCAGCCACGCTGGCCATCTCTGTCCCCCTCCCCCAAAGTCACCAAGTCTCCCCCTTCCCCAGCCTCCAGAGGGATGCTGCCTGCCCCGCTCGTGGTCTCCTCAGAGGGCTTGCCTGGCCACCTTCTCCCCAGAGCCATCCCGGCCCAGTACCCTCATCCTTATCCTCACACACCTTCCACAAGCAATATTTACACAGCCTTTTTACTTGCTTGCTTGTTTGTTTTCTGTCCCTGATCTAGGTTGGAAAATGATTCTCCAGAAGATGTCCGTATCCTGATCCCTGGTCCCCGCGAACATTACCTCTTACGGAAAAGGTGCCTTTGCAACTGGGGTCAAGTTAAGGATCTCGACGTGAGGAAATCATTCTGGATTATCCAGGCGGCCCTCAAGGCAATCTCAAGTGTCCTTATAAGAGGGTGCCAGAGGAGATTTACACCCACAGAGGAGAAGCGAGGTGAAGATGCAGCAGGGAGTTTGAAGATGCTGGCCTCGAAGATTGGAGTGTTGGAGCCACCAGCCAAGGAGCACTGACAGTCACCACCTCCCTAGAGCCTCCAGAGAGAGGCCGGCATAACTCCTGGGCAATAGGAAGGGTGGGATCGCTGTTCACCAGAACAGGGAAGAATGTGGCGGGAGCTGGACTGGCTTGGGTGGGGTACACAGAGCTGTGTACCAGCCAGGGAGCTGTCGGGCTGGAATTCGGCTACCAGTGTGGGGTTCAGGGCAGAGTCTGCACCAGATGCAAATGGGCGACAGCATAGGGATGTGGTTGGTGTCGGGGCCTAGAGGAAGCACCTGGCAGAGACCTTCAGGAGGCGGGAAGATGGTGAGGACCACAGAGGCCCTGGTGAAGGCCACGGGGAGTGGCCTGCCGGGTCCAAAGGAAGGGCTCCAGGGAGGAGGGGACATTAACCCGCTGGGGTGCTGCTGATTTTTTCAAGTGAGATCAAGACTCATCTTTGACAGCTGGGTTTGGCAATTTGAGCTGGACCACAGCAGTTCTAAGC
The DNA here is from genome assembly GCF_009873245.2 of Balaenoptera musculus. Classification (NCBI taxonomy): domain Eukaryota; kingdom Metazoa; phylum Chordata; class Mammalia; order Artiodactyla; family Balaenopteridae; genus Balaenoptera; species Balaenoptera musculus. The sequence continues at coordinate 113,144,710 of NC_045790.1, read as the reverse complement.
AGTGGGCTCAGGAGAGGCCAGGCGCAGAGCAGACCTTGCTTCTGGAAAGGGGAGCAGAGAGGTGTGGCGACGGTGTAGGGAAGAAAGGGAAAGAGGTGTCCTTAATAAGAGGGGAGAAAACGGCCACCTTTCGTGGGAATGGTCCCACGGGGAGGAGCAGACACGTGTCGGGGAAGGGCCGTGCGAACGGGGCAGACAGTCTGCCGGGGCAGGGCAGGCATAGCGCCTGGGACTGCGGATCTCTGGTGGGAGCCCCGATGTGCTCAGTGCAGCGCGTGTGGGGAGGGGACCACGTGTGTAAGAGCAGCCAGGGAGTCGGAGCTGGGGAGGGGGCCGAGGCCGGACTCCTGGGAGCACAGGGCGCCCTTGGGGGGGAGTCATTAGTTCACGGGGACTGTTGGAGCCGGAGACATCATAGGAGTCATCTGCGGACAGGGAGGCTGGGGAAGGCCAGGGGGCTGAGGCCCGAGAGTGGCTCCAAGGATGGTTCCTGGGAGCCCAGCTGGACGGGGGGAGGGGAGGCTGCGGGGGAGGCTTAGGGGGGCTGCAAGCAAGGGAGTGGGGTCTCAGTGCCACTGGCTCCTGGATGAATACTTGCAGAGTGGACATCACCTCCCACAAGGCCTGGGGGGTCCGTGAGAGAAAACCTACAAGCCCTCAGCACAGGCCGGGCACACAGTGGGGATGAGAAAGGCGTCAGCGCTGTGGTCTCTGCTGCCCTGCTCGCCACTTGCACCGTGACAGTGCATTGTATCCAAAACCGGCCACCTTTCCTCCCCAGACGACTTCCCAAGGTACCAGCCCACACGCTGATGAGGGAAGGCAGCTGGGGTCCTGGGTCTGAGCCCATGGCCGTCGCCAGGCCGGTGCCCGCAGCCTGGAGAACGGCTTCTGTCTGGCCAGGCCTGTCATATAGGGGGTCTCAATCAACCCCTGCCATTCAGTTCAGCAAGGACAGTGGGCACCCAGGGAGGCTGAGAAGGGAGGGTGGAGGCCCCGGGGGATGGGGGCTGGGCACAGCGCCTGGAGGAAGGGGCAGCGCGTAGCCCACCGGCTCTGAGCACCGGAGGCCGGACAACTCAACTCACGTGGGTTGGGGCCCACTTGCCAGGAAATTTGCAGGGAGGAGAGGGGAGAGTTAGTGCCGTTGCCTTGGCAACTTCTCTGTCACATTCTAATGAGGCTGGCAGAGGAAGGCGGCCCGTCTTAAAGGAGAACGAAGCACAGAGATTTGGTGGCGTCCTGAGGAGTTTCAGCAGGAACTCAGCTCCTTCCGAGCTCTGGCCTGAGTTCCTCAGGACAGCAGTAGAGGGGCTGGGGTGACCGGGACCTGCTGTACCAGCTGAAGGGGCTCAAGGCTGGCATGAAGGGACAAGAGGCCACTGATGCTTAAACCAAGCCCCAAGCCCACTTCTACCTGGAGCCATTGCTCTGGGGGCTTCCTAGTCTCCCGGGTGGGAAAACCGGAGCGCGAGGAGAAAGACAGGAACCTCAACAGGTCAGCAGAGAGGTGAGGCCGCATCGGGGGCCGTGGCCACCCTGCACACCGACTTCAGCCAACCCCAAAGCGGTGAACGGGAGCAAAGAACTCAGGCAGGGCTGCTGGGGCCACGGAGGTGGGCACTTGGCCCAGAACAAGGACCAGAAACCGAGGGGACTTGGGTGGCAGGAGTGGATACGAATATGATAAACCCCGGTAATGTAAAATAATACAAGCCCTGAAAATGCAGAGAAGGGAGAGGGGAGGCCAGAGGAAGAGGAAGGGAACATGGTCCTGTCTCTCAAAGCAGATGTGGCCAATGTGGGCAGGATGGAAGCCCGGGGCAGAGGCGCGTCCACCTCCAGATGGGGAAGGTCCATGCAGACTTTTCTTCCTCCGTATTACAGGGTTCTTCCAGGAGATTGTAGCTTGTGCTGTGCGGATAAACGAGCTTTCAGTTAGCACCGTCTTCAGTTTGACTTCGTTTTCCCATCCTCTGTCAAGTTCAAGGGCAAGCTAGGATTTTCTTGCTTGTCGGAGTGATAGGCCCTCCCATCAGCGCCTGCCTATCTGTCCTCTGCCTCCAGCCTGTGAGCCTGGCACGTCCTGGGCATTTCCTGGGGCTGCGACCCTCCCCCACTGCTCACAGTTGGCAGGTAGAGGCTGCCTCATCCCGCAGAAGGGGCGGGCATGGGAGGGTGACCCCCGCACGCCAGGGATCAGGTTTGCTTTTAGGGGACATGATCTGACACTTCTTCCTGCTATTTCCTCTGCACCTACGCACGGAAAAAGTGTCTTATCACGACCACCCAGCCACAGTACCACTTATTCTGGGCAGTGGGCTTTTGCTGCTGTTGCTACATTCTTCTTTGTATGTTAATTTTTAAAGCAGTAAAATAATGAGTCTGTGTAACTGTTTAAAAGAACTTTCTTAAGATATAATTCACGGACCAGACAATTCACCCACTTAAAGTGTACAATTCAATGGTTTGGGTACATCACGTTATTATTTTAATTGTGGTAAAAATTAACTATAGTAAAATATATAAATATACTTAGTAAAATTTTAAGTATAATTCAGTGGCATTAATGACATTTCCCATCTTGTGCAAATGTCACTGCTATTTCCAAACTTTTTCGTCACCCCAAACAGAAATTCTGTACCATCAGGTGACTCCCTAACCATCCTCCCCTCCCTCAGTCCCTGGTAACTTCTAATCGACTATCAGTTCTGTCGAACTGAAATTTGCCTATTCTAGATACCTCATGTATGTGGAACGATACAACACTTGTCCTTTTGGGACTGGCTCATTTTACACAGCGTAATGTCCTCGAGGTTTATCCTTGAAGGCTGTGTCAGAATCTTCTTCCTTTTTAAGGCTGAATAATATTCCATTCTATGAACATACTACATTTTGTTTATTCATTCATCTATCAACAGACACGGGCTTCCATTTCTTTGCTGTTGTGGGTAACGCTGCTATGAGCAGGGGTGTGCAAATATCTCTGTGAGAATCCGCTGTCAACTCCTTTGGGTATCTGCCCAGACATGGAATTACTGGTTCACATACAGTCCCCTGCATACGAACCTTCCAGTTGTGAACTTTCAAAGACGCGAACGTGCATTCCATCAACGTCAGGCGTGAGTGAAATTGCAGCTTGCCCTCCGTCTCCTATTGCTGAGGACCCTTCAGCTCTACCATCTCCCACCTCCTTTCCCTCCTCTGGTCAGTAACTCTTCTTGCCTGTTCACTCGATTCCTGCCCCTGGATGCCAGCTGTTGTACTGTGCTACTTTACTTTTCAAGGGACTGTACTGTAAGATTAAAAATGTTTTCTTTATTCTTTGTGTTTGTTTGTTATGTATCGTTTGTGTGAAAAGTATTATAAACCTATTATAGTACAGTACTATCTAGCCGATTGTGTTAGTTGGGTACCTAGGCTAACTTTGTTGGACTTATAAACAAATTAGACTTACAAACGCGCTCTGGGAACGGAACTCGTTCGTATGTAGGGGACTTGCTGTAGTTGTATGATTTTTAAAACAAAAAGCAATTCTTGCTACTCTTACATCTTAGCTCTCAGCCCACCTGAGGAAATCAACACAGCCTTCCTCCCCCGTCCATAAAACAAAACCCCAAGACTGGGTCACATCCCAGCTCTGTGACCATGCCGCCCACCCTCCTGAGCCTCTGTCCCTTTCTGCGCCCCTGGCAGCTGCTGAGGGAGAGGCTGGGTGGAGTCTGGGGTGCTGCAAGGCTCAGTCAGCTCCTTCCTCATCGTTCTTTCAGGGGCTTATAAAACACTTTTACCCATTCCTGCCCTTCATCTTGTCAACAGCCTGTGAGACATGCAGCACTACATCATTCAACCCCATTCTACAGGAGTGGAAATGAGGCTCAGAGAGCCACTCCCAGGAAGGGCCAGGACCAGACACCAGCCCTTCCAGCTCCAAATGCAGCGTCTCTCATGGGTCACCAGGAGCCCAGAGGCCATGGGGCTGACAAACAGCTTTCTCTCACTGAGGAGAAGGAGAACACACGGGTAAATCAGACAGAGGAAGGGCAAAGAGAAAAGAGCCCCTGCAGCTGTACCTCGTCTTTCCTCCCATCTCATCTCACACCCTCAGGGTCCACTCAGGCTGGGGGCATCCCACAGGAACTCTCTCTGCTTAAACACCTCCAGGGCTGGGAAGCTCACTCCTTACCAGAAAGTCCAGCCCTGGACCAGAAAGTCCAACCAGGCTTCCTTGGTTGTAGCTCTGTCCCTTGGCTCAGAGGACAGAATTCCTCCGAGGCAGAGGCCCCTCAAGGCCAGGGTGGACGCTGACAGGGCAGGAGTTGGCATCCCATCCTTGCTCTGGGATGCCTGCTCTGGTGACCCCATGTGAGTTATGCCCCCAGGCTCCCGCTTCCCCATCTACAGTGTAAGAGGGCTGGGTCACATCACCCCCTGCTGCTCTGCATTCTGTAATTATCAGGTCTGGAGCCTCTTGTTGCTAGATATTTCCTGTATAGAGTTTATATTACGAAGAGTAAACGCTAAACACTGGAAAAGAGATAAGAGAGGTGTTTCTAAATACCTATTGCCATCTTAGCTTCTCAGAAAACAGAGGTGCTTAGGGACTTCTCCCCCCGGATTTAGATGGAAAATGTGGCCCCCAGGATAAGCTCCCTGGGGTCTAAGACTTGGATCTGGGCTGGGAGTACATGTGAAAGGAGAGCCTGGGGGTGACGCAGAGAGCAGGGGAAGGAAGAAAGCACATCTCCTCACCAGCTGGAGGGTGATCTCCAGGCCTGGGGGTATGACAACGGGCGGGGCTCGGTGGTCTGGAAGCCCACCGCACTCTCCTAGGCTCCTGGTTCAGCGAAGGCATCTTGGGTACGCAGAGTTGTGTCTGGCTTCCATCTGAACCCATGTGCACACAACCCAGGGCAGACCCACGGGCCTGTGCGTGCCCACCTCCATGTACGCATGCGGACCGTGAAAACAAGGACAGACCTTCACCCACACGCCCCACGTGGGGACAGAAGCCCCAGCACGCAATGTCTGTTCCCTCTTCGCCCTCTTGCTAGCCACCGCAGAAGGAGAGGACGGAGACCTGTCAGTGCCAGATGGCCCACTTTCTAGCTCCGAACACCCCCCTTAACCCCCCGCCCACCGCCAATCATCCTTCCTGGGTCTCAGCCTCAGTTTATCTCATTAAAGGGTGGCCTCTAAGGTCACCTCCCGCAGCCGCCATTCGCCATCCCCACTCCGCGTCCACTCGTTGAGTCCAGGGGGGCCCGGGTCTCCAACGCCGTCCGCCTGCGTCCCGATCCCGGCTGCCAGGGCCCTGGAGCGCCGCCGCCGAGGCCAGCCAGGGTGGAGTTTTCTCTCCGATTAAATTTCCCCCGCCTTTTTGATGTCACATCCTGTCCCGGTCTGCTTCCCCGCCGCCGCCGCCGCCCTCCCCGCTCCCGCGCGTGAGCGTGGCGCGCGGGGCCCTCTGCGCCCCCCCCCCGCCCCTCCCCTTCCCCGGCAAACTTTTGGCACCCGGGCCGCCCAGCTGCGCGCCCCAGCTTTGCGGGCGCGGGGCCGCTAGGAGGAGGGGCCGAGGAGGGGCCTAGGGGCGGCCCGCCCCGCCCGCCCGCAGCCCGCCGCCCAGCCGGGCGACCGCGGAGCCGCTCGAGATGCAGAGCAGAGGCTCCGCGCAGCAGACCCCGCGCGCCGCCTGCTCCGGGTGCTGAAGGCGCGGGGACACTGCCGGGCGCCGCCGCGGAGCCAGCAGAGCCGGGAGCGCGTCCGCGTCCACGCAGCCGCCGGCCGCCGAGCACCCAGGGCTCCCCGCACGCCAGGACGTTGGAGGTGTTCGCGAGACATGCAACCGGCCCGGAAGCTCCTCAGCCTCCTCTTCCTCATCCTGATGGGCACTGAACTCACTCAAGTACGTGCATCCAACGCCATTTTCCTCCCTGCCTGCGAGGCGCCCGGCCGGCCCCGGGGAGCCCGGCAAAGTCGGGGAGCAGCTACCGCGCGGCCCGGCACCCCTGCCCGGGCGCCCAGCCAAGGGGCTGGGGAGACGGCCGGAGTGCCAGGCGCACCTGGGGTGGAGGAAGGGGTGAAGGCTGACCCGAGAGTGCTGCCGTGCCCCCCACGACCCTCAGCCCTGTCCCTCCCTCCTGGACTCCCTGGCTGACCACTCCCTGCTGAGAAGTTCAAAGGGCAGCAGTGGGGTGGGGGTCATTTGTCTGCTCCTGTCACCTGGGAGGAAGACAGAGCAGGATGTCCAAGCCCCTGGCATTTTCAGAGGTGGATCTGACCTAACTCCCACCCCCTGCATCCCTCTTCTGGAGCATCCTGCATTGGCTATAATGCTGCCCTTGGGGCTCCCTGGGCTGGCGGTGGGAATGGTGCCGTGGAGACCAGACCGGGGAGGGCAGGCGGCGTGTCTGGGGCTGGGGTGCGTTGTGGGCCCCATGTGGAGGGTTGGGGGGCGGTTGTGGCCACATGCGCGGCATGAAGTGTGAGTGGCAAGCGTGTGTGGGGACCGCTGGGCATTTTAAGTGGGCTCGCCATCCCTGAACAATGTACCGTTAGAGAGCCTGTCTCCGGCTGGTATTCTCCATTTTAAAAATGCATTTCGGAGCTGGCACGTCTGGGAGGAGAAGGGCTGTCTGGGAGAGCCGGACTGGAGGTGTTGCTTTGGCACCAGGGTGCTGGGAAGAGCCTGCCAGCTTCGGGAGCCAGGCTGCTCAGAGTGACATTAAAATGCCCTTTGGATGGTGCCACTGTGCCACGGTCTGAGCTGGGAGAGGCTGCAAGTCCAGCAAGTGGGTGGGCTGCCAGCACCTTGGCCCCAAGAGCCAGCTGCCCCGACCCTCCTTCCCTCTCTCCCTCCGTGCCTCCCTCCCTCTCAGAATAAAAGAGGAAACAAAGGAGAGACGAGAGGGTGAGAGGTAGATCACAGGAGAGAAGGCTCTGGAATAAGCTTCCCTCGTTTTGCCTTGAAGCCCTTGCCGGCTCCCTGGCTCTGCCGGGAAGTGCAGCCTCAGCCCCAGCATCGGAAGGGTTTGTTGTCCCACTTAACCTCAGCGACCCTGCTGGTGCCATGCAGACAACCAGCCAGGCCCCCTGGAGAGGTTCTGCATGGTCTCTGGGAGTGAAGTTTTCTTGGCTGCAGGGAAGGCCTGGCCAAGGGGCAGACTCGTGCTCTGTGAATGGACACCGTATGGATGCATGTGCACACACACTCACACACACTCTTCCACAAGCACGCACCCCACAGACATAGCGCCAGGCAGCGTGCGCCTTATTTAGACATCTCGGGAAAGAGATGGCTGGTCTGGGTGGCCCTGGAAGTGGCTGCCCTTGGGCCCTCCAAGCCCTCCTGGCCTCCTCGCCTCCAGGCTCCCTGAGCCCTCGTTCCCCGCCCTCCTCCAGAGGTTCACTTCTCAGTCTTTTTAAAGGTCCCCTGTTCTTGGAAGAAACTTTTGGTTCAGCTTCAATTGGAAGCTTAGTCTTGGTGGTGAGAGCCCTCGCCTGGCCACGCTGGCGGCGCCAGCCGTCTGAACGTGGCCAGCCCCTGCCCACGCGGCTGCTCGCACCATCCCCTTCAGGACCCTGGTCAGCTCCCCGAGCCCAGGCCCTCCAGGGGCCAGGAAGGCAAACGATGTTGTTTTCTTTGGAAGGCGCCTCTTTCTGAAGCTGAGCTGTGGCATCTCTCAGGGGAATGCCTTCCTCAACACAGCCGGGAGGCAGGCCCTGCCCTCCCCGCGCCTGCCTCTGAGGCTGTGCTTTCAGAATCTTCCACTGGGAGCCCAGTATCCCTAATTGTGGTGGGATTTTGGAGCAAAGGCTCGCCTGGCGAAAATCTCTCCAATCAGCTCAAACCTGTGAAGGGGTCAGAGAGTGGCTCAGCCACCAGCTCCAGGGATCCCGGCTACCCTGGTCCTGCCCAGGTGGGCTTCGTCGGGGTCAGGCCAGGTGCCTCGCACCTTTATCAGTGACCTCTAAGGCAGGAACTGGGATTGGGGGTGGGTGTGGGTACAGGGCTGGGCTGCTCTGAATAATCTGAGAGCTCCTTGGGGACACCCCTACCTAAGAACCTTGCTTTCTTGATCCCGAAGTAATTCGATCCTAGGAAGCCACATTGCATGGTGTCAGGAGAAATGCAGCCTACATGGGTGATGAGTAAAATACCTTTGGGCTTCAGGAAAAGGAGAGCAGAGCAGTGGTGACTGAGTTGTGTCTGTGTCCCCTCCACCCTCTCCCTCTTCCACTTTAGGCAAATTGCTCCCACAGCGGCACCCTCAGTCTTAGGGCCCTTCCAAGGGACGTGGACACAAGGTTCCAGGGCCACCATGTTTATGGATTAGGACCCGTCCAAATGGGAACAAGTCAGAAACGTATGGGTTTTACCTGCACTTCACAGGCGCTGCTCGAAGGATTCAGGCAGACGGGCGGGGGGAGGGGGGGAGTGTAGAGCACATGGCCGGGCCATCTGTTCTCCCGACAGCGTGCTTACAATGAGCCACTCAGTCAAATGCCAGCTAGTGATGGATGGCCTACTACGTGCCAGGTTTGTGGGCCTAGATGAACTCTGTCCTCAGATGGAAAGATGCTTGACTGGGTCTTGTTCTGTGATTTTCAATAAAAGGCTGGTGTTTCAAGCTCCTTGAGAAGTGTCCTCGGAGCTTCCCAGCAGAATGCAGGAGAGGAGTTGACCTCTCATCTTGGGGGTGGTGGGGCAGCGCTGGGGCTGCCTGAGCCCCGCCCACCCCAGCCCAGCTCGCCTTCCCTTGAGAGAAGCACGTCATCCCCCGTGTGTGATGGCATGAAAGGGGTGGGCAGCTCTGTGACAATGACCTTGGACCCGGCTGCCCTTCCCCTTCCCCGTCCCACCAGCCACCGTCTGGTTGCCTTGAGAAAGGCTCTGAGCTTCAGCCTGAACGTCTACCATTTTAAAACAAGGAGAATGAAGCTAGCTGACGCTCGAAGATGGCTCCCCCCTACAAACCCGCACTCTGGTTCTGTCCTCCTTTCCTGCCACATGCAGCTCTCGGATGCCAGCTGGTCGGGCTTGACTCGGTCAAACCTGGGCTAGCGTTGCTGAGTACGGCTGTCTGTCATCCGGGCCGTGGTGCTTAGTGGGGAGACCTGAGGCTCTGCCGTATCTATTTGTTTAAGAGGCATGAGGGCTCTGGGATCAGAGTGGAGGGAGCTGAGAACGCTTTGGAGAAGGGGTGCCATTTGCGCGGGGTCCAAGGTTGCACCTGGGTGAGCCGGGGCAGGAAGATGGGAAGGAACAGGTGGGCAGAAGGGGGGCTGCACACAGACACCACAGCGTGGAGAAGGGCCCAGAACCTTGGCTCTTGTATCTGGAGTTCGACAAAGGAGTGTTGAGGGATTTGCTTTATCTCAGGAGTCAAGTGGATCTCTTCTCATTAGTCCCCAAGCCAGAAGTGGTCTTTCTTAACGACATGACGACCCCGACCCCTTGGGGTAGGGGGGGGGTTCCAGCTGTGAATGAGCACAGGGCATCCTCGAGCGCCAGCTGTTACCGGGGCTGTTGTGTGCCCTCAGGCTTTACGGGGCGACTGCTTTGGGCTCTTCTGGAGCTTGGTTAGCTGTGTGCAGGTCTCAGCACCTGAGAAGAGATGTGAGTGGACTCGGCGGCGGGCAGGTGGGGGTGGGTGATGGGTGTTGTGTCTGGACAGGCAGGTGGCACAGAGGGGCTGGCGTGGAGTTAGCCCCTCAGAATCCCATCACTTCAAATCTGTTCTCTCCTCCTCAGATTCAGCCAGAGTGGAAGAGCCCAACCCATTGCCCTGAACAAATTGAACAAGACTAAAACCGTCCATTCAGACGGAAGCATGAATTTTGTCACCTGCTTGAATCAAAACTTCGGCCCAATGATCCCACTGACGTCCTGTTCATGTGCCCCAGCCCCTCGTGTCCCCCAGATTTTAGGCCCACATGGGCCCTGGATGCTGGGGTGTTAGTGGTCCAGGGAGTTGGGGGGTTCAGGACCATTGGGGTCTTTTCCTAAACCAGTTAGTTCAGCATACATGGGATTGATCCCGTCTTTGCACTGAGGTTGGCCGCTGCCTTGGGGGCTGGCCAGAGACCATCTCCAGACACACAAACAGCCGGCACGAGAGAGTGGCTCCCGTTTTCAGTGAGAAGGCTCTGTAACACCAGGGGGGCGGGAGCTGTAAATCCTCAGCGTCAGGCAGCTGCTTCGTCTCTGGAAGCAATTTGCTCCCCGTCCCACTGACTTTAGCTTTCCGCACTAAAAAGAAAGGTAATTTTCTGCTCTGGGTTGTATTTATTACTAAAGTTATCAGGCCCTGTAGTCAGTATTTAACATCCCATGTAAAGTAATACAAAGCTAATTACTGGCTAAACTGAATTAGACACACGCCAGCTGTGACCGGTGCTGCTGGGGACAGGAGCCGCTTTTCGGCTCTGAGAGGTGCCCTGTAGATGCTCTCCCCCCCTTCCCCGGAAGCAGCAGCCGTGAGGTCATTCCCATGGCTCAGGTAAGGGGGGAGAGAATGGAACAGGAAAATCCACATCTCTTCATTTTTTCAGATTATTACCTATCAGAAACTGGCCAGGAGCTTAAAGCACTAGGGAGAAAACCAATCACGAGGGTTAATATTTTTGGAGTGTCAACAAGTGTCAAACATCCCCCCCACACACACACCAGGAGCTTAATCTGGGTCGGGTAGAAGCCGCCCCAGCGACCCTGTGTTATTGTCCTCGGTCTCGAAATGAGGAAACCGAGGCTCAAGGGGCAGAGGGGGGCGCGGGTGGTCAGTAACCTGCCCAGTGGCCCAGCAGGTAGGTGACAGACCCCAGATGCAGCTCCACGGTCTGTCTGACACCCGAGTTCATGTTCGTGTTAAGATGGGGAGAGAAGAATAAAAAGTAGAGAAACGGCTCAACACCACTGAGAACCAGTAAGAAAGGGGGCACCTGGTGCCGTCACGGCAGCTCATATGGCCTTTGGAAGAGGGTTTGAGAGCCGTGTCTCTAACCGTGTGGCCCATTGCTCGGCCTGCTTTGAACTTGGAGCTTGGCTTTTCGAAGGGGAAGAACCTGGGGGGTGGGGTGGGTGTCAAACCCCTTGGGGGTGGTCTGCTTCCTGCCACTGAGGCTGGGTGAGCCGGACAAGCCCCTTCACCCCAGGAGGTGGAGGGCACCTTCGAGGGTGCACTGGGTCCCCCGCCTCGGTTCTCTCCAGCCTAAAGGTTCATGCAGGGAGCCCCGCACCCCTCAAATCTCCCAGCATCTGCTTGACGACTGAGATCCAGGAATTAAGAAAGAGGACACAGACCTTCTTAGCTGATGTAACATCTGAATCTCCAAATCGCCCCACACGCCTGCGGTCCTGGTTACGCTGTTTGTGACATTTGGCGTAATTTATAATTATGGGGCAGCCGCAGAGAAGACGGCTCCTCCTTGCTGAAAGGGTCTCCCCTTCTTCTGCACCCAGGTTAAGTCCCATGACGAACACGTAGGTGACAGTGGGCAAGAGCGGCTTCCTCACTCTCGAGCAGTGTTTAGAAGACACGGGCTTCCCCATCTCCTCGCTCTAGTCTGGGCAGTGGGGACTTGGCCTGGGTGTTTGTGATGTACGGTTCGATGACATTTAAAATCGGATGGTCAGTAAGAGAGTGAGTGACTAGGAAGAGTCTGGATTGAAGAGCCCAGGGGAGAGAAGGGATGGAAGATGCCGGAGCCCCAGGCTTTGTCTCATCAGAAGCCCTCACCTGGAGACGCTCATCTAGGGCAATTCAGTTCCGTGCAACAGTGTAGAGCACGCAGGACACCCTCCGGGAGCTTAAACCTCCCAGCAATGATGTCCCCAGGGTGCACATGGCTCTCACAGGTGGCTCTGGAAGGAAAGTCACTCCCACTTGCTTCAAGTGATGCTTTGGGGGTCTGAGGGTCAAAGAAAGAACAGAGGTGTATTCATAAATGTTATCAATAACTTGACTCATCACCCCAGGATGCTGCTTGTAAATCTGACAGCATAGCAGGACTCAAAGAAGAGTTCTCAGGGTTGTAAACACTTCTGCTGTCCGATGGGTGGGTGCCTGTGCCCCACCCAGGCAGTCCAGCCCCCAAATCTGGTCATGGTGACTCTGCACAGGTGGAATCAGTGGTGCGTGGCCCCTGGGGAGAGGGCATTGGTTGAGTCACCCCGTAAGCAACTCGAGGGATTGCTCCAGAGTCAACACCAACCGTTGGTAGAGGGGCTGAGGTTTCTGAGGCCACGTCTGGGGTCCGCAGGCAGAGGGTCCTCGCTGGTCTGAGATGCTGGTGATGTGTTGAGGGCGGAGTGTGTGCTCCGGGGAGTGGCCACGTGTGGAAGCCTCTAAAATCCGGCAGCACCAAGTCCTCTGCTCTGAGCAAGTGTTACATTCTGGGGTGTTTCCTAACCCTAACCCAGCTGGACCCCAGAGCTGACTCTCAGATGTTTCTATAATGACACCACCTTCTAGTTCATGTCAGGATCGATTACTTACTCAATAGAAACCAGACCGTCCTCCACTAGTTATGATGAGTTCCCTTACCCGGAAAATAGGAAATGGTAATGTTTGTGGGGCCCCAAGAGCCATGCGTTCAGCCCGGAGGGCCAGGTGCCCACTGAACTCTCCTGTTCCCGTTCTTCAAAGTGCCTCTCCCGAACTGGACCCCATTTCTGTTGGAGCAAATAAGACAAGGTGGGGCTGTGGCCTCCCTCCCATTGTCTGGACGTGACAGTCTGAGGCAACATTTATGAAAGGAGCATGGAACTTTCTAGAGCGGGAGCAGAGGGTGTGAGAGGAGGCCAGGGTGGACCTCGGGCAGTCAGCTGGTGGGTGGGAGGGGCGAAAACAGTGCATCTATTCAATTCTCTATAGAGAACTAACAGGTAATGAGATGACGACTAGGATTTAAAGGCATGGGGGGGTGTGAGTCAGCTTTTCCTCCCATCCCTCTCAATGCTTTGACCTCCTGGAGTCAGCTGAGTTCCCAGGGAGCTGTAGGAATTCCAAGGTGCAGCCCACATTTGGCAAGCCCAGTGTGAGTAACCCAAATCTTTTTAAAAGACTGCTTCTCAGCCATGCCTCAGGGGATGCCATAAACCCTTTTAAGGCTCCCTATCAGGACTGCAAGCTCAGGAGAAATATGATAAGGGGGTTTCAGATCTCCAGGCTGGCCCTAATTGCCTGTCCCCTGGAGAGTCTGGGAGAGTCCCGGGCCAGGGGAGCTGAAGGCATTCCTCAACCCTTGGGTGGTCTAGTCTCCAGCAGGTCTTTGGAGCAGGACTTGGCTTCATCGGTGTAAATGACCTGGATTTCATTTCCTCCCCTGAACAAGCCAGCCAGGTTGGCACTCTTCTAATTTAGAGTACCCATTGTAAATCCCACGGGACATTACTGCCATGAAATCAGATCAGAAGTTCTTCAAGATCAGGAGAGGTTTTTTTTAATTCTCTGTATCTGCTCAATTGGAGCTCACCTTCCTAGAACATAGCTCTGGGTGTTGGGAGCTGTTTTCAGGTCCAGCAATACCTCCTCCGCATTTGTCTGTCTGTATCAACAGCATCTCTTGTGGGTGGTCTTTAGCCAAAAGCAGCTCTTTGGAGAGGTGGCAGAGGTGTCCAGGGGCACTGAATCCCAGCTCCATCACAGGTTCTCGCACCAGTCACTCAGCTGAGCGTCCCCTGTGAGCACCTCTGGTCTTCTGCAAAGCGGGGATGGCGAGGATGGGCCATCTGCTCCTGCACTGACTCACTGAATCCTTACACATCCTGCTATTATTAAACCCGTTTTACAGATGGGGAAACTGAGGCACAGAAGGGCTAATTACCTTGGCCAGGGTCTCACAACCAGTAAGGGGCAGAACCAGGGCTCAAACCCAGGCTGTCTGGCCCCAGAGTCTGTACACGGAGTGACCACTCTGAGATGCCTCTCTTGGCGATGCATGTGCTCGGTTGGTTGCAGGGAAGTTTTCGTTCACGCACCGTGCCCGGAGTCTGACCTATCGCGTTGCTGTTGCTTCTGTCCTGGGGTTTACAGCAGGCTGTACCTCGTGTCGTGGTTTTGATCTGGGGTCTACAGCACACTGCACCCCACATCTTGCACATAGTAGGCGATAAGTAAATACCTGCAGCTTCCGCGACGGACGGCGTGAGGTTTTGGAGATTGGATTGGGTTGGATTTGAAGTTGTTCCAACAAAATAAGTGGTCCATGTCCTTCTGCAGTGGGAAGCGGGTGTGAGTGATTTGGGTTGGCACAGCCCGTGGCCCTAAATCGGTGTTAAACATTCATTGAAGGAGAAAGGCGGAGAGTGGGGGACTGCTGCCCCCGCAGACCCAGCTGGCGGGACTCAGAGCAGCGCGGTTGCTGAGTAGAGCCTGCAGTTCTCGCTGGAGCTGGGAGATGGCGCCCTTCCCCAACTGTTGAAATTTGCTGCTTCCAACCCAGAGGCTGCCACAGCTCCGTGCATTAACCAGGAAAACAAACCGAAGGAGCCCCTTCAGCTCATGGGTCTCACACCAATGCTCAGGCCAGGACCATCCTGGCTGTAACTGAGTCCCCGCTACATAGGGGGACCGAGCAGAGAAAAGCTTAATGGGAGGCCTGGAGGAAGTGCCTTTCGTCTCCCCGTAGAAGTCTCCAGCAAATTCTAAAGCCCTATAAAGATGTTTGACCCAGTCAGGCCTGCGCTTCCGAGGAGACTTACATGTGTCCTGACACCGATGCTGCCGAGGGCTGGGGACTTGTGCCAGCTTGCCCTGCCCCTCTGCCCGGGCATCAGGATCCCCCCACCCCGGAGAGCCAGTGAGGACACCCCCCCCCCGCCCCCCAGCCACAGACCCCAGGCCCCTGACCAGGGCTCCACCTGCACCACACTCACCACGGATGGGGCCGCTTTAGCAACCCTGCGCGGAGGCCTGAGCCCCAAACCCACACGCAGCTTCTGCACCCCTGCTGCGTGCGCACCCCTTACACCCGGACCCAGGAGCCCACACTGGGCGGGTCCACGGCTGCCAGCAAAGGCCTTAGGGCTTCTGGCTGTCCCGGGCTCCAAGAAGGGCCTTTCCCCTAGCCCCCTCCCCCAGCGCTGGGGCTGGAGACCCCCCACCAGGGGCTGCTTTCGGAGCCCGCCAAGAGTTCGCCTTCCTGGCTGGGTTTCAGGGGGCTGCCGGGCTGGAGGAAGCCTGGAGCCACCGCCAAGCAGGTCCCCAGCAGCGGTGCGGAGGCCTTGGGCATGGGTGGGGTGGGTCTCAGAGGGGTGCCCGGGCCTCGCTGGCCGGCGGCCTTGAGGGTGGAAGGGCAGCGGCCAGCCCATGCGCTAGGGAGGCCGCCGTCTGCGCGGGCGGAGTTTGAAGACTTGAGAGGGGGTGCTCTGTCTTTCCTCCGGGGCCACCCCCTCCCTACTCCTTGGTTACGGGGCTCTGCAGGCCTCGCTGCCAGCAGCCAGGGGGCGGCGGGGAGCCGGAGTGGAGAGGAAAAATCCACCCATTTCCTGGGCAGATTGCGTCGGCCGCCGCCCGGACGTGTCCCCGCCTCCCGGCCGCGGCCCCCGCGCGCAGTCCGCGCGGCGCTCAGAGCCCGAGCCGGCGGCTCTTCCCGGCGGCGGGCGGGTGGCAGAGGACAGTGGGCAGCGGCGGGGCGGCCACTCTCCCGGGCGCCCGGGGCGGCGCGGCCATGGCCGGGGCTCGCGGGGCGGCGGCGGCGGCGGCGGCGGGCGGGCGGCGGCGGGCCGAGGGGGCGCGGGGACACGGCCAGGCGCCCCTGCCCGCCGCGGTGCCCGCCGCCTGAAGGCTGCCCGGGGCGCGGAGCCGGCGCCGGCGCGGCGCGGGCGCAGGAGGCATTCCAGGCGCGATGTCGGTGCCGCTGCTCAAGATCGGGGTTGTGCTCAGCACCATGGCCATGATCACCAACTGGATGTCCCAGACGCTGCCCTCGCTGGTGGGCCTCAACACCACCAAGCTCTCGGCGGCCAGCGGCGGGACGCTCGACCGCAGCACCGGCGTAAGTGCGCCCGCCGCCCGCCCTGGCGGGGCCTCCTTCCCCGCTCCCTCCCGGTCCCCAGCCCCGGGCGGGAGGGCGCCGCGCGGGGGAGCAGGGCGCAGGGGCAAGGGCACGCGCGGGGGCCGAGGCGGCTCCTGCGCGCTGCGGTGGCGACCCTGCTCCCCACACCCCAGCCTCGGCCACTCCTCCGACCGCGGTCCCCTCTGTGTGGCGCTTCCTGCCTCTGCCCGGTCCCCTCGCGGGGCCGCGGAGCCTGCCCAGGGACTCAGAGGCTTGGAGTCCTCATTCAACTAATAAGTCCCTTGATAAGGTTAGGAAACTGAAGCCGGGGTCTTGGGGACTTGTCCAAGGTCACTCAGCAAGTAAGGGGTGGAGACGCGGTGGACCCCAGTCTGGCTGGGTCCAGCCGGGGCTCGGAACTGAGCCCGCCCCACTTTGCAAAAGCCGGACTGGACCGGCCGGAGGGGGCCCGGGCGGGCGGGCTCCGGAGCTCTTGCCCTCAAAGTCCCAAGGCGTCTTTCTCTCCCCAACCCCATGCGGAGATCCACAAGGTCCCCGCCGGCGGAGGGTGCAGAGGGGCCGGGCGGGGCCCGGGGAGCCGCAGCTGCGGGGCTCGCCCCTCGCCTTCCGCGCCCTCCTCCCACCCTGCCTACCCAAAAGCTTCTCGATGCCTTGGGGGAGGGGGTGAGCGGCCAGGGCCGCCTCTGGACTGGACTGACTTAGGTGGTGGCGGGAGCCGAGGCTGAGCCGGAACCACCGGGGAACGGCCGCCGGCGGAGGAAGGGGCGCGCCTCAGGCTCGCCTCCTCTAAGCCAAAAGGAGAGGTGAAGGACACGCGGCTTCCTCTCACGCTCCCTTTGGGCTGTCAAGGGCGCAGTGCTCGGGGAGGAGGTCTCCTGGTGACCCCTTCTAAGACCGTCATCCGCTCACCTCACCTGCTCTTCCGAGAATTGCATGCAGCATTTTCTTCCTGATGACTTTGTTCCTGCCTCTGGGTCCTGAGCTCCTGGGGTTGGAAATGAATGAAATGAAATGTATCTAGTGTGGATTCCCTCCACCCAACTTCTCCCCATACCAACGCTAAAAATAGCAGGGAGGTGACCACCTGAGGCCACCGGGCAGGCTGCAGGGTCTGTACTCGGGGTGTTTTCGGACAGTGGTGTCTGTCTGCCCCATGGACATGGGCGGGACCACCTGAGCTGTGTTGTAAGGTGACACCAGCCATGTCACCATGTCAGCGGTCATGTGCAGCTCTGGTTTCGTGACGGTCCTTGGGCACACCTCAGGAGTGAGGTTGGGTGTGACCCCTGCCCAACATGTCACCAGCAACTTGGTGACATCTGCCCAGTGGCTAGTGGGTGGCAGCCTGTGCGGAGTTGAAGCGCAGCATCTTCGCGGGCAGCCTCCACCAGACTGCCAGCGGGAACACTGCTGGGGCTCGGGGTCATCGCAGCTCTGGGCTAAGAGGCTGCTGGATCCCGGCTAGTACCACTGGGGCTGCTTCTCCAGTACCAGGGAGCAGCAGAGAGGCTGCACCAGCCTGCCCTGCTCACCTTACGGGAGGAGATCTTACTTCTCAGTTACGTGCCGTTGTGAGTCAGCCAGCCACTTGCTTTCCTGCCTTGTTCCTCAACCAGCATGCCCTCTCCGGTCACCCCTCCCTTCCACCTAACCTATCAGTTGGGTCAGATGCCAAAACTCCAAACATCCCCTAAATTTAAAAATCCCTTGAATTAAAACAATTTTTTAAAGAGTCGTGCCTGTTTGACTCCCTTCCAGCCCTGGGGATCCTGATGGGAGACTGTCTGTGTTCCTCCCTGTTTGTACCTCCCCACAGTCGGCACATGTCTTTGGACCACTTCTTTCTGCCCTTTCCCGGGGGCTGGACGTGGACGGTCATCCCCGGTGCGCTGCTTTCTGGTCTCACTTTCTCTCCCTCCCTCTCCCTCGCCCCACCTTCTCCCCTCCAGGTGCTGCCCACCAACCCTGAGGAGAGCTGGCAGGTGTACAGCTCTGCCCAGGACAGTGAGGGCAGGTGTATCTGCACTGTGGTTGCCCCCCAGCAGACCATGTGTTCACGGGATGCCCGCACGAAACAGCTGAGGCAGCTGCTGGAGAAGGTGAGTCTACGCAGGGTGTGTGCATGTGTGTGTGCATTTGTGTGCCCACGCTGGCAGCAAGGTCCGTCCCAGCTCCAAGGCCTCACTCTTCCCTGGCATGGCCCACTGGGAATATTGGTGAATGAATGAAATGGATGGAGGGAGGGAGGGAGGGAGGAATGGAGACTCCCCCAGGGCTGCCCAGGAGGAGGCGAAAAGCTCCACTGGGAGCCACGTGGGCTTTAGCGAGGGAGCATTTGGGGCTCCTCTCCCACACCGCCATCTCCGGGTCACGCCCACAGCCTGTGGTCCAGAGGGCTCAGAGCTGTCGCCGAGCAGAACCTGGGAGAGCTCCCTTGGAGCCCGGAAGCAGGGCCGCTGGGTGGGATCTTTGTCCCGCTTCTGAGTGGTTGGACCCAGCGACAGCCAGACCAGGCGTTCACGCCCGTGGCTGCCTTCCCGGTGCAAAAGCAGATTAAATCGTCACCTTTGTAACCCACCTGGGCACAGCACTTGCGGTTTGAATCTGTTCTTTCACTTGATCGTCACAAGAGCCAGGTGAAGGTGGTGAGATTTTCACCCCGTTTTAAGAAGTGGAAATCTGGGTCCAGGCAGGTGGGCTGGCTCTCCCAAGGCAAACAGCCAGGGAGCAGGGGAGCCGGGCTGCCTCTCAAACCCGGGCCCGGCCTCCCACCTGGCCCGGCGACCTCTGCCCCCCGCGGACGCTGGCGCTCCCCATGGATCTTGGCAACCCGCTTCCTGGAACATTCCGCCCGGGAGCCCTGGGGTCTCAGGTAACCTGAGCGCCGGTTGTCCTGGGAGTTGCTGAGGGGAGAAGGAGAAACGGCGGCCCTACGGCTCCACTCACCACCCTCCCCAGGGAGAGGGTGCGTTTTACATCAGGCCCCTTCACACCCTGCGGGAGAGGGGTCACACCTCCCACACCACACACACGTGCTCACGTACGCACACGCACACAGACACACACACACATCACACACAGCACATGTAACTGAACACACAGATACACACAGAGACCACACACACATATACAGATGCAGAGTCACCACACACACCTCACGCTTACACACACCACACACAACACATGTACATACACCACATGTAACTGGACACACAGATACACACAGAGACCACACACACATATACAGATGCACAGTCACCACACCTCACGCTTACACGTCACACAACACATGTACATACACCACATGTAACTGGACACACAGATACACACAGAGACCACACACACATATACAGATGCACAGTCACCACACACACCTCACGCTTACACACACCACACACAACACATGTACATACACCACATGTAACTGGACACACAGATACACACAGAGACCACACACACATATACAGATGCACAGTCACCACACACACCTCACGCTTACACACACCACACACAACACATGTACATACACCACATGTAACTGAACACACAGAGACCACACACACATATACAGATGCACAGTCACCACACACACCTCACACGAACACACACCACACACAACACATGTACATACACCACATGTAACTGGACACACAGATACACACAGAGACCACACACACATATACAGATGCACAGTCACCACACACCTCACACGAACACACACCACACACAACACATGTACATACACCACATGTAACTGGACACACAGATACACACAGAGACCACACACACATATACAGATGCACAGTCACCACACACCTCACATGAACACACACCACACACAACACATGTACATACACCACATGTCACTGGACACACAGATACACACAGAGACCACACACACATATACAGATGCACAGTCACCACACACACCTCACGCTTACACACACCACACACAACACATGTACATACACCACATGTAACTGGACACACAGATACACACAGAGACCACACACACATATACAGATGCACAGTCACCACACACACCTCACGCTTACACACACCACACACAACACATGTACATACACCACATGTAACTGAACACACAGAGACCACACACACATATACAGATGCACAGTCACCACACACACCTCACACGAACACACACCACACACAACACATGTACATACACCACATGTAACTGGACACACAGATACACACAGAGACCACACACACATATACAGATGCACAGTCACCACACACACCTCACGCTTACACACACCACACACAACACATGTACATACACCACATGTAACTGAACACACAGAGACCACACACACATATACAGATGCACAGTCACCACACACCTCACACGTACACACGTCACACAAACACACACCCTCAGTAAAGCCGTGACTTCTCCATCAGCTGAGGAGCGCTGGGGGGCCCTGTGCTGGGAGGAGAGCCTCCACCCCGGGGGGAGGCCCGGAGGAGGCCCGGCAGCCGGCGGAGTCCGCCTAGCTCGGTTCAAGCCCGCCTCATGCACAGACCCTCACACGGGTTCTGGCAAAGCAGGTCCCTTTCTTCAAGTCAGTGTGGAGGGTGGGGGGTCCCTGAGGCTGTCGCGGCCCTGCTGTGTGGAAGGGGCCTGGGCAGGAGGAGGGCTTGGAGGAGCTGCCGCCTGGCTCCCCTGAGGACCTGTGCGTTTTTGTGCTGCCATCTTTGGCCACCGCAGTAAATCACTTTAAAAGAATTAAAGAAAAATGCATGTAACAGGTTCCACAAACATTCACTGACACCAGACTAGACCGAAGCCTAACTGGGCCTTTAATTATTCATTATTGTAGAGGAGGGAGGTGGAGCTCGGAGGGGCCTCGGGCGGCTGGGGGGTGGCCCCTCAAGCCCTTGGGAGGCCATGTTCAGTTCCAGAAAGCTCTGCGAGCCCCTGGGAACACAGGCCTTGGAGGCCTCCTTCCTGCCTGCGTACGCCACAGCGTTACTGCTTAAAAATTTAAAGCCCGCCTTTACACCCTCGTGGCACTGTGTTCTCAAGGCAGAAGCCGTCTGTTGTACAGAGGGCCTGCCTGCTGCACGAGAAGGGCAGGGCCGTGCGTCCCCCACTCCTTCCCCAGCCTCCTCCTTCTCGGTCCTTCTCGGTCCTTCTCGGTGGGCACCGTCTGAGCATCTGTTCTGTCCGTGGGCCTGTGGTCCCAGCTGTGCCTGTTTCTCCAGCCTGGCGTCCTGTTAAAACCCACCTGAGGAGCTTCCAAAGGTGGAGCCTTCGGTCCCGAGCCCAGAGGTGCTGCTTTGAACTGGCCTGCAGTCTTGAGCGGAGCCTAGCACCAGTGTCTCGTGAAAACCAGCCCCCTCACCCCGCCTTAGGGCCAAGGACCCAGGGCAAAAGGCGGGCAGGGGCCTCAGGCTCTGTTCTCTTTGAAGAAGCTCATGGCCCAGAGTTTCAAAGTGTGGGCTCTGGAGTCAGTCCGGGCCTTGCATGGTGGGTGTCTGCTGTGTGACAGTAGCCAAGGCACTTAACTTCTCTGAGCCTTTGGTCTCCTTCTGTGTACAATGAGACTTGAAATAGCGCCCACCTCCCAGAGTTTTGTAAGGATCAAATGAGATCCATGTGGCCTCAGCACAGCGCCTGGAACGTAGAAAACGTCCCATAAGTATTAGCGATCAGTGGTCGCCTCCAGGCCAGCTGTGTTTGCTGCGTGCGTGCGCAGGTTGCTGCCGCCCCTCCCCCCTCGGCACCTGCAGCCACCTTGGGCGGGGGTGGGGGGGTGGGGACTGTGCCTTTGGTAGCTGTGTGACCTTGAACTCCTCAGTTGGCTTCTCAGGGACACATCCTACAGGTAAGAGAATGGACACGCTCAGAGGCGGGGCCTCTAGACCAGGAGATCAGAGAGGATGCAGGAGTGTGATGGCTGCCTGGGGCTTGATTATCTGCTTTCTGATCAGCCGGAGAGGGAGGTGCTCATCCGGCCTGGGAAGGACTATAGGAGGGGTGTATTAAAGCGACTGAGTGACTTAGCATCTTTGAAATACGTTTTCTAAATTTAAAATTTAATTTAAAAACTTTTAAATTCGTTAAAAGCATCCTTCTCGGGCAGATGAACAGCCCAGAGGGCTGTGTGTGGCCCCAGCAGAAGAACCAGGCTGAAGCCAGCGAGGGTCCCGCGGCTTCTGCTCAGCAGGTTTTATCCGGCAACCTTGTGGGTTTTGCTGTCGCATCAAGAATCCCCCTAGGAGGAGGAGGAGGGGTCTTGACTGGAGCTGTCATTTTTGTTCCTTCCTCCCGCCCTACGGCTGTGCATTAGGTGCTGGGTCACAGGTGTGAACGAGGCCCGTCCACCTCCCCCCGTTGTCCAGCAAGGCAGTTGAGACAGGGGTGTGGGTCACTGCCATGCAGGCATGGTGCCAACAAGGTGATGGTGTTTCCAAGTGGTGTGCGGCCACTTCTGGCTTGGCTCATCAGGGAAGCCTCCCTGGAGGAGGTGGCGTTTGGGCTGGGCCTGGAAGGATAAAGGCTTGGCTCATCAGGGAAGCCTCCCTGGAGGAGGTGGCGTTTGGGCTGGGCCTGGAAGGATAGAGGGAAGTACAGCTTTTCGCAAAAGAAGTCCTCAGTTATTCAAAGTGACAGAACAAACTGTTGAGGGGGACAGGAAGACCTAAGGTAACAGAGCAAATATATTTCAGTTTCCCCTAAAACATCGAAACAGAAAGGATCAGAGCGAGTCAGAGTCACCCACATAACTGTATTTTACAAACTTGAATTTTTAAACTGAATATGTGTGCATTACTTTCAGATAACAAGCCGTAGAATCCCAGGCATTTTTAAGCGCTGAGTTGAGGGGTATCAGTTTTTCCCCCATTTGGTTGCTCTTTCTCATTTATTTTATTTGCGGGGGGTGAAGGACATACCTTAAGAAGTGCAAACCACACTATCATCTCTTCTTTTACTGACCAGGCAAAGCTAAGCCTCACACCCAAATGATTTAGTTCCAAAAAGGGAGGGTATTTGCAAATTCAGCAGAAAAACCAGAAATGAAGATTTGCGGTTATGGAGGTATCTTCCCACTGGTAATTGGATTCGATTCTGAGAAAATGACCCAAATAGCACTTCAGCCACCCTGAGCCTCTTTCCACCTCCCTGCCACCCCAAATGCCTTGGCACAGAAGCGCAAGCCAGTTTCCTGAAAATAAAATGCACTGGCAGGTGGCTGCACTAAAACTGTTTTTCTTTGAAGCTCTCTGGAACCCTGTTGCATATTAAAGTTTCATCTTGAGGCTAGACTCAATTCAGATCTGCCTGTAAAGATGTGGAACAGAGATTCTTCATTTGCTGGGTGATTGATTCCTGAATCTCTGTTCTGAATGTACATGTTTGCAGAACAGTCATCTACCTATGATACTGTGGGATGTGACGGATGACGTGCAAGATGCAGAATCCGGGAGCCCAGTCCCCTGCTTCCCGAGCACTGCGCTTATGCAATCAGCCCTCTCAGCGAGACACCCAGTGAGATTTAGGGGGAAAGAGATCTGTGCCTGGAGGTGGGGGAAGCCCAGCTATGCTGTTCATCTTTGTTGGTGTTTATGCCTGCCTGACCGATTTCATCCTGCAGAATAAAGAGACTAGAAACAATCACCTGCCCAACCCCCCCCAAAAAAAAGAAGAAAAAAATCACCCAAAGCCATATGCCTGGAGCTATGACCAACAGGGAACCAGAAGTCCCTGCACCCCTGGTTGTAAGAACACGTCCTGGAAGATGGCAGAAGAAATGTTGACCGAACCAATTTGCTCTGTTTGGGGGTTTCTTGGTCATAACAATCCCTGCTACTGGTGATTAACTAGTAAGTCACGCACGAGCCGCTTCTGGCTCCCAGGGGGCTGGCCACGTGGAAAAGGTCACTGTCGTTCGTTAGGAGGCAGATGAGGTCTTCGGGCACCTGCCGCAGCTCCGTCCTTGAATCTGTTGCCTTTTTGACAGGTGCAAAACATGTCTCAATCCATAGAGGTCCTGGACAGGCGGACTCAGAGGGACTTGCAGTACGTGGAGAAGATGGAGAACCAGATGAAAGGACTGGAGTCCAAGTTCAAACAGGTGGAGGAGAGTCATAAGCAACACCTGGCCAGGCAGTTCAAGGTATGTGCGCTGCTCCTCATCCTCCCCCTCTCCTCCTCCTCCCCCTCTCCTCCCCCTCCCCCTCCTCCCTGTCCTCCTCCTCTCCTCCCTCCTCCTCCTCCTCCCCCTCCTCCTCTCCTCCCCTCCCCTCCTCCTCTCCTTCGTCTCCCCGTCCTCCCTGTCCCCCTCCTCCTCTCCTCCCTTTCCCCCTCCTCCTCTCCTCCCCCTCCCCCTCCTCCTCTCCTTCCCCCTCTCCTCCCTCCCCCTCCTCCTCCTCCCCCCCCCCCTCCCCCCCCCCCCCCTCCCCCTCCTCCTCCCCCTCCCCTCCCCCTCCTCCTCCCTCTCCCCTCCCCCTCCTCCTCCCCCTCCCCCTCCTTCTCTCCTCCCCTCCCCCTCCGCCTGTCCTCCCCTCCCCCTCCCCCTCTCCTCCCCTCCCCCTCCTCCTCCACTCCCCCCCCCCCCCTCCTCCCCTCCCCCTCCTCCTCTCCTTCCTCTCCCCCCCCTCCCTCCCCCCCTCCTCCCCTCCCCCTCCCCCTCTCCTCCCCTCCCCCTCTCCTCCCCTCCCCCTCTCCTCCCCTCCCCCTCCTCCTCTCCTCCCCCTCTCCCTCCTCCTCTCCTTCCTCTCCCCCTCCTCCCTGTCCCCCTCCTCCTCTCCTCCCCCTCCCCCTCCTCCTCTCCTTCTCCTTCTCCTCCCTCCTCCCTCTCCGAGACTGCATGGTTCCCCTTCATGCTCCCACTCGCCCTCCAGAATAGCAGTTTGAGGCCAGGGAGGAGCCCAGCAAGGAAGCTCTCTTTCTTGCAAAGGGCAGCACTCCTTAGAAACAGAGAGGCCACCTGCCCTCACCCTGGTTTGACGAAACTCACCTTGAAAGGGGCAGAGTTGAGGTGCGGTTTTCACACCTATTAGCTTCTGAGGCCAGGGCCCCAGGTCCCAGCTTCTCCAGCCAAGTTGCAGATTAGCTAGGAAGGCACGTGATTGGTCCTTCCTGACTCAACAGCTGCTGCAGGTGAATCACATTAGCCAAGGATTAGCTTAATTGATTAGAGCCATTTCTGAGCAGGGATCACTCAGGGCAGTTCTTCACATCTGACCTAATTTAGCTGTGACAAGGCTCACTGTAGATTTGCAGGGAAGGAAGAGAGACGCCAACATCTTTCTCACTTCCCAGTAAGTGTTCCTTTTCTCCATGTAACTCTGGACATTAAAGCTGGAGTTGGTTTGACCTAAAATTATATATACATATGTACAAATATGTATATATACACCTAGAGTTTACTCAGCTTCAAAATGATTAAATTGACAAATTATATGCCCCTTAATTAAGGTACACATGCATGTTAATTAGAAACCTAGCCCAGATCTAAATGAATGGGTCAAATTACACAGCCCCACTGGACTGGAATCTGCTGATACTCCTAGGTCTTCCTGCCCTTTCTATCGTAATGTTTTCCTCTGATGTATGCTCCCCGCATGAAGCAAGAACCAGTTCGCTTGTGAAAGCAATACATTATATAGATGAAATGGCAAGCTAATGAAGTTATAAATCTATATTATAAATAAAATAATAGCAGGTTGATCCTGTTGAGGAGAAATGAGCCAGTCGCTCTTGGTGGGTGCAGGTGGACGTGTCCTTGCTTCAGACATGTCCTCAAGAATTATCTCGGAAAGAGATTTTGACCTGCCCGACCCCAAAGAGCTTGTGTCTCTCCTCGTAAGGCCAGCACTCCCTTCTCTGGGGTAGACTCAGATTCCTCTAAGGGTGTCTTCATCTGTGGGCTAGCTCCTCTTTGCAAGCACTCTGTCACAGTTCCCAAATCTGGGGCACTATGGCTCTGAGGGAAGAAAAGCAGCCCTTGCCTTTGACCACACTTTAATTGCCTTAAACACTTTCAGCAGAAATTGCTGTGAGGGCATCTACATAGCTGTTAAAGCAGTTTGTCTGGACTGACTCTAGCCTTGAAGTGTGATTTTTTTTTTTTTAAGTGACCGTGAAAATATTTGTCTGTTAATGGCTATCTGTTTAAGGCAGGCTAGTAAGCTAGTTCTTCAACAGTTTTCATTTTTTTGCTTGCAGGGCTAACTTAAAAGAGTTTTTTCAATGCTGCAGTGACTGAAGAAGCAGTCCACTCCCATGTAACCATGACAGAGGGCCAGAGAGCTTTTTTGCACCCTGCATTTTTACTATTATTTCCCGTTACTTAGCACCATACCCCTAAGGAACCTTGAATACAACCAGGATCTCTTTTGCATGCAACTGTAGATGCATCTCATGAATAGTTTGAACCCTTGTCAATGCATTTTTTGGAAAAAAAAAACCAAAAAAAAAAGAAACTTTGTGTATGTGACTTAAAGCATGTAACCTTCAGATGTTGCATTCTAAACTGACAATAAAGACCTTTCCCAAATATGTTGGTGTTCTGAAGACTGTTTAATATGCTCTTCTAACTCCTGTGGACCAGAATAAATCAATCTATAAATAAAGCGGGAGTGTGGACATTTTCCCTCACCTAGGGAGAAGCCAGGCCAAGGCAGGGTGTTACAAGTTTTTGCACGCATCGCACTGAACCCAGCTTATTTTAACCTTGCAGGCGATAAAAGCGAAAATGGATGAACTTAGGCCTTTGATACCTGTGTTGGAAGAGTACAAGGCCGATGCCAAATTGGTATTGCAGTTTAAAGAGGAAGTCCAGAATCTGACGTCAGTGCTTAACGAGCTGCAAGAAGAAATTGGCGCCTATGACTACGATGAACTTCAGAGCAGAGTGTCCAATCTTGAAGAAAGGCTCCGTGCATGCATGCAAAAACTAGGTAGGCCCGGCACCCTGCGGGGCGGGGCACTGCACCTCCCACCTCCCCGCTCAGCTCACTCAGGCTTAGGGAGTGGTGCTGAAGTGGACAGCGCCCGCCTGGCGTCAGCGAGCAATGGCTGGATTAGGGCTCCTGGGTAGGGCTACCTTGACAGATAGCCGAGGGAAGTAGGCACCACCTGTCCTAGGGCCTTGTCCAATCCTGTGCAGAGGCCAGCTCACAGACCCCATTGAGCTGCACATCTGGAAAAATGATGTTAGGTGTTACCTACCATCTGAAGAATGTGTGTGTGTGTGTGTGTGCGTGTGTATGTGTGTGTTGGGTGACTTTTTAAGACACAGGTTTTCATAGAGCGGGAAACATACATCTTAGATTCCCTCCAGCTTGCGAACGAGGGCTGATGGAGCTCCCTGAGATACTGAATCATGCAGAAAAATCCATCACGTCACAGTGGAAGACTTGCCATTCGCAACAAGCCAGGGAGTCCCTCCTGGTGCCTGGAAGGGGTGGGACTGGGGGCCGGCGGCCCCTGGGCTCCTTCGGAGTCTTATTTGTGGTTGATACCCACTCGCCTTATCAACTTTCGTGTTAACTGCTTTAGCAAGTCTTAACGTGTTGGCGTCGGAGTCCACTTTTAAATAGCACATTTTAAATCCCAATTCCATTTTCAGGTTTTCTTAGGAAAGATTGGCTGGCCCTTCCACCCACTGTTCTCTAACACAGAGGTTGTTCATTTTCATATGGTTTACTTTTAAGAGTAACTTAGGGTAGCTTTGAGGGTAATTCTGCTTTATGGAAAAGTTTCCTTTAGGTTTTATCTGATGTTTTCACTTGATTCCCTTTTCATCCCCCACCCCACACACACTACAAATGCCTTATTTTAAACTTAAAACATCCCAAAGGAACAAATACTTTAAAAAAAAAAATCCCCATTGCTATTAAGTGGGAGAGAGAGAACGTTCAAAGGGCAAGGAGCTCGAGTCAGCCAACCTTTTTGTTTGTTCCCACATCTAGTTTATTTTTAATGCCGTTCTAGGTGCCCTAGTAAAGCTCCCCAGTCCGGGAGAGGGCAGTGAGCGATGTTGGGGGCATTAGGACGAATCCTTTGTGATGTGTACACTTGCATCATGGGAAGGATTATCTGCTGCGGTTTTTCAGATGTGCTTGATGGCACCCATGTCCTGGTGTGTCCGGGACTGGGTGACCTGGGACAATCCCGGGGAGGGGGTCTGGGCTGGACGGTCTCTACCAGCTCTTCCCATTTCAGCATTCAGGAGGCAGCGGGAATGTTTGAAATGTTACTGGTTATCAGGCTTATCAGTGGTTATGGGACTACATGAATACTTCTGGTGGGCACTGTCCTTGGGTTTCTACCCATAAAGCTCCCTCTACCCTAAGCTCCCATCACCTCTCTCCAGACCCTCCAACGCTCCCCCTGAGGGCTCTCGGCCCCTGGGGGTTTCTTTGTTACTTATTTCTCCACAGCAGCATTTTTATTCCCCGGTAGACAGACCGTGTAGACCAGTGGTAAACCAAGATTAAACCTTCACGTTTTCCAATTAACGGATGAAGGAGCAAAATAGAAATTCAGAGGGCAAAGTTACAACTGATGAGAAGCTAAGGGTCTTTCCAGGAGGATTCTGCCCTTCCCAGACGAGCAGCCTTTGTGTCCGAACTCAGCCTATTTTTAGAAGCTGGGTGAATTCACTTTAGGGCTTGGGATCTTGTGGCTTTCACATGGTTCCCCTTGGGCCGCTGAAATGGCCAACTTGGGAGTAAGAAGAGAGGATAAAGAGGCCCTCGGAGCCCTGTTCTCCACCACTGAGTGCAGTCACTTCTGCGCTCAGAAAGACCTTGACCTGTAGATGGACCTGCTGAGTCTTCGGGCTGGTGGGCAGGGATCCGTCTTTCACCAGCCCTCGGGTGGGTGATGCGGGTGAACACTGAACTGAGAACCCCCATCTGGGGGAGGCAGTGTCCTGAAGTAGTAAGTGCCACTCGATGGCCCTGTGGCTCAACCAAGGCACTGACCACTTTGCGTGCCAGCTGCCTCTTCGTCTGTAAGATGAAGGCGTAGGAGTCCCTGTGCCCTGGGGTCACTGTGTGAGTCCACAGACACCATTCACATCACGGGCTGCACACTGTGCTCGGCACAGAGTAGGTGGTGATAGGACACGTAGGCAGGTGGGTAGGTAGTTCACGATAGCTAGACATGATTGCTAGGTAAAGAGACAGCTAGACCAATGATAGGTAGGTAGGTAGGTCAGTAGGTAGTTAGACAGACAGATGATAGATAAGTAGGTTAGTAGGAAGGTAGACAGATAATACGTAGATAGGTAGGTAGATAGATAGACAACAGATAATAGGTAAATAGGTAGGTAGGTAAGTCAGTAGGTAGGTAGTTGGATAGACAACAGATAATAGGTAGATAGGTAAGTAGGTAAGTCAGTAGGTAGGTAGGTAGGTAGATAGACAACAGATAATAAGTAGGTAGGTAGGTAGGTAGGTAGACAACAGATAAGTAGGTAGGTAGACAACAGATAATAGGTAGGTAGGTAGGTAGACAACAGATAATAAGTAGGTAGGTAGGTAGATAGACAACAGATAATCAGTAGGTAGGTAGGTAGGTAGGTAGACAACAGATAATAAGTAAGTAGGTAAGTAGGTAGGTAGACAACAGATAATAAGTAGGTAAGTAGGTAGACAACAGATAATAAGTAGGTAGGTAGGTAAGTAGACAACAGATAATAAGTAGGTAGGTAGGTAGTAGATAGACAACAGATAATAAGTAGGTAGGTAGGTAGACAACAGATAATAGGTAAATAGGTAGGTAGGTAGTGGGATAGACAACAGATAATAGGTCAATAAGTAAGTAGGTAAGTCAGTAGGTAGGTAGGTAATTAGACAACAGATAATAAGTAGGTAGGTAGGTAGGTAGTGGGATAGACAACAGATAATAGGTCGATAAGTAAGTAGGTAAGTCAGTAGGTAGGTAGGTAGTTAGACAACAGACAATAGGTAGGTAGGTAGGTAGACAACAGGTAATAAGTAGGTAGGTAGGTAGGTAGACAGACAACAGGTAATTAGGTAGGTAGGTAGGTAGACAACAGATAATAAGTAGGTAGGTAGGTAGGTAGACAACAGGTAATAAGTAGGTAGGTAGGTAGGTAGACAGACAACAGGTAATTAGGTAGGTAGGTAGGTAGGTAGGTAGACAACAGATAATAAGTAGGTAGGTAGGTAGGTAGGTAGGTAGACAACAGGTAATAAGTAGGTAGGTAGGTAGGTAGACAGACAACAGGTAATACGTAGATTTAGCTGCTGCTGCTTCTCCCACTTCCTAGGTTTTCATTCAAGTTCGGTAACTTAAAGACCCAACCAATATCCTGTGGCTGCTTATTTTAGTCTTTATTTTAGCCTTGCAAATAGGTACCGTCTTAGCAGCCTGTTTCTTTGCTGGGAGGTTGCCGGTAAGCATAGAACAGGGGAAGCCAGCACTGATGCTGTCCTGGGCGGGTAGGACTTCTGAAGATGCAGTGTCTCAGAGGTCGGCAGTTCCTTCCTCGGCCTCCCCCACCCACCCCCAGCCCCCCGCCACCTCCGCCTCTTGTCTCCTGGGTCTGAAGTCTGACTGTAGGTTCCTTGCTCTGGTGAACAGCATCTCGGTTACCTTCCTGGTGTAATTATGGGGAAGAGGGTCTCCCTGCAGTTTCCCAAAAGTGCTCTTAATTAGGTCTCTATTCTCTTCAAATTGATGTTGCTGACAATTCCGTACACAGGAAAAAAAAAAAACCAAGGACTGCAGGTTCCATTGGTTTTCTGTTTCTATTATTTTTAAACCCCTCTCTTGATGGGATTGTATGTTTTTCCTAATGGCCCAGCCAGAACGTGAATCTGAAAGTCTGATTTCTAGAACTGGAGGTTGGGCTCAGCATCTCTCGGGCATCATCCGGAAGGGAGGCGGGTCCCCACGGCTCCCCTGCAGTTCCTCTGGTTCCCGGGCAAGGCAAGGGAGAAGGCAGAGCTGCCCGGCGACCCCGTCCCCCGAGCTTTCACTGCCACTTGTGGAGAGCCTGCAGAATCAGATGCCCCAGCAGCTAAACCAGCCAAAAGCAGAGACTTAAGATCCAATGCAGAACGTCGCTCGTACTCATGCACGTGTCCCGGGCATGTCACGTGCCCGTTAGTGTCAGCCCTCAGTCCTGTCTGTAAAATGAGGAGAACTAGCTGACTTTAGGGCTTCCCCCAACTGGACCGTCCTGGTTCTCCGGTGCTAAAGGCCTCTGTAGGAGACAGAGAGAGGGGCCCTTACCTCCTCCCCAGAGGCCGGGATGGAGCCGGGTGAGTGAGCTGCTCCCAAGGACAGTGGATAAGTTAGCACATACGAATTTGCACTCGGGATTGAGAGGGAAGTTTAGGGTGTCTCAGTCTGCAGGGGACTGACTAGGACGGCGAGGTGGGAGGGAACCCGAGTCCAGGTGCCACTCACGGCAGTGACCTCAGTGGTCCCCACAGGCAGGCAGGTGTCCCCCCAGGTTCCTTCCGGGAAGTGCTCGGGAACCGCAAGAGGTCTCTCAGCGCCCCCGTCCCTGCCCAGGTGCGGAGGGGAGATGGGCGTCCAGGGCGGCCCTCGGGGCTCTGGGCCTGAGCTTGCAGGGAGGCTGCTCCCTCCCAGGTTAGCTCTTCTGCAAGGACGTGTGTCTGTCTGAGCTCCCAGCTTTGCCAGCTCAACTCTTCCCAGTCTTTAGGGATACAAGCTGGGGCCAAGGCAGATGGGCCTGGAGGCCAGGCGGCCCCAGGACCCGTCTGCCTGCTGTAGAGCAGTCAGCCCCCAGAGACCCTCGGGTCTCTGGCCCGATTCCTTGGCGGGCATGTCGCCCTGGGCCTGCTCAGGCTCCTGTCAGAGGTCATTCGGGCTGTTGTTCAGAAGTGGCCTCCTTCTAGGAATAGCGGGGGGCCAGAGGATTGCATCTGCGGAGGCTGCTTTGTCCAGGCTCCCAGCTTTGCAAGGCGGCCTCCCTCCTGAGACCCGTCCTGGGCCCTCAGGGCCCTCCCAGCTGAGGGTGCTGAGCCTGGAGCCCAGCCTCCTCTGAGATGGACCTGCTCGGCTTCCCTCCCCTCCCCATCCACGAAGCCCGAGCTCTCATGACAAGAGAGGGACACTTTTTCGTGAACGGAACGTGCCAAGACTCTGCCTTGCAGCTCTGCCGCGGGGCTTTTTTAGATCCTGTCAGTTCCCGAGGTCTTGGCAGAGCCAGTCTGGATGGAGAGCCAAAAATAACTCCGTGACTCAAGCAGGGCGGGCTGCCTCCATCCCCAGTGGAGAGCTGAGCCCACAGCCAGGAACTGGAAGAGCAGGCCTCCCGGGCCAGCTGGGCCCTTCTCTGCCGGCTCCTCATCCATGATCTTAAGGCTCCCTCCGAGAGGCTGGGGGAGCGTGGGCTCAGCCCCTCGGGCCAGGGTGCACTGGGGGAGACCTCAGCCCAGGGCAGGTCGGGGCTGGGGCTGGTCCAGACGCCCTCCTCCCGCCCCCCAGGCCCCCCGCAGACGGTCTCCCCTTCTCTGCAGCCACAGCCCTTCTCTGTGGGCCGGACGCAGTGGAACCATCCAGGGCAGCCCCGGGCCTGGACTTGGCCACAGTCTCAGTGTGAATCCATGGCTCCTGGCCTCACTGGGCACTTATGCGTGACGGGCATCCTTCTAGAAGCTCCCCACTGGTTAACTGCTTTAATTCCCACAACCGCCTCTGGGGTGGGTATCCTTCTGGCAGATGAGGAAGCCGCCCTCAGCAGAGGCGGCCCACCTTCACCCCCGTCCCCTCTGGCGGGTTACGTGGCAAAGCCGTGGGCTGACGAGGATTTTCTGGGAGATGGATAATTATACCTCTCGGTTCCTGAGAGGTGAGTCATTTGTTCGTTCATTCATTCACTTTGGACAGGTCCCCCAGGCTGAGCTTTGCGGGGGGCAGGGGCATCCTGCCTGGGGCCGTGAGACCTGGACGCCCGGGTCCACGCCCAGGGGGTGTGCAGGCCCAGCCTGGGTCGGGGAGGCAGGGTGGGTGCCGTCCGGAAGGGAGCGGGCTCTGCAGAGGCATCTGTGTGGGTCCAGCCACGGAAGACAGGAGGGCAGGAGCGGGGTGGGGGTCTGGCTCTCCTGATGCAGGTGGGCCTGAGCGAAGGTAGGGAGGCCGGAAGAGCTGGGCAGGCAGCCGAACTGAGCCGGGCGTCCACCTGCCATCTTCACCTTCTGAGTGTGATGTAAAGGATGGATGTCTGTCTCCTTCGGGGGAGGTCGTCCCAGGCCGGGTGTGGCCGCTGAACGCTGGGCAGGGCGTTGGCGTGAGTGGACATCCCACTGGGAAGTGTGCCCGCGATGGAGCTCCAGCAGGCATCCCCCCCGGGGCCCCCGATCCGTGACACCCTTGGGGCCACGGTGCCTTGGGACTTCTCCTTCCGGGCGGCAGACAGGACCACTGTCCCTGACTCAGCGGTGGGGAGGCCCTGCACGGGACATTCACACGGGGCACTTTGCTGGCCTCTGGGCAGCAGGGAGGAGGGCTGTTTCTGCTGTTCAATGGCCCCTGTTAGCATTTCCCACCCAGGTTGGAGGGTCTGCTGTCTCCCGGGGGCAGCCCAGAACCCCCCAGGGTCACAGAAACCAAGAGGGTGCTGGGGGGAGACCAGCCTAGTGTCCTGCTTCTCCCCTGCCCTCCCTCCTCCAGACGGAACCCTCAGGGAACCCCACCCCAAATTCTCAAAACCCTCGTGGGATGAGAACTTGGTCTGGGGCTCTGGTGGGCACACACGCTCTCGCGAGATTTCCAAGGACCCACTTTTTTCTTACTTCTGGTTGCTGTAGATGTTGGCTAACCTGGACGTAATGTCCAGTCCCTTTGTCCTCTGTCTGTCCTCCCTCAGATGGGGGGGTGTGGACAGGGCCGGGCAGACTTGCTGTCTGCAGGGACCCTCGCCTGTCTGCAGACTCACCTCCCTGCCCTGCAAGTGATGGCCTCGGGCCTTGAGGGGACAGTATTTCAGTGGGAAAGTATGCAATTCCTCCTGAAAGGGGAACAGGCAAAATATACACTGGGAAGGGATGGGCGAGTAAAAATAGTTGAGTTCCTTTTTCGAATCTGGGCCAGAGGCAGCAGCCTGGGGGGCAGCACCGCTGGGGCTTAGGAGGGGGCAGCATGACTTGATGGGAATTTGGGTGTAAAGCCGCCTTTCTTCTGCTTGCAGTCGGCTCTTAATCCCGGTCCAAGGCCTCCGCGTTGCCCAGATACAAGCTCTCCTGACAACACAAAGAGACAGCGGCACCAGGCGCTGGGCTGGGGGTCCGGGGAGTCCACTTCTCCAGTCTTGTTCAGTGATGCTGATGGATTTGCTTGCCCCACTTTAAGTTTGGGGAGAGAGTGGGAGGAACCCCAGACAGCGCAGAGGTGGCCATGGGCCCCTCCCCGAGGCCGGGCCCACCTCACTTGGCGGGATGACTCCCGGCTAAACCACGGTCCCTGGGTTAAGTCACTGGCAATCTTCTGAAAACGCGCAGGTCTCCTCTGAACTTCGCAGAGTGACCTCTACATCTGCTAATACAGTGGCAGTTTAGCAGAGCAGGCAGAGCTGGGGAGTTACACGCAGGCCTGGCCTGGAAGAAAGGGAGGGCGTCCCAGAAGACACACGTCCCCGCAGGGCAGGGCCCGCTGCCTACGTCGAGGGGCCACTCGGCTTCTGAGGCTCAGGAAACTTTAGCCCTTCTGAGGCTGGCTGACTTTATTGATTCCGGGAGGCTTCAGGGCTGCGCACACAGCTTGGCATCCAGGTGGCAGGAGGGGGATTTCTGCTGGGCATGGTAGCTGCCCGGGGCTATCAGGGGCAGTGGGAAGGGCGCTGGGCTGTCGGGAATGCCCGAGTGGCGGTGTGGCCCCGAGTGCATCCCAGCCTGTCTCCCGCCTCCATCTGTGCGACGGGAGGGCGCCGTCACCCCCGTGCTCTCTGCTCCGTCAGTGACTTCAAATCCCAGCCCTCCGGCCCCTGGGCACCTCCTCCGGGCAGTAGGGAGCCGTCACCCTGCAGGGAAGCTCACAGGCCCTCCAGGGGGAAGGAGCGCCCTTCCTCCTGCGCTGGACCGCGGATGCACTTTCTCCTTAGGAGGTCCAGCGGCTGCTGCCCCCCGCTTCCCAGAGGAGGAAACTGCGTCTGGGCGAGGCTGGCCGCCCCATCGGGAGGTGCGGCCCCGGCACCCCCGGCCCGAGGCCCAGGGGGCTGCGCTTCCCTCTCCCCACCCGCCCTGGCCTCCGTTGCTCTCTGCTTGGGGGGGGGGCATGGTGGCCTCCCTGGCCTTCGGGGCTGGGGGTGCCATGGGAAGAGCAGGGCAGGAGTAGCTGAGTGGCAGCCGAGGGAGGGGCAGGTATTGGGGCTGCGCCCAGGCAGTCACTCCCCTGCGCTGTGTCCTCTCTTCCAGCGTGTGGCAAGCTGACGGGCATAAGTGACCCCGTGACCATCAAGACCTCCGGCTCGAGGTTTGGGTCCTGGATGACGGACCCTCTGGCCCCAGAAGGTGATAACAGGGTGAGTGCTTCCTTCATTGGCTCTGGGTCTGGGGCCGGGGGGGCTGTGGACGAGCGAAACTTGGTGCCCCTGGGGCGGGGTTCCAGGGACTTTGGGGAGCGGCCCAGGTCCCTTGCCGAGGTCCCTGTACTAAGCCAGAGTCACAGACCGCGGGGCGGGTCCGATGTGAGGATGGCCGTGGCGGTGACGGGGCAGGAGGACGCCTGCGACCCCCTCCCCGGGCGTGGCTCCGCCCCTGGGAGCGGAGGGGCTGCCTCTGGGCTGAAACCTTCCCATGCTCACAGCCCTGGCCCTGCTCCGCTCAGGAACAGCATGGTCAGGCCTTCTTGTTTTAATGACTTCTCATTTGTGTTTCATTTGCCATTCCTTTCATGGCTGATGGAAACTCATGTTCTTTTTTGATTTAGGAAAAAAGCCATGTTCTTTTTTTTCTAGATTTTCCCCCCTGGGTAAAAACCTCATAAAAGGAGAGAGAGACGACCGAGCGGCACGTCTGTCTTGATCGGGATGGGGTGGGGGGCTGGGTTCTGTCGTTGGAGTCCCTTTGGGACGTGGGCAGCAGAGGGCTGGCTGGCTGGGAGGGTGGCACCTGGCCCACTGGGCCCGGGTAACATCCGTCCGTCACCACAGCATCCTTTGGGAGCGTTTCAGCGAAGGGAGGTTCCGAACGCCCAGGGTTCTGGCTCTCGGTGGAGGAAAGGAGCCGTGGGCATTCCTGTCCCTTGGTGGTCCACCAGCCTGACCGCTGGCACCCGGAGAGAACCGTCGCAACAGTCCAGGGCCTCTCTTACCCAGCCCCTTGCCTGCAGGACGTTTAGAAAATAAACACTTAAAAAAAAACTCAACTCTTCCTCTGGGCAGATTGAGAAAGGAGCTTAGGCATTTGAGAACCTCCGAGCCTTGTCTGGAGGATCTTCAGTGGGGAGGGGTCTTGAGACTTCTGATCTCTGCTGCTCCCCCGCCCCATTCCCACCCGTTAGACGGTGTGATCGCTTCTGTTTAGATCAGGAAGCGGCACACTGTCTCCTTCTGGGGGAGACGCCTGGGGGACCGTGACGGGCTTGCCAGCTATCTGGGCGTCTGTCTTTATCCCACAACCTCCAGTGGGAGGAACCCCCGTCTCTCCCCTTCCTTACCCACCCCCCAGCAGGCCAGCAGCCTCTTCCCAGACCTCATCCCCTGGTCTGCAGGCAGAGAGTTCTGGAAGGAGGGGGCCGGCTACAGGCTGCAAACCCGGGAAATGACCGGGTCCGGTATCTTGGGGGTGAAGTTTGTTTGTGTTTTATTTTCTGAATGGTGACAGCTAGCTGGTCCTTGGAAGTTTTCTAAGAATTTAATTGGCCAATTAATTACCAATGAAGCATTTAATTGGCCAATTGTTACCCTGACTACTCTTCAGTTT
Organism: Balaenoptera musculus; assembly: GCF_009873245.2. NCBI lineage: Eukaryota > Metazoa > Chordata > Mammalia > Artiodactyla > Balaenopteridae > Balaenoptera > Balaenoptera musculus. The sequence continues at coordinate 113,107,789 of NC_045790.1, read as the reverse complement.
CACCTGCATCCCCCTGGAAAACACCACTTTGGTTCCGAGTTTGGTTAGGAGTGTGCTCTTGCCGCAGATGTCAGTGACAGTAACAGTAACGCAGACGTGAAAACAAGATGGTGATGCAGACCCTGAACACGTGATGTATATATTGAACTACAAGAGGAAGTACTGGTTTCTAGGACGCAGCGACACGTGCGCCCAGCCCTCAGCTGAGCGAACCTGTGCCTGGCCTGGTTTGGTCCCACGGCTGCCCTCCCACCGGAGATCACAGTTGTCTCTGCTGTGTTGATGAGAAAACGCAGGGCCAGGAGGGTCATGTGACTTGCCCAAGGTCTCAGGAAAGGCTGGCCCGTGGTCTTATTAACCATTTATTAACCGCGATGTTCCAGGTTGAGTCTCCCGAGTCACCCTCCTCTCCCTTGCCTTCTCCCCACCTCCTGCCTGCCCTCTGCCTGCCCCACCACTCACACCCCGCTGACCCAGCAGGCCTCTTGGGATCCGTGAGCTGGAACCAATGACCTTGGTGCTGCAGAGGACGATCCCCGGTCTAGAGGATTTCGCCCCATCTGACACCGCAGATGTGCCTCTGGGTCCCCATGTTGATGTCAATTTCCTTTGTTGTAGTGAGCGCTCGTCAAATTATCTTTTCTCAGAGATCACGTATCAGGGCTCCTGGAATGCCCCGTACCGTGAGGATGTGGATTCATTTGCGAAGCCGTTGAGGTGGTGATGGATGCTGTTGGACATTAGACATCTCTTTTCTGCTTGATGAGTTGATTACCCTCCAGGAAAGGGGGCCCTGGTGATGGACAGAGTGCAAGCAGGAAGGCGGAAGGGGGGGCCTTTGTGGGAGCTGACTGCATGGGGAGGGAGGGAGGGGACCAGCTCGCTGGCAGGAGACCCTGGGGGCCTGCTCCAAAGCTTTGGGCAGTCGGCAGTCCTCCCCCAAGCCGTGAGATCAGCACAGCCACCAACTCACAGCCTGCTAAGTGACACGTCCCCAGGTCCTGCCATTGATCTGGAAGGGTGCTGTTTTGTTTGCATCTTTTCCATTCTCCGTCCAATTTTGATCACACGCAGGAGACCAATAACTCTCTCCAAAAAAAATAAATCAGTGTCAGCTTCAGTGCAGGAGACCACAGAGGGCGAGGAAAGAGGGGTGTGGCCAACAGCCAGGGTGGGGAATTGCCTTGGGACCCCTGTCCGGGAGCCCTCAAAGGGGCTCTCGGGTCCCCCTGCCTTTGTGCTGAGCTGTTAGAACCAGGTTAGCTCATTCATTAAGCACCGCCTGTGTGCAGGCACTGTGCTGGGCTCCGGTGGTCCTCCACCCGGTCCAGAAGCTTCTGATGGCACCAGAGCTCCGGAAGCCATGCTCTCGTCCCTCCAGGCTGTGTCCCCCCCCCCACCGGGAGACCAAGACACTGAGGCGCGTACCTCTGACTGTGGACCCTTCTAAGGTCCAGCATCCACCATCCCTCTTACAGCCGTGCTTCCGCTGTAGAAGTCCCAGGCCCGCTCACATCAGACATTGGTAAGGGGACCAGCCAGCCTCTGGCCCCCAGGAAGTTCATGTTCAGAGGGGTGGTCTCACCACTAGAACACATCTCGTTTCCCAAACAGCAGTGAGCTCAGTTTAGTGTTTAGAAGTCCTTCCCTGTCATCTGAACAGTGTCACAGCCAGCCAGGTATTTTATTCCTACGGAATCTGTCTTCCTCAAGGTCATATTATCCGAACTGCACGGTCACACTGTTTTGTGTGGTCGGGGACGGTCTTGGGGCTGCTGACCTCGCCCCCCTTTCAACCCTCTCTCCCCAGTGAAGCCTCCCACCTCCCCACTCACCTGTTCAGCTAAGGGCTCCCTTTAGAGCATCTTTCCCACCCGCGCTGGCTCCTTGAGGTCAGGTCCTGCCAGGAGGACATGTGACAGATGCCTGCCCCACCAAAGGGAGGAGAGGACATGGTCACGTTACTAAGCCAGGCCTTTTGGGCGGCTTCCCTCCCCCCCTCCGCCCCTCCCGGGTCCATCCCTGCATCACATAAGATGGGGCCAGACTCGACACCATCGCCCTGCCCTGCCCTGCACCGAGATGGCCCTCTTCACTAAAAAGCACATGAAAATAATAGGGACAATTAGGAAAACCCCACGTTCTCCGTAAACTCCACCGTGTGGAACCAAAATGCAGTCAAGATGTGGGAATACCCAGGTTTTCTTACAGGGGAGCTGGTGTTGGGCGTTTTGATTCCAGTGAGCTGGTAGGCCACATCCACTCAAGGCATGGCATTTACAAAGAAAGAATCCGGAGGTGGCTTTGTTTTATCTTTTCTGGCAAAGGGACCCTCGTGGATGGGGGAGCTTGCACACTGGCCTCAGACCTGCCGAGGGGGCTCCTCTCGCCACTCGCCCGGGGGGCCTTCCTTCTGGTGACAGAAGCACCCGCAGCGGGGGCTCTGAGCCCTGCCGCCCCAAGGGCCCCTTGTTCCCTTGGGCTGCCCTGGCTTCTGTCCCCCGGTGTGTTCTCAGCTCTCCCCCTCCTCAGCCTGGAGCCCCGCGGTCCTTCCCGCAGGACGATGGCCACAGGGAGCTGCAGCCTGCATGGAGCGTGGCCCTGAGGTCACCAGCGCCCAGAGGGCAGGGAACGAGTTCCCATCACTTGGAGAACAGGAGGCGCATGGCCGCCTGGGCCACCCGAGCCATCCTGCCGGGCGGTGGTGGGTGAAGCGGGCATGGTGGTCAAGCCCAGGAATGAGCGAGTGGAAGGTCGCCGTCCCCTTCTGTCTGTGCCCGTGAACAGAACCTGCTTTATAGGGTCGGTTGGGCATTTCAGAGGACGGCCTCGGGAGTCTGGGAGGAAGTGGCCCAGCGAAGACAGGCAGTGGGTGTGTCCTGTGCGAGATGCAGTCTGCTTTCTGGTGAACAGACCGTGTGGCCCTGGGCGAGACCCTCACCCCTGGGCCTCTCCGAACTGGGAACTTGGAAGAGGTGGTCTCGGGGACCCTCCCAAACGTTAGAATCCCCTGGAAGCTTTAACCAGCCGATGCCCGACTCTACCCCCAAGGTCTGTGTCATTGTTCTGGGGTGTGAAAGCTCCCAGGGGACCCAGCCAGGTTGAGGACCCTGGTTCCAGGCCTCAGCGGTTCAGATGCAGCGGTTCTGGGCGGCATCCTGGAGGGGACGGGATTCCATCTGAGCCTTGGAACGTGGAGTAGGCGGGGAAGGACAAGGCATTTGAGGTGAGACCGGAGTGAACTCGTGGGGGTGGGAGGCAGTGCCCAAGGTGGGCCCTCATCGCAGGCCCTGGGGGTCCCGTGATGCGCTCCTCTTTTGCACAGAGGGGCTCACTGGTGGCTTAAACCCTCCAGGCCGAGAGCTGGTTGTTACACATTTAGCACCTGTGCTGATTTTCTCTCCCACCCTAAATTGCCTTTTCCAAGTGTTGCCCCCTGTGACCAACTTGCCAGTTTATCGGAGGAAAAGGCAGTTTAAAAATCCTTAGAAATTGGATGCTGACTTCACCCAGCTCTGCCCACAGGAAGGAGGTGCTGATCCCTGGGGGTTCAGGGATGCATCAACCCAACCGGGTCCCCACCATCAAAGACCCACTCGTGGGGGAGGCAGACAGAGCTGAGATGGGGGGTCAGGAGAGGATGCAGAGGGGGGCTGTCACTTGAGCGAAGTCTTGAGAGAAGCAGTGAGCTCCCTGTCTGGGAGGTAGCCAAGAGGAGGCGAGATGTCAGGGCGTCTGCACATCACCCTGCGGACCTCTGACACCTCCCACCCAGCCCTGCGCTTGCCCCGTTCTAATGCATGACCCTCATCGCTGAGGGCTCCTGTGACAGAGGCTAAGGATAAGGAGAAGCCTCAAATGAGACCCAGTCTTTAAAAAAAATGTTGTTAAAAACAAAAAGCACATCTGCCTCTAAACATCTGAATGGATGTCTCAGGAGCAAGGTTACAGGTTTATGGGGTTTTTAAAATTTTTTTAACGCATGCGCGATACCGTGTCTGAAAACTCCCACATCCTTAATCCCTCCTGCAGCCGGCAGAGCCCTTGACGGATAAAGCAGCTGCCTTCTTGCCAGACAGATGCACTGGGAACGGCATTAGCCCGGCAGATTTTCCTCTAACTGCATTGCTTTCTAATTTGCTCTCATGTTGGTTGAAAATGACTAAAGCGTCTTGTGCAAAGTCTAGACAGCTTTCGAGTCAACGGGCATTTAAGCAGTGATCGGAAAGCTCTTCTTCTTGTGACCCCAAACTTGGGCCTCTACTGGGTTTGTTATCTTGGTTGATTTGAGCAATCAGAGCCTTCTGGAAGCCCGGATTCCTCAGGGAGAGGCACTTTCCCAGGACTGGGCGTGACAGAGTGATTACAGTCGGAGCATCCCAAGTGCCAAATGAATGACGTCCCCCCGCCGGACTGGTGATTCAGTCCGACCTGCTGTGAGGGCCTGGACGAAAGGAGAGGCCTGACGCACGCACCCCCTGGGGTATCGGGCATCGCCCTTCCTGACGACCTTGATAATGGTCATCCCTGCAGACTGCCCGGTGTTGTGGGCACTTGTCCTCCTGCGGGCCCAGGCGGCTGTGCCCTCTGCCACAGCGTCCTGCTGGAGGGCGGTGTCACATGCTGCTGGAGGGCCGGCCTTCCCAGATGACCCACAGCCTGGGGGCAGCGCCACCCACTTGGCGGGAACAGCAGAGGGTGGGTGCCAGCCACGCCCCACGGCGCGGCTGCAGGTCCCAGGCTGTCGGTTCCCACACCCATGTGCGTGATGTCCTTTCTGCAGGCTGGACGCTTCCTCCCCTGGTGGGGAGGCAGCCCTGGCCCCTCGTGAAAGACACACCATGGGTTTGGAGGAAGGACATGACCCTGTTTAGTCTATTCTCTCCCGGTCCTTCCAGCTCCTTCTCTGGGTGCCGAATCACTAAATCCCAAGTCCAGGAGGGGATGCCTACCCGGGAGGGGTCCCCCCCCTTCAGCACCACTGACAGGTCCGCTGTGTCCGCAGGTCTGGTACATGGACGGCTACCACAACAACCGCTTTGTCCGCGAGTACAGATCGATGCTGGCCTTCATGACCACGGACAATTTCACGTCCCACCGCCTCCCGCACCCCTGGTCCGGCACGGGGCAGGTGGTCTACAACGGCTCCATCTACTTCAACAAGTTCCAGAGTCACATTGTCATCAGGTTCGACCTAAAGACAGAGACGATCCTCAAGACGCGCAGCCTGGACTATGCCGGCTATAACAACATGTACCACTACGCCTGGGGTGGCCACTCGGACATCGACCTCATGGTGGACGAGAACGGGCTGTGGGCTGTCTATGCCACCAACCAGAACGCCGGCAACATCGTCATCAGCAAGCTGGACCCCGTCTCCCTGCAGGTGCTGCAGACCTGGAACACCAGCTACCCCAAGCGCAGCGCCGGCGAGGCCTTCATCATCTGCGGGACCCTCTACGTCACCAACGGCTACTCGGGGGGCACCAAGGTCCACTACGCCTACCAAACCAACGCCTCTACCTACGAGTACATCGACATCCCCTTCCAGAACAAGTACTCGCACATCTCCATGCTGGATTACAACCCCAAGGACCGCGCCCTGTATGCCTGGAACAATGGCCACCAGATCCTCTACAACGTCACCCTCTTCCACGTCATCCGGTCTGATGAGTTGTAATCCCCTCGGCCTGGAAGCCGAGGGTCCGAGCCCTCACCCACCTGGAAATTCCTGTGGAACAGCTGCCAAGTTAACATTGGTGAGATGAACAAGGCTAATTTGGAAAAATCAGCAGCAGCGTGGACTCCGGCACCACGGGGTGGCGTTGCCCCCGTGTTTCTCCAGCTCCAGCCGGAGGGCGGCCGGTGTGGGAAGAAGCCCCCGTATTTACGGCTGGAACTGCAGCCCAGGGCTCCCCGGTTCCCCCGCCCTGGTCCCCTTTCTGGTCAATATACTCAAGAAGTAAGGCACTGACTGTTGGCCTATTCTCACCGAGAACAACCCACTGTTAGGCTCGCATGGACTTGTCCGTAGATCATGGTCAGCTCGACGGACCTGAGTGTCGTGTCTCATTGAAGCCCCCCCTCCCCCGGGCCTTGCTCGGCAGCCGAGGGGGCCGCGTAGGCTAGTGTAACTCGCATCTCATCACCGCTGCCATCCTTGACCACGTGTTGTGTCTTAGATGAACTGTGCTGAGACTCCAAGTAGCCCGTGGACCCGAGTTAGTCCCCGAGAGCGGTGGCCGGCGTGTGTGGCCTGGACAGGCCCAGTGCCACACCGTTCGAATCCGCGTACCCCGTAGATACATCGTGCAATGTCCGTCTGTTGTTTCCTCGAGGTGGTGAATTGTCTGTTTAGTTGATGCCATGAACGTTGTAAATGCAGTTCCGTAGTTTGGATTAGTAAGTGGATGGCTTTTGTTTCTAAAGAGAAATTAAAAAAACACATCAATGTTCGCCCTTATAGAGAGATGATCAAGTTCACATTGATAATCATGAAAGGAAATATCCTCTTCTTGTTAAATTATCTAAATAGTGTAACCACAGATGAGAAGGGCTCATCTAGGGAAACTTCTGTTTCCAACGGGAAAGAAATGCTCCTGAGGGTAACAGTGTGCAGAAAGTACCTTTTTTAAGTAAAAAAGAGGGAAACTTTGTACTATCCGGTTATCTGAGGAACAATAAAAATATTAGGAGATGTTTTTGCTTCGTTTGTCATTTCAGAAGGTTTTCAAAATGACCGAGACTTCCAGATCCTTGCAGATGTATTCCAGAGTGAGTGCCCCTCTCAGAAGAGGACAGGGCACGGTCTGGACACAAGCTCCATTGGGTCCCTAGGCACTCATCCCCCGCAAGGGCCGGAGCCCGAGAATCAGCTTGGAGGTCCCCACTCCTTGGGTGAATCTGAATCCGGGGACTACACCACTGGGAGTCCCACCCACCCCACCCCGCCAGGCTCCTCCTAGTCACAGCTGGAAGGAGCCTGGGACAAGCACCCGCTTCCGACGTGGTAGGGAGCATCCGCAGAAACACTGCCGAAAAGTGGGCAAAGGTAAACCCAGGCCCTCTCTGGCCAGTTGGCTTCCTAGGAGCACTGGGGATCCAAGAGGTGAGTGGCCAGCCCTGTCTGGGGTCTGGGTCCCTGAGCCTTGGAGACAGAGAACCTCGTGCATTGGGGGAGCCCAGACCACCACGGCCAGGCCTGCAGATACCAAGCCAGCCTCCGTCTCTAAGTGGGCCCTGAGGTCTCTGCAGGACAGAGCCGTTCTGGAGTGCCCTGGGGATTCACATGGCCAGAGAAGGCACAGGTCAAAGTCACTCTCCTTTCACAAGACAGTCCAGGACCCGCCTCGGCACTAGAGGCCAAGGCAGGGTGTGGCATGTGGTGACCACCCACTGCGTCCCCTGCCCTTCCCTCTGCTCTGGGGCGGCTGGCCTCCTTGGCAGGCTGGACAGCAGGGCTGTGATGTGGGCCTGGGGAGAAGCCAGCAGCCCCCGTGAGCTCAGCCCAGCTGGCACCGCACCCAAACCAGAGAGCAGAGGAGCTGATGTGTTTCCGAAACGGTCTCCTTCAGTTTCCATCACGTGTCCTGGAAAGAACCTGGGCGGGTCCCCAGGCAGGGGTGTAGGCGGCACTTAGAGGGGGTGTAGCTGGCGTTCACGGCGCTGGTACTCTCGGAGTCAGTCTGAGAACATCTAAGAACATCTGACTCCGTCCCCGGGGCCCCTCGGAGGCTGGAGCCACTGAGACGGCAAGCCGGTCAGGCCAGGAGGCAGCGGGGGCGTGGGGACCATGTCTGCTAGTCACAGCGGGCGCCCTTGGGATCCGGCCAATTGCTGGGAAGATATGGGATGAGAAGTAGGGTGGAGGCCCCGCTTGTCCTCTCCAACCCCTCCGGTGGAGTAACACACTGAAGCAGAAAGGAATGACCACTGGCCAGGGCTTGCCCGCTGTTGGGAGCCCTGGATCGCAGTCAGCTCGCCCATGAGAAATTGGGTGGGCCCTGGACCCCAAGGGAGGGAGATGCCAGAGGACCCTGGAAAAGTGCTGGGGGTGTGGGGGGTGTGGGCCGGCAGGGCAGCCTGGGGGAGGGGCGGCGGCCTTGCATAGTCAAGGGCCACTCCTGGGACCCTTCCCCACCCCACCCACCCCCGCACCGGGGGCCAAGTCTCTGCTGCACGCTGGGGGCCGCCTAGACACTGCACTGCAAGGGGACGGTGCCACCTCGGGCCTGGCCCAGGCCACCTCTGACCCCAGCGCCCCTCAGCCTCTCGCCTCTGCCCACACGCTACTGCGGGGCTCACCAAGCAGGTCTCCACCTCCGGGCACAAGGCGCTCCGGAACCCCTTGGCCCCTTCACCTGTGCCCTCCCCACGTCCTTCCTCCCCTCCCAGCTCAGAGCTCCCGCCTTCTGGAAGCTTCCCGTTCCCCATATCCAAGGAGGAATCACTGCTTCTTTCCTGTTCCTTTAAATCCTTCCTCCATCACCCATGCTCCGGACTGCCCCATCTTCCCAGCATCTGTGATTCTCTTATGCCCAGCATATTCTTTAAGATCTGGGTTTTTTTTTTTTTAATTCACCAAGTCCAAGACAAAATAATCCAAAAAATCCTTTCTTGCTTTCTTGTTGCTACTGGGTTTCGTTCGCCAGATACCCTGAACTGTGAGGAGGAAGCGGGGTGGGGATGGTAGGAAACGCCTGACACTCAGTTAGAGCCTCGTTAGCTGCAAGTCCTCCCCAAGCAAGAAGACTCGCACAGGCCCCTGCCACAGCCGTGGCAGGACAAGCTGCAATTCAAACTTTTAGAAGTGGGAGGCATTTTCCTACTTTCATGTTTGCAAGTTACCTTGAAGGGAGCCGGTGCGCAAAATCCTCCCCGGGAGAGACAGGAGCTGGTTCTTCATAGAACAGCCCCGACTTCAGTAAGACAGTCTAAGACGCCATCGACTTTATTCCCGGTGTGAAGCCGTGATGGGAGTCTGTCCAGGCAGGATCAGGCAGGGATTGTTAAGTAATTACAGCTGCAATTATGGGCCGAACTCTTCATAATTTCCCCTTAATGGCATAGGAGACAGCAAATGTACAAATACCTACTCTGAGTCACCAGAAGACAAAATAACGACCTGATAGGTTCAGAATGGATTTGCTGTCTCCGACTGAGTATTTGCCGGGGAAAATAATCCTCCAGGATATTAAATACGCAAGAAAAATGGTTCCATCCAGAGAGCAAATAAAACAACCGGCTTGCCACTAAATCTCCCGGATTCCAATAACTGAATATATTGGCTGATGGCAGAACATCTGTAGATGAATTTTCTTTATTAAAAGTTTGGCCTGGAATCAGAACTCAGCAGTTCTTTGGTGGGTACCGGAGGCCAGAGCATGAGATGCCCAGTCCTGGGTGCAGCTGGGTAGGCCTGGAACTTTTCTAGTTTCCGCAGATTTCTTCTTGAAGGAGGCCTGTGATGGGTGACCCCACACAGCTGCCCATGGAATTCACCTCTAGCTCCGGGAGTCGCGATGCCCTTGTCGTTTAGGGAAGGCGTGAGGTGAGGGTGGCCAAGTTCTCTCAAGTGACCAGGAAGGAGGCATCTCTTGGGTTCTTGGGAAGTGCGGGGTCTCAGACCGGTGAAGTGCCAGGCTCCACCCGTGAGAAGGGAAAAGAAGGCGATGGTGATTTCAGGTAGCTGAACGGGCCAGGGTAAGGGGTAGAACATTGTCTTTAATTGGAACACATAACGTAATCCCATTTGCAGATTTTAAGTGGTAAAGATTGGGCACAGTCACCGCTTAGAAGCCGATGTTGACACCTGCTTCCCCCGCATCCCTTTGACCTCACGCCACCTGGAGAAGAGGCACCAGGCTCCCCATCCTCAGATGGAAACTGTCTCAGGACATCTGAGCTTCCAACCCATGAAAGAGTGTCCACGTGCACAGGACAGCCCAGGCCAACACAGGGACACATCAGAAACCTTCAGGCCGTTGAGGGTCCCTGGAGAAGGTAGCAGCTGGGCCAGGACTGTGGGCAGCAGGTAGTTCCTCGGGGCTCACAGGGAAATGAACCCCCAGAGGCAGCTCCTAGAAGCTGGAGCGGGGATTTGGGAGGGAGGGGGACTTGGGTCCAATCCTTGTCCAGACACCTGTGTAGGCGTGGCCCAGGAAGACGTGACACATTTCATTGAAAGAAGCATTATCCGGGGACTGTTGGTCCGCGAAGAGTGAGGCTGAGTCCCCGGGGCTCAGGAGCTCAAAGCCGGATCATCCATCTGATGCCCTGTGTCATCAGGCCCAGGCAGAGCAGAGCCTTAAGGGTGTGAAGGGGCTGGTCTCCTCACCATCAGGTAAGACGTCCCTTTCTCGGTGGCCCAGATCTTCGGTATTAAGGAGCAGCTCTCGTGAGAACCATCTCCATTTGATTTCCTTTGGGTGAATTGTTTCTGAAAAGGTCTCCTGTAGCAGGATTTTGCTTTAGTAAATCTATTGTTAGAGATTATTTTCACAGGCTATAAGAATGAGATATAGAGTCCTTTGAACCCAATAGCAAAGAGAGGCATCAATTTGTGCCTAAACCCTGCTTGTAAATTACTCTGCATCTTGCTGTTTTCACATAATTTTCCCTGAAGGTGACATTAGGGACATGGAACTCATCCTTTTCATTGATGTGTGTATCCCATTGTGTAGATGTGACATGGTGTGTGTCACCAGCACCCCCATGGTGGGTATTTGGGTTGTTTCTAATAGTCTGCTCTTAAAAACCATTCCACGGTGAATAACCTCGTGTAAAATCACATCACGTATTGCACATGATATGTGTCTTTGGAATAAAGGGTCTGAGGGTAAACGCTTCTGTCCTTCTGCCCAGTATTGTTGAATTCCCTTCCATAGGGGTTGCACCACTTTACTTTCCTTCTAGCAGTGTACAAGAGTGCAGATTTCCCTATGGAGTGCTTGGAAAATCTTTGGGAGTTTTCCAGTCTGGGAGGTAAGATGTGGTATCTCCCAGCACTTTGAATTTTCACTTCTCTTATGAAGAGTTAGGGAAGCATCTTTTGTATGTTGCAAAGCCATTGACAATATTTATCTGGGAACTCTCAGTTCATATCTTTTGCCCATTTTTCCCTACTCAGCTGCTGAGAATTTTCTCCCTTATAAATGTTAGGAGTTCTTTGTATATGTGGGAAGTCAGCTTTTGTGTTTCTGAGAGTTGCAAATATCCTGTGGTTTGTCAATCTTGATTTTGGTTATGGTGGGTTTTTAAAAATGTAGTCAGAATTATCAATTATCCTTCTAATGCTTTTGGCTCTCGAGACACAGTAAGGGCCGTCATAATGAATGGACTCATTTTTCTCTGGTGCTGATGCGGGCTTGCTTCTTACGTTAAGACTGGCAGTGCCTTTGGGGTTTATGTAGTGTGACGTGTGGGTCCACTTTGACCTTTTGCCAAAAGGCTGCCCAGCTGTCCCAACATGAGTTATTACATGGCCCAGCTCCCCACCCCGAGTCCTAGGCTGAGGGTCCCACATACTTAGGCTCCATTTCCGGGTTCTTCTCTTTCTGAGTCTGTTTGATGCCGTCACTGGAAATTCTACCATTTCCATAAATTTCCATAAATTTGCCTAGAGGTGAATATGCATGGCCTCCAAGACATAGGCACTTACTCCACTGCTTTTTTTTTAAGATTTATTTTTATTATTTATTTATTTTTTATTTATTTATTTATTTTCGGCTGTGTCGGGCTCTTCGTTGCGGTGTTCAGGTTTCTCTCTAATTGTGGCGTGTGGGTTTTTCTCTTCTCTAGTTGTGGCGTTCAGGCTCCAGGGCACGCGGGCTCTGTAGTTGTGGCGTGCGGGTTCCAGAGCGCGTGGGCTCTGTAGTTTGCGGCCCGCAGGCTCTAATTGAGGCGCGAGGACTCAGTAGTTGTGGCACTTGGGCTTAGCTTCCCGCGGCATGTGGGATCTTAGTTCCCTGACCAGGGATGGAACCCACGTCCCCTGCATTGTAAGGCGGATTCTTTACCACTGGACCACCGGGGAAGTCCCCACTCCATTGCTTTTTAAAGTGCTCTTTAAAAGGTTTGTGTACAAGGACCCCTAATCCCTGTGATTGTGAAGTCTCACCCCAGGGGTAATTATTCAATCTGAGTGGGATTTTTTTGCCTTCACCAATTTCGTCAGATCAGCAAAGATTAAAGTAGTTTTGGGAGGCTGTGTCTCTGTGAGGCCGTTCTTTGTTGTTCTAATCAGAATGTCTGAATCCAGGGACTTGGCCAGGACTCTAAAGCAAGCTGAGGTCCCGTCCTCTGGAGGATCTTCAGGGAAATCCCTTGTCCTATGTGGCGCCTTAGCTCGGCTGTCAACCTGGGGCTGCTCTGGACCCTGCGCTCGGCTCACCCTGCCCTCGGCTGGCTGTTGGCACACATGGCCTGTCCTCCAGCTGGTGAGTCACTAGACGCTTATTCATCACACAGCAGGCAGCAGAAGATGCCAGAAAGGTGTGCCCGTAAGGATCCGGGCTCACCCCGCAGCCCAGCCCCAGGTGCTGGTGAGTCACTGCTGTGGGCGCTGAGCAGGGCAGCAGAGGGAGGCGGAGGGCTGGCATCCATCTCTGCTTCTCCGTCGCTGGGGGAGGGCGGCAGGTGGGGGACGGGGCCTCTCCTCTCTGTGCCCTCGATCCCGCTGCATCCCACGTGCTCACACCTGCACACACGTGTGCACCCACGTGCTCACACCTGCACACACCTGCACCCATGTGCCCACACCTGTACACACGTGCACCCATGCACACACACCTCCACCCACGTGCACCCACGTGCCCACACCTGCACACACGTGCACCTACGTGTGCACACCTGCACCCACGTGCACACACCTGCACACACACGCACCCATGCACACACCTCCACACACATGCACCCACGTGCTCACACCTGCACCCATGCGCACACACCTGCACACACACGCACCCGTGTGCACACCTGCACCCACGTGTACACACACGTGCACACACCTGCACCCACGTGTACACACACCTGCACCCACGTGCACCCACGTGTGCACACCTGCACCCACGTGTACACACACCTGCACCCACATGCACATACCGGCACGCGCACGCACACACTGGCTAATTCCAAGCACCTGATCAGACTCGGAGCAGCTGCAGGTCAGCAAGCAGGCCTTGGAAGCCTCCTTGGCTGCCCCTTCAAGGTTTAACTTCTACTTTGGCAAAAGGGGAGGGGCTACTGCCCACTTCCACAGGAGACTGCATCCCGCCTGCCCTGGTCCAGGCCCCCCAACCTGGTCCGAGCCCTGTGCCGTCGATGGAGGGAGGGCACAGCTGAAGAGTGACATCACAGGACACGGGCTGCAGTCAGGGGCCTCGGGGGAGGGGTGTGGAGGGAGCATCTCTTGACCCCCGGGCAGGCTACCGCTTCTCTGTGACCCTCCGCCTGGGCTGGTGGGAGCACCGGGCGTCACGTCGGAAGACTTCAGGGGTTCCAGCCTCGAGGCGAGGAGCCCTTCGGCCCTCTCACACCTCCCGCCCCTGCCTGGTGAAAACTGTGTCTTCCGTCAGATGATCCCTCAGCCGTTTGCTCCCCTTCGAAGGCACCTAACCCACAGAGACTAGTTAACACCTCAACAAGTTAGCATGGCTAGTCAGTGGCAGACCTGGGACGGGCATCCCGGACTCCCGGCCTTCGGCTCGCGCCAAATGAAGAGCCATGTTTGGAGAAATCGGTGGGATGTCATACACTGTCTGCTAATTGGCCAGAGTCCCCACGATTGCGGGGAGGGACACGGGCTGCCCCCCACCCCAGGCCGTTTCTTGTTTCCCCTGGCGGGCCCCGGAGAGAGGGCTGTGACAACACAGGTGGCCCCAGCAGCTGACTCTGAAAAGAAACAGCAATTTCCTTATTGATCTTCTCCTTCCCGCTATGGGCTTGAAAATAAGGTTGCCGAGAATGGTGTTGCTGGGCACGTTCTTCATTGTTTCATTTCTGCTTATTGAATCTCGGGTTATTCCTGGAGGACCTCCCCCTGCCTGCCCACCTCCCCCCCGCCGCCCCCGGAGCTTCTCCCATCAGTGGTGCACACGGATCTCCTGAACAGCATGGTCTTGGCCAGCAACACGAGCACAGACCCCCGTGCTGTCCACGGGGCCAGAGACCGCGTGGGTGCCCACCTTCCCACGACATCGCCCACCCTGCCCCTCCGCCCAGCTCCTGGCTCCCGCTGCCATCTCCTTCAATTAGCGGGACAGGCTCTCCTACCAGCTGCTTATCTCACTTACGCGGGTGCCGGTGTCCCGGTTATATTGGCAGTGGCAGGCCATAATAAAGAAGACAAACAGCGGCTGCATCGGGTCATTCAGAGAAGCTGATGTTCACTCAGGAAGGGTCGGGAAAGGAGACATTCAGTTAAAGCTTTCCTGCAGCTCAGCGGCTCCAGGCCTGGCCTGTGCATCTCGGAGCTTCAGACATGATGTCCAGAAGGAGAATTTTCTCAGGTCCTTCCTCCCAGGAGGCTGTCCGTCTGTACCAGTTCCGGGAAGGCTGGCGTGAAGGCCGCCCTGGGCGGTGAGCCCTGCAATTCAGTTACTGCGCCGAGCTCCATGCTGACACCCGGCCCTCAAGGCATCCTCGGTCCAGCAGAGGAGACAAAGACGGTTCCAGAGGTGTCACGAGGCCCCAATTCTCGGATACAAAACCAGCAGCTGGTTTCACCCATAGCCGCGCAATAAAATAACAGAAAAATTCAGGTAGACTCTTCCAACCCTCAGTGGTTCTATAAATACAGGCTTAAAGTCATCTGAAAGGTGATCTTCTGGGTAAGAAACATCCCGTTCTTAGGCGCCCACCTTCTCCCGCTCTCCTCCCCAGCACGGGCTTTCAGGGGGAGCCATCTTTACAAAGGAATCCAAAAGGGACATGGAAACTTAACACCAAGGGAGATTCTATGGACACTGAAAAAGGTAGTAGGTGCTGGAGGTCAGTGTGACCTGGTCAAATCCCCGCTCCACCGCTGGCAGCGATGTGACGGTGGCCACACCCCTGACCCTGGAGGGGCGGGATCCCCATAGGACCCACCCTCAGGTCACCACAAGGGACATCTGAGCCGCCAGCCCTCAGGTAGCACCCAGGCAGGGCCCTGGACGTGGGCGCTGGGGCTGGCTGGCCTGGCTGCCTGTTCCTCGGAGCCCAGGGTGCTGGGCTCCAGGCTGGGCCCTTGAGCATCACGGCAGTCCTTGGGGCCCGGGTTGGGAGGCTCAGGTGGGAACAGTCAGGGGACCTCCTGCAGGCAGGTTGGCGTGCTGACCACCTTGTGCTCGGAGACCAGCCTCCCGGACCCCAGAGCGATGGCCAGAGCCACAGCCCCTCTCAGAGCCACGAGGCCACGTGTTCAAGGGGACACTGCCTGTGTCGGACTGCAGGTGGCCATCTCCAGGGCACGCAGCTGAAGCTTCACGCCCTCTCGCTGCTGTCCCCTCCGCCTGGCACGTTGGCCCCGATGCTCACACGGCCAAGTGCTTCTCCGCCTGCAGGTCAGCTTGCCTACAGGAGTGCGTCCATCAGACACCGGCTGTGGTGTCTGTGTGTCCAGCCCCCCGTAGATGACAGCGTGGGAGAGGTCCACCTGCGTGCATCCCCAGGGCCCAGCCCCGGGCCTGCACATAGTAAGTGTGCAGTGAACGCTTGCTGATGCATGAATGACAGGTGTGCTCCTAGTACACGCTAATATTGAGGAGGGGACAACGGCGGTCCAGTCGGGAACGGGCTTTCCAAATGCAGATCAAATTCTGGCCGGAGTCAGTTCCCCATTCCAATGGAACAGATCCTTCCAGACCTCCAGAGAGATGCACATTGAGTGCTGAGTCCCTGGGAATGAGGAGAAGTTTTCACCCCCCTCGGGCACGCCCGTCCTGTTGAGCGGGGGGGGCTCAGGGACCTGGGGGCATCCATCCGGTGATGATTCTTCGTGACCCTTGGAGTGGGGTCTCTGCACGTCTTTCTGCTTCTCAAATCTCCAAGTTGGGCCACGACACAAAAAGGAAGAGAAGGACCCAGAAAGCCCCGAGTTCCTCCGGGGGAAGCGGAGGCCAGTCACGTCCCTTCCGGTCCTGCTTAGCTGGAAATCGCCCAGAACCCCAGGGGCCGCTAGAGGAGGTTGAGGGGGGACTCCACCCCACCCTGCCCCACCGTGCAGCCTCTCCCTCGGCTCCCGGCAGTAGGAGCCGGAGCAATTTGGAGGATGTGAATTATTCAGAACAGCCAAATGAAACGACAAACCTGGGCTGTGTACAGAATCAGAAAATAGATCCCGAGTCAGAAGGATTCCTAAGGTTGATCTTAAGAACAAATTAGCGGTCAGTTAGGGAACTGTTATTTGATTAGACACCATCGGCTGTCTCGAGAACAATATTCGTAAATTGTTTTCCTCAAACCAGTTTCAGCCAGCTCTGCTCTTCAGGCTGACACCCACCTCCCAGGTCCCCATTTTTATCACACGCGCTCCTGGAGGACAAAGGCCCTTCCGACGCACTCACCGCCCGGTCCCCAGGCCTCACACCGAGGCCGGCACGTCACAGGTGCCCCGTAGATCTCCTTGGAATGGATTAAGTCATATTTCCATTCCGTTCTTGTGAGCCCCTCACGTACGTCCCCACCCTGACCCCAGACTATGTCCCTGACCCCAGAAAAGCCCACGCCGTGACCCCCACCAGCCTGATGGGGCCCAGCCAGGGATCTCACCAACGTGCCTTGAGACAAATCGCTCAAGCAGGGGGACAGAGGCCTTGTTGGAATGCAAGACCCTTATTATTACGCAACCACCCCAACTTGGGTGCTGCCGGCTCGGGGTCTGCAGCATGCTTGGGGCCAGCCCCACCCACAGGTCATTTTAGCTCAGCTGCCAAGCTCTTATTTGCCCCAAGACGGGGGCATCCCCTGTGGGAAAGTGGGAGCAGAGCGAGGGTGCAGGTGTTAAAACCATCAGTTAACAAACGTGCCAGGCAAAGCCCTCAGGGGTCCAGAAGTTTCCCTGCTTGCAGGGCAGGGAGGTGGGGACACTGGGTCTGGCCGCCCTGGGGAAGAAGACAGGGACACAGTTGTCAAGGTGGCACATGCCCTCGAGCCTGGGACAATCTCTCCACGACTCCTGGTCGACACACAAGCATGAGAGGGGAGAGACGGACATGCCCAGGACCTGGAGGGGTGGGTCAGTGTCTCCCCAGCCCAGGCAGGCTTGCTGGGCCCGGGCAAGGCCGTGGCTCTCTCAACCTCACTCCCTTTCTAGGCTCCAAGATCGAAGGCCCTTCTGTTCTGACGTCCAGGGGTTCCAACCACGGGCACCTGCTGCATGGAAGCCCCGCCCAGAGCCATGGAGAACACAAAGAACCACCAACCCAGGTGTCCGAGCAGAGAGGCTTGTGCTTGGGGCCTGGGCAATGGCTATTCTGCGGCTGCTCTGATGTGTCGGTTGACTGGGGCCGTGAGTATCTGCTTCTGGGCTCAGTTATCCAAATACCGTCCACCCTCCACCCTTCACTGTTTCCTCAGCATCTGCTATGTGCCTGATGCCGTGTCAGGCTCTGGGCACACAGTGGTGAAGGCAACTGCAAGGACCCCCCTCCGTGGGACTACCGCATGGTGGGGGGGATAGACTTAGCAACAAACGCCAGGCATGGTGGTGGAGGGGGAAGGAGCAACGGGGAGATGCCGTCCAGGGGCCCAGACGAATCGGGATGGGCGATAAGGAGGCTGGCACCCTCTCGGAGGCACAACGGCCCAGCTGGATCCAAGTCCCCAAGATGGACACAGACCTGGAGAGCGTAAAGCCAAAGGAAGCCAGCAGGTGGCTGGAGCCCGGAGGGAGGGTGAGAAGATGCAGGTGAAGGAGCAGAGCCAGAGGCCCACGTTGGTAACCCCTCCAAGGGGCTTTGCTGAGAAGAGGTGGGCCCAGGGCAGATCTATTGAAATGGGGCATGTTCACGGCACCATCAGAGAGCAGAGAAGCCGGTGGTGCAGGAAGGGGGATGCAGGGCAGTCAGGAGAAGGACCCTTAGGATGTCGAGAGGGGAGGACACAGGAAAACCGGCCTGAGATGGGGGGCCGGGAACAGCAGGGGGTAGGCAGATAGGGGGTTCTGGGGGGGATAACATGAGTTCCTTACTGTCTGTTCCTGTTTCTCAATGAACTGAGTCAAGGTCAATGTCAGTGGAAGGAGACGGACGAGGATGGGGTTGGACTCCAGGGAGAGGAGGCGGAGTTACCTTGGTTTGAAAGGCAGGGCGACACCTGTTCCGCCGGCCGTGCTGGGTGCCCGTTTGGAATCTGTGGTCAGAATTCAGAGGAGATCCACAGCGCCATGCCCCACGGTGCCATTTCTCCGGGTACTCCCAGCTGGTCCACGAAGACACGGCTTGCTGGGGGGCAGGGCCAGGGAGCGGAAGAGTGAGAATGGCAGCCCGATGGCCATGACAGAGTCCGGAAAACCCAGCGGGCTGAGCAGGGGAGCGGCCGTGTTTCATAGTGAGAACGTGGCCACGTCCGAGGAGTTGAGGTCTGAGACGGAGGCTTGGAACCAGGATTCAGGAGGAGGGGCTGCCCCGGGCTGTCAAGGGCGCGACCCACCACCAGGGCGGCCAGGCTGGGGGATGAGCAGGAGTCGGAGTCGGGAGCCGAGGGGCCACTGGGATGGGACCGTGCGCAGAACTCCAACGGGGCCACGAGGGGGGGCGCTGCCCAGCATGGTCCATGCAGGAAGAGGCAGGGTCTTCGCAGAGAGGAGGAGAGAGGGTTTGACGATGTGGAGACAGGAGGGCCCACCCATGGGGGGGTCCAGGGCGGGAAACACAGCCTCCCCTCAGCAGGTTGCAGGGAGCAAGGCCCCAGCCCCGGGGTCGGGCAGGTGTCCAAGCAGGAGGGTGGAGTGAGGCGTCTTCGGACGGCAGGCCCTAGTTCAAGGCTTCACCGCGGGATCAGGGAGGGCGGGGTGAGTTCAGATAGGGGGAAAGGGTCCACGTCAGGTGTGGCGAAGGGAACCAAGGCCCAGAGCTAGGACAGGGAGAGGTGGGGGGTGGGGGAAGGGGCATGGAATCAAAGGGGGCAGCGGAGAGCCATGGCCTGACAAGCCCCGTGACTTGGGCAGGAGCTGGGCTGGCCACCTCTGGTCTCGGGAGCCTCCCCACTTCTGGATGAGGAAGGATTGGACCGCTTCAGCCTTAAGAGATGGAGCCAGCAAGGGGCCTGGCGGGTTCAGGAAGCCCGGGGGTGAGCTTCCTGGCACTGGGGGTATGCAAGCAGAGGTGGGGTGTCGGGGAGACGTGCCCTCTGTGCGAAGGGAGGTGACCTCCATTTCCTTCCCAGCCCCCATGGTGTGTAAATCTGAGTCTCCAGCAGCCTCGCCCACTGAGTTGATTAAGGGGGAACCTGCAGACTGCAGGGCCTGGCTGGGTGGGGATAATTTCCCCGGCACTGCTCCTCCAAGAGGCACGGCCCTACGCTGGGACCATCTGTTTGTGTACCGTGCCAGATCATTTGTCGATAACATCAGCATCACGGCTGAGAAATCTCTCTGGCTCCCCGCCAGAACCCCACCGCCCCTCCCCCACCCCAAGATGACATTTCAGCCTAGTCTCAAAGTCAGCAGAATATGACTGTATTGATTGAGATGCTGGGCTTGTCGATTTCCCACGTAGGGAGAAGTACGCGCTTTCCTGTCTCTTCCTTAAGTCGTAAAATGGATAGTGCGTATAAAAGGGCAACATGAAGCACGGGCCAGGCGAGCTTCGCGGAATCGCTGACTTTATAAATCAGGGAAGTGAGCTGCACCGGAGCCTTGGCCTCCCTTTCTGGATGTGAAATGGTTGAGCTCCAAACTGGGAGGGAAGCCGGCCCAGATGTCCCCGAGGTTGCCAGAGGGCACAGGGGAGACGGGGTTTTCCAAAAGGCACCTGCCAATGCGGGGGTCTTTTAAAGGCAGAAGATGACAGCCCCATGCCAGCCGAGCCTCGGGGATCCGGAAGCATTCTTGCTTGGCTTGGGGAATCAGCGGGGCCTGGCACTGACCTTCCAAGCTCGGTCAAAGCCACCCACATTCTGGACACTTATCATTTCCAAGACACAGACCCCTCTCGTGTGAAGCAACCGTGTCTCCGACCCACAGACCGATGGGCTGTATTAATCTTTCTGATACTTTACGAGGAAGGGCAGTGGACTAAGGGCCCGGGTTTCCTCCCCGCCTCTCCCTTCCATGCGGGGCCACAGGGATCCAGGATCTCCATCCCTCCATCCCCGAGCCTCTAGGGTCTTCTCATCCCTGAGCCTCCAGAGCACATGCCATGTGGTTGTCACCGGCCAGAGTCAGTCCATGGCCCCAATCCAAGTGCAAGGGAGGCTGGGAGCTGTAGTTTCCCGGATTCTGGGGAAGCAGGACATGGGGGGGTGCGGCTGACGGGGACCAGTCCTTGCCACAGTTATTGAAATCAAATCGTATCTGGGGCCACGCTCGGAAAACACTGTGTTGGCTTCAGAGAGGTCGGGGTGCAGTGCTGGGTGATCTTGGGAGGTCACTCAGCCTCTCTGAGCTCGTGTCTGCATTACCCCAGTGGAGAGGCTCACCCGGGCTGGCAGGGCGGTGAGGACCAGGCACCAACCCTGGCCCAGTGCCAAGCGTGGCCACTGTATGCACGTACATGCGTGTGTGTGTGTGTGTGCACGTGTGTGTGTGTGTCGCTGGTGCATTTCATCTTCACGTGCGGCACAAGCCCCCACGAGTGGCCTTAGCAGACCACCTTCCCTTTACCCTTCATCCCTAAAGGAGGGGCCAGGGTGACGGGCTCCAACCCAGCACCCACACGGTGGATGAATGGCCAAAGGTGGCCCCTCCAGAGAGGAAGAGGGCCTTCCTAAGGACACACGCCAGCTTGCTGGGGCCAGGCCCGCAGTGGCCACTGTCGGCAGGCAGCGCGTGACGTCCCTGGATCCTGGTAACGTGCCCCCTGCAGTCAGTCCTCTCCCCCGTGAGCTGGGCGCTTCCACTTCCCCGCAGGCGCAGGCGAGCACGCTGACGGGCTCCAGGTTCTCCTCCGAGGGGACCCCCCTGCAAAGGGGCTGGACCTCCATGGGCAGCGGGCAGCCCCGGGGGCGCTGAGCAGGGAACAGGCCACACCCGGGTTCTTAAGGAGATGGGTCCAGGGGGCATGGGGCGAGGCTGTGAAGCAGGCAGCCTGAGATCACCACTCGGATTTCCACCACAGAAAATGGAAATTCAGTGGCTCCTGAAATTCCAACGAGAGGAGGTCAAGCCAGAGCCAGGACTCGGGGCTCCCCTCCGGGCCTGGGGGAGGGGCCCACACCGGGACCTCTGTAGCAGCAGCACAAGTGAGCGGACTCCCACTCCGTTTCTCCAGGAAACCAACCGGGGGCAAAGGAGAAGCCAGGTGGGGAGGGGCCAGAGCCCAGGCCTGGATGGCGACAGGTCGGGGCCCTGGCAGAAGGCCCTGGTGGGAGGCTTTCCTGCCGGCCTCCCTGGGAAGAGCCGGAGAGGCGAACAGGAGAGGCCTGATGGGGCGGGGGGGCCCAGGGACCCCGGTCAAGGGCAGTAAAGAGCCCTCGGCATCACTCACTGCCCGCTGGGCCCCCCGGCTCGGCTCTGGAGGTGCCCACACCGCCGTCAGCAGTCTGTTTCCGAGCATCTGGCCATATTGTCCAGTTGCTTAATGATGGCGGGAGAAACAGGGACGCGTCACACATGTTAACGTGTAATTGATTCCACCTCTGTAATGATGTTTTGCAGCCAGTGATGAAAGAGCACTGTGCCTCCAGCTTAGCTGACGGTGGCGGTTGGCCTTGGGCCTTAATGAGGATCGGACCTCTAGGACCCTCAGCCAGTTGGGTTATTCAAGGCCCATGGGTGCTATTCTCAGGCTGAGCAGAACTGGGGTGACAGGGGTCAGGCTGTGACTCTATAGTAGACAGAATAACAGCCTTCCAAAGAGGCCCACATCCTGATGCCCAGAACCTGTGGATAGGTGACTGTCATGTCAAAAGGAACTCTGCAGACGCGGCCGAGTTAAGGGTTTTGAGATGGGAGGTTACCCCGGAAGAAGTGGGTGGTCCCAGTGCCATCACGAGGGTCCCTACTGGAGGGGGGAGGAGGGCAGAGCGGAGAGAAGGAGTGAGGACGGAGGCCGAGGTCGAGGAGGGAAGACGCTACCGGCCCCGAAGCCGGTGGAAGGGCCGGGAGCCGAGGAACACGGGCAACTCCAGAGCAAGGACAGGCCGGGAAGTGGACTTTCCCCTGGAGCTGCCACAAGAAACCGTGACACCTTGATTTTAGGACTTATATACGTTTCTGTTACTTAAGGCACTGAGTCGGTGCGGTTTGTTACAGCAGCCCCAGGAAGCTTATACAGGTCCCCTCAGTGTACCCGGTGCCTCTCTGCTGCCCACTCAGGTCCGGGGGACACTGCAGAGAGAGATGGACTACAGGGGTGGTGGAGGGAAGGGGGTCTCTGTCCAGAGACACAGAAACGCCCCCGGCTCAGACACCTGCCTCTAGCTGCTCCCTGAGAGAGGAAGCCTGGGCCTCCCCTGCCAGAGCCACACCTGCTCCCACACCTGGGAGGGGGAGCAGGTGCTTTTAGGTAGAGAGGAAGGGGGTGTGCATGGGGGAGAGGAAGAGAGGTGGGCAAGGAGGGGCCCCAGCGGGTCTGGGTGTTGGGGACCCCCATCATCCCAACAGCCCCTGGGCTACATCACCCTTGACAGCCAACGTGAGGGCCCCTGGTGCAGGGCGTTCACGGCTCTGGCCAGCGGTCAGCGCTGGGGGTGGTGGACCCAGCTCCTCCCCACGGGCCCCAGAGCCCCTCTACTCCCGGGTCACAGCACACCAGCAGGCAGCTGGTTTACTCCTTGGCCCCCTGCTAAGGTCCTCGAGGGCTGGGACCACATCCACAGCCTCCACCTCGGCGTCCCCCGGACCAGCACACGCTGGGCACAGAGGGAGAAACCGGGGGGCAGGGATGAGGGGCAAGATTAAGGGCAGAGGAGAAGGAGGTGGAGGGGGACCAGGAGGGAGGGTGATCCTGGCCTCCGACCCCAGCCGGCTGCAGACAGAGCAGAAAGAAGGCTGCCCTTGACACCCCAAAGAGCCCCAGGAAAGCTCCGAGGGCTTTTCGGTCCTGAGCCTTCGATGACGGATCAATAGAGGGTGATGACCTTGTTTTTTAACTTCCAGCAACTGCGGGGGATTGAGCCCCTCCCGCCCCGCCCCGCCCCGCCCCACCCCACCCCAGAGAGGGAAGGAAAAACCCAGGAAGGAGCTCAGGCACCTGTGACCACACCCCAGCAGGGAGCTGGCCAGGAGAAAAGGCTGTCCGACAGGGACCCAACCTTGTCAGACCAGGAAGCCAGAAGCTGCTGGAAACCACCCTCTAATCCCTGTTCTAACCCCATGCTCTACTTTCTCGCAGGATTGGGCTAAAAGACACCTAGGGGGTGAGCGACAAATTTAGACCGCATGCAAAAGTGCTGAGTCACGCTTGCCTGTTTGGAAAACAGAGAGAGCTAATTAAGTTACTGCCAGAGAGGAAGAGGCCGCAGCAGAGGAAGCAGTGGAAAAAACCCATTGTAACGCGGCCGTAAGGTGAATCGCCACGGGGCAGTGTGACCCCCATGGCCACCCCCAACCCCCAGGCCTGGCAGAGCTCGCCAAAGGGGGCTGGGATCACAGGGCAGCCCCTCACGTTATAGGCAGTGAGGCCTCTGGGAGGGAAAAGCCCAGGCCCCCTCTCCCCCAGGGGAAGAGAAAGAATGAGGAGAAAACTCAGGGGTCTGCCTGGTGAGTCCTGGGGGCCCCGCAGAGTGTCGGCTCCGGTGCGGGGAGCGGGAAGGATTGGGATTTCCAGCACCGTCCCTCCTCCCTAGGCCACCCCGCCTTCCTTCACCCCCACGCCTGTCTGGGGAGCATGTCTGAGCCAGGCATCTGCTTGGTGCTGGGTACAACCTTGAGCGAGTCTGACCCTTCAGAGCTTACAGTCTGGCCATGGCGAGGCCTGGGGGCAGCCAGCCGAGCGAGACAGCGATGGGCGTACTGGAGGTGCTGTTGCCGGTGTCCCGTGAAGGGAGTGAGTTCACGGGCCAGGCCAGATTGCAGGAGGCGGGCAGGGATGGCTGGAGCCCGGCTCCAAGCAAAGGAGATGGCGTTGACTTTGAACGGCTCGCTGAACAAATTCTTGCAGACACGCGTGTGGGACTAACTGTTGTGGAGATGAGCGCAGGTTTGAAGCAAGCCCCTCCCTCAGGAGCCCCAGTCCAAGGGGACGTGGAACAGACACGTAACAGACAGGATGAGACTGTGAAGCTGGGTCTTCCGCTCCCTGGACCCGCCCCGTCTTCCAGGGCTCACCTCCCACCCCCATCTTATCAGCACGGCCCCCGGGGGCTCAGAGGGGGAGTGAGTCCACCCAGACCCTCACCTCCAGGCCCGGATCCCACAGGTCCTGTCTACCAGGCTTCCTCTGGGAGGAGACCCCCACGTCTACCTGCCAGGGGGAGGGCCTGGAAAGCTGCAGCGTCATGGGACCTGACAGCCTCTCTGTGCCTGGAAAGTAGTCCCTGCACAGCCGAGCTCACCAAAAGCAGGTCACAAAGGCCGATTTTCAGCCATAGGGGCTTCCCTGCATCAGCAGGGAGGGGCGTCAGGGGCACTGACCTCAAGTAAGTCCCTGAGGGGCTGCGCCAGGACTCTTGTGCCTGGGGCTCCCCTGGTCCTGCCAGTGATGGGGTTCAGGCAGGAAGACATCCCCAGATCAAAGACTTCCCCTCGGTGGTGTCTTGAGCCCCTCCCCAGCGGACAGAGCCTTGCATTCAGTCTGGGGGCGGATCATCCCAAGACTCCTGCTGACTTCACAGGCAGGTGCAGGCGACCAGTATGGAATCCTTTCCTGAGGACGGGTGGGTTTACAGGGAGGAGGTAGGTGGGACCAGCAGGATGCTGGGTGCACAGACCCCCAGTCCCTGCTGTCTGCCCCTGACAACCTCCCAGCCTCAGGCCCTCAGACCCTCCTCCCCACGCTCCAGCCGTTCTCAGCCATGACATCTTGCTCTGACTGCCAGACCTTTGCTCAGGCCGTTGCCTCTGCTGGGAATGCTTTCCCCACTCTAGGCAAGCCAACTCCTTCATCCTCCAAACATCACGTCTACAGAGGTACTCCCTCCATTAGGACTAGACCTGGGCAGCCTAGGGATGGTTTGGCAGCTCAACTACCAGGACCCAGACCTTTCCAGCCTCCACTCTGCCTTCCCTAGGATGTAGCCTTTGTCTTCATGGCCCAAAATGGCAGCCTGAGCTCAAGCCATCACATCTCTGTTCCAGGCAGCAGGATGGAGGATGGGACAAAGAAGAAAGGAGTCACAGGGTACTCACCAAACTGCCTTTTAGGGACTGTCCTTAGAGCTGTCATAGGACACATTCGCTTATCCCACTGGTCAATACTTAGTCACATGACTATCTGTCATGTGAGGGAGGCTGGGAAATGTTTCCTCCACTGAAAACTGGAGGGCTTGACCTGCCAGGGTTTCCCACCAAAGCTCCTGCTGGCTTTTAGGTAGGGACGTAGCCTAAAGTGGTCAGACTTGAACCAATAGTGCTTTGAAATCTCGTTTTCTCAAGATGGCAGGATATTCTAAATTCTATTCCACAATAGATCTGTATCTGTTTTGGTAGTAAAGCAATGTTTCCACCTTCTTCCCTGTAGATCTCTGAGTGAAATGGACTTTGCGGGACAATGCATAGTGTTTACCTGTTCACACGGGCTGCCCAGCTCTGTGGGCTCAGGCTCCAGCCTGACAAGTGCAGTTTGGGTCACTACCAAGGGCCCCTCTGGCTCTGAGGCAATGAGGGGACTGAAGGATGAGGACAGTAAGGACGAAATGCAGTGTGTGTGTGGGTGCGTATATGTGTCTTCCTAGACTCTGCTAATAATGGCCATACTGTGTATTTTATATTTAAACACAGCATCGCATATTACAGCTGACAGCATTTTCACTCTCACTGGTGCGTTAGACTCCATCATCTCCTAGAGGAAGGGGAGCCTTTTGCAGATGAGAAAACGGAGGACCGGAGAGCGAGGTGTCTTGCTTGTGGTCACTTGGCTGGTCACTGGTGATGTCAAGTTTAGAATGCAGGTCTCAACGCCTGGAGCACGGCGTTTCATCACTGGGAGCTCTGAGGGCCGTACTGGCCTGCAGACACCATTTCTGAGTCTGTAAAGCTGAGCTCAGCTGGGGCTGGCGTCCAGCTTTGGCCGAAGCCCTGCACGTGGGCAAACAGAGCCCAGAATTGGTAAGGGGTCGGAGGAAGATGTCACAGGCAAGAGACACACACTCACCCACCATCCCCCCAGCTTCTGGATCTTTCGGTAAATTATCCTTTCATCTCAGGAAGAGCTTCAGAAGCCTGGCGGCAATCCCACCTGCAGGGTTCAGGTCTATGAGAGGTGGGAAAAGTGTTGGAAGAGTTGAGTGGCCTTGAGCTTGGGAGCAGGACCATAGCACCCGTCAGTCCACCAGCTGTGCCCTCCCCTCTCCCACATGGCCCGCATGCCCAGCACAGGCGGGGGACAGAAGGCAGCCCTTGGAATATCCATCCCCTCCCCAGAAGTCGCTAATCTCAAGAACAGGTGGAACAGGCGATGACAACGGGTGATATTTTGCAGAAGCCGAGTGATGCACAAGGCGGGGGGTGCTCCAGGCAGTCACAGAACCTTCCCTTCTGCTATTCCGTGATTCCTCCCTCCCTCCTCCAGTCTCTGGGGGGAACAGCCTGTTGGGCCGTCCTGGGGGACCCCAGGCCCTCTGGTGTCCCAGGTGGGGGCGTGTCTCTCCCTGTGTGCCCCGCACCGAGTCGTCCTGCCTGCGGACCGCGCTCGTGGACCAGCCCTCGCTGACTGCACACTTGCTGTGCTCCTGGCCCCCTGCCTCCTCAGCTGGATTAAGGGCCCATTCTGTTCCAGTGTCACCTCATCTTAACCTAGTGGGTGCATCTGCAAAGACCCTATTTCCAAATCAGGTCACATTCTGGGGTCCTGGGGGTGAGGACGTCAACCTAGGGAGTTGGGGGACACGATTCAACCCATAACAAGATGGCCTCCCACATCACACTTACTCCCCCTGCCCCGATCCATCCCAAATCACCCTCAAATTATCACAGGGACACTTCCTTCGCCTCCCACGAAAGTGCTCAGGGTCCGTCTCGCCCCCCCAGCACTTGGCCCCCCGAGTCTGGCACAGACTCGGGCACCCACAGGGCATCCGATGAAGCTCATGAATGGGCTGGAACGTGCCGTGGGCATCTTTTACTCCACCACCTCCAGCCAGAGCCCCTGTGAAAGCCTCTTTAGTCCAGCTGAGGGGAGGATCCTGTCTGGTAATCAGGAAGGAATCCACAAGTCCCGGGAGGAGAGGGGTCGCCCACCCCTCCCGCTGCCAGGTGGGCCCGGGTGAGCCAGCCCGGAGGGCATGATGACAGCGGACAGTTCACCCTGGACCGTGTCCCTCAGAAGCCCCGCCCAGCCCGGGAGCTCCGAGATGAGGTGTGCTGGGTGTTTTTCTTTGGAAATGAAATCTCTTGTGTTTCCAAAAGGCTCTCCAGCCCACATCACCTCCCCTCCCCCTTGGCTCCCCAAGGTCATTCATGGGAAGGCCGACCTTCCTGCTACCGAGGAGGCAGGCAGTCAGCACCAAAAATACGCCTGCAGGAGACAGGGCCCTGGGGCCTCAGGTCGCAACGGCAGGTGTGGGCCGGGCCCCAGGCTGATGCAATTTCCTGTCTCTGGGGGAGGGAGGGCTGCCAGGGCCCGGAGGGCTGGCAGTGTGGCTCATCCACATCAGGTCCCCCGGCTCCGACCAGGGCCCAGAAGGCGGTCCCGGAGATGCAGAGTGGAGGCTGCAGGCACGGCCTCTGGCTCCCCTGCTGGGCCTCCCGGGACCCAGCGGCACCTTCCCCAAGCCACAGGCTGGGCCAGAGGCCCCTGTGCCCTCTGGAGCCTCCCCTGGAGGAGGCCCTGCTCTTCCTCCTGAGGGTGGCCGCCTGCCACCTCCCATCCTTCCCCATCCCCTCTAGCTGGGGAGAGTCTGGCAGCAGACGGGCCGGCGTCTGCTGGGCCCACACCGTGAGCCAGACCCTTCCAGGCGTGCAGCCCCACGTACCCGGTCCAACCTGCCTTTCCTCCTCGCCGCAGACTTACACCTCAGCTGCCCGCTGATGCCTGCCCTTAACAGGGTCTCCGTCCCCAGAGCCCCTAGGCCACCACATTCCTCCCAATGCTCAGACCAGAATCCCGGGAGGTGCTGTTCGTACATTCCTCTCTCCAGCCAACATCAAGTGATGTCCACTCAGCTCCCAAAGCACCTTCCAAATCCATGTGGGTCCCCCGTCTCTTCCCACCTTCACTGGAATCACCTTCACCTCCTGGGCCCGAGCCAGTGCCACCAGAGGTCCCCCACCACCTCCTCCGCTCCCCGCCGTCCGTCACCAGACACCAGGGCTGCGTCTGCTGCTCCCACGGAGTCCCCAGTCCCTGCACCTTTCTTAGAACACCTGGTGCACCTGCGCCCCGCCTGGCGCCCTCCTGCCTGCAGCCTTTGTCCTTCAAAGCTCCTTCCCCAGCGGGAAGCTCCTCCCCCTGGAATGTGCTACCCAGCTCTCAGACCCTGGATCTCAGAGGGGCCATATCCTTCTGTCATTAGATCTCAGCCTAACGTCACCTCCTGGGAGACTGCATCCCTGGACGCACCCACGTGCCGTCCCCCATCCCGTATACTCCGACCACCTGCTTCTCTGCCCAGTCGCTCCTACTGTGATCTTTCCCATCTCCTCATCTGTTCATTCACCCCCCAACTCCCACACATTGGAGGATAAGCTGTACAAGGGAGAGTCCGCACGGGTGGGTGGTCTCACTCGCTGCCGTCCCCGCCCAGGCCCCCGGCCGCCCTGTGATGTCACTGAGTGTCGCCCAGGACCCCACAGCTGGGAGAGGGCAGAGCCTGTTCCAGGCTCCACGCATTCCCCAAGGCGCCCGGCGGGCAGGCCGTGCTGTCCTCTGCTCCCGGGAACTCTTCCCGTTTTAAGTCCATCTCGGTGCTCCCAGGCTGGTACTTTGCCCCAGGGGTCAGAGATGCTAGAAACACGTGAAAAGCTGGAGCTTGACAGTGTGCCTCCCAGACCCCGCCCCCCAGCTCTGGGCAGCCCATTCCTCCCCCGTCAGAAGTGCCCCCAGGCAGCAGGGCCAGCTCCTGGGAGGCCTCCACAAATGTGCGTCTGGGGTGGATCAGTGTCCTCGGGCTACCATAACCTATTACCACACACTGGGTGGTTTTAAACCACAGAAGTGTGTTCTCTCTGTCCTGGAGGCCGGAAGTCCAAGATCAAGGTGTGGCGGGGCCACGCTCCCTCCGGAGGCTCCACGAGAGGACCTTCCAGCTTCTGGTGGCTCCAGTGTCCCGCGGCTGGTGGCTCCGTCCTCACATGGCCTCCTCTGTCTCCACGCCTTCTCTTCTAACGACACTTGTCACTGGGTTTTGGTCCCACCTGATCGAGGATGACCTCATCTGGAGATCCTTCATTTAATTACATGTGCAAACGCTCTTTGCAAGCAAGGTCACAGATGCAGACTCGGGGTGGGCATAGCTTTTGGGGGCCACCACTCGACCTACTACAATGTGCTTTTTTTCCTTCCCATTTCCTAGGACCTCTGCACCTGCAAAAGCTTGACTCTGCCCTCCTCGTGGCCAGAGCAGCAGCCCGTCCATTCGTTTCTACATCCTCTGGGTCTGGCGCAGGTGGGCACTCTGTAAACGCTGGCACTTTGCTCCGGGCCATCCCAGGTGGGGCATGAGGGCAGAGCAGGAGTCCCTTCTAGGCCCCCGCCCAGACTGGTAAAAATCCAGCGTGGAGACGTTTACAGGCTGGACGAGGCTCCCCCGCCGCAGCGTCCGTCCATCACAGGGTGGCCCCACAGACATCTCGGGAGGCAGGACCGTCAGACTCACCAGAGGACCTTCAGGACTGTATGTGGCTGATGCCTGGGCCTCCGCTGCAGAAATTGCAAGCAGGGCCCGGAACAGAGACAAATTGGCACCCAGAGGTGACGCGCGGGCAGGCGGAGCCCCCTCGTCAGGCTGGCAGCTCATTAAGGCAGCGCGGGAAGCAGCCAGGGGGTGAGTTCACAGCAGCGGACGGGGATGGATCTGATTCATCATTTTACAGAAGTTCACAAATGAGAAGGAGGTGAACGTGTGACCCACTTCTGCCGGCTGATGGGCACTGGCGCTGGCAGAAACACTATGGCAACCAGAGGCACGGGCTTAATTACATCAGCCCGTGGTGCTTTCTCACAAAGATTAATGGGGAACAGACACCTTCACCTCTCCCTCCGTCAGGGAGAAAGAGAAGCCAGCTCTGTTGATGAGAGGAGACGGTGCATGCTGCCCTCCAGGCCAGATGTGCCCGCGGGCCTGCCAGGAGCCTGGGACAGACAGGGCCATGAATCAGGGCGTGCCCGACCTCCCTCTCTGCTTCCCGGGGGCCCCACGCCAGCTGGCCCTCTGGCCGTGTGACAGCCGCCTGGTCTGGCTGGGCTGGCCTTGCTTCTCCTGGGTTCCCCTGCCCACCTGGCCTCTGACGGGGTGCTGAGCACAGCCTGCCAGTGGGGGCGGGCGCTGGGGGTCCGGGGCAGCCCTGGGAGGGGCGTTAAGAAGGACAATGGTGTCACTGAGAACCCTCCATCTCGGGTCACCTCGTATCAGCACACGTCCGGGAGCAAGTAGGGAAGGTAGGGGGAACCCCCCAGACCCTACCTTCAACCCCCTCTCCCTCTACCACAGGTGACAGGTTTTGGATTCCCAAACCCATTCTCAGAGACTTCCGAGGGAAAGCCTACATCCCGAACCACAGTCTCGTGTGGAATCACAGGTTAGGGTCTCAGTGCCTGAATCAGCCAGGGCAGCCTGACAGAATCTCTGTCTCTTAATACAAGGAGGGTTTAGGGCCCAGGTATGGGCATGGCCATGGGGTCAGCCTCAGGCTCTGGCCACTCACGAGGCAGGTGGGCCAAGCAGCCCCTAGAAGCAGAGGGAACTAGCGCTCCAGAGGGTCCTGTCCTGGCGATTAAATGCTCAGCCTGGAAGTGCCACACCCCCTTCTGCTCAGAGCTCATTGGTCAGAAGCTGTCATGTGGCCTGACCACCCACAGGGACCCAGGAAGTGCTCTCGGAGGTGAGTGGAGTGGAGAGGGAGACACCTGGGGAACCGTGGTAATGACACCGCAGCAGAAACGTCCCCACAACCACCTGTGCCCACCCCCAGGACTGCAGCCTTGGGGCTGTGACGCCCTAAGGGCAGGGACCCCCCACCCCCACCCCGAGTGCCGGGCCCAGGTGCTCAGTGTTTGTTCAATTAATAAATCAGTCCACATATGAAAAGAAGGTGCTTCGGGTGCTTTGAAGGCCCGGTCCCAGGGAAGCTCTCCATCTGGGTTTTGGGGAGCAGCCCTTGAAGTGTGATCTCACCCACTCTGACACCAGCCGGGTGACACACTCAGGGCCGAGGCTCCCCTTGGAGCAGAACCCCCTCCTGGACAATTCACACCGGTCCCTCGAGGAGCTGGCGGCGGACTCCTGCCGGCCTCCACGCCTTCCTCTTCTCCCTGCTCCCTCCTCCTCCTCCGTGTCAGAGCCAAGGAAGGACGTGGGGGACATCTCTGAGACTGCTGATGGGGTGAAGGCGGGGCAGGTGCACCCCCACTTCTGCAGCGGGGCCTGATGGCCACCTTCCCAAGTCCTCACTGCTGTCCCCAGGTGCCAGCGCTCCTGCTCATCCTGTCCTGTCATCCACCCCCTGCTCCTCTTGGTGGCTTAGAGAAACTGGCCTTGGGAGCAGAGTAACATAGTGGCCCAAACACAGCCTGGCTGTGGGTCCAGGCTCCACGCGGGAGGTGCAGCACGGATGGCTGTCAGTGGGTAACCATTCTGTAAAATGCAGCCGGAGAAACCCAGGCCTCCCTGGGCTCTGCAGCGCCCAGCCGTGTGCCCCGGGCAGCTCAGCGCCCTCTGAGCCTGTTTCCTTCTTAGTGGAAGGGGCTGATGAAAGTGATCCCTGGGGTGTGTGCGGGTTGGTGGCATCATGTCTGACCATGGGGGCCTCGGGCCGGGCTTGCTGGAGAGTCCCTGGTCCACAGCCAGCACCCCCGCAGTAGAAAAGGGAGGACGTCCTGGGTTCAAATCCCGGCCCCTCCGCCCACCACCTGGGAGGCAGGCAAGTCTCATCACCAGCCTGAGCCTCTTCTCCGCCTCTGTAAGTTGGGGACAGCGAGGCCCTGCCTCATGGGGCTGTTGAGTGGCTCCTATGAGACGAGGGAGGTGACATTTCCAGCTCCCAGCTAAACACCTGGAAGAGATGCAGCGATTGTCCACGCAGATGACTCTGCTAACTGCCTAAGAAAGTATGTCCTGAATCGATTTCACATTCAGCATCCTGCTTAGGTGTGGAGGGCCCAGGGGAGGCTAATGCAGTCTCTTACACATGCGTGCACACACACACACACACGTGTGCACATGCACGTGCGGAGAGCCCGGGGAAGGGCCAGTGCGCTGTCTCACACAGACACACGTGTGCACACACCCACACACTCACAGAGAGAAGGGTACAGGGAGAAGAGCGAGGTCAAGGGCCCGGCAGTGGTGGACGGCTCTGTGGGCCGGTGGCTGATGGGGGAGGGAAGATGGATGGCCGTGCGTTGCCAGGAACTGCAGGGGCAGCACTTTAATGTCGTTAATGTCAGTTTTTTCCGGGCTGAGCTGTGTACTTTCAAGAGGGAAGAGGGGCAGGTAAGCGGCCCCTTCCCTGGATGGTCAGAGAAATCTCAAGACAGGAGACGCCCTGAGCCGGGAGGCAGCCTATGCTGTGCTGCCCATGGAGGGGAGGCTTAGAGGGACTCCGGAGCTGCTTTTCCCAAATGAGAAAAGAGATGGGACCAGGTCAGGGACTCTGACACTGCAGAGCGGCGAGGACTCGGCTCGGGAGGGTGTGGGGCTTGTTCTAAATGCAGATAACACTCTCCAACCCCCGGGGGTTCTAATCAGGAGAGTCTGGCCAGGCCCAGGAATCCCATCAGCCTCCCCAGGTGATCCTGTTGCAGGTAGTTCCCAGTTGAACAGATCACGATTTCTCTTGAATTTCCAGGCCAAACATTGAGTCTGCTGTTTCTGTGACGGGGACAGGTTCCCTTGCAGGCCATACTGAACTTCATCACCCAGCACTAAACTGGCTGTCTCATCCTTCCATCTACAAAAAGAACCGGCCCAAGTAACTGGCAGGAGGAACAGTTCAGTCTTAACTCTCATTTCATGCACACACCAAGAAAGTTTGCTTACATAGATCCCTTCAGTAAAGGTTCAGTGAGGTAGGCGACCAGGTGGGGTGGAGTTGACCTATGTCACAGAAGCCTGACTGTGGTAACTTATCCAAATTCAGATTCTTTTTCTCCCCCACATAACATAACATAAATCCAGAGATCTGCCATTCGTACCCCACAGTGACATCAGGGACCCACTCTCAGCCTCTTGGTCACAAAATGGCTGCAGCAACCCCAGACATCATTCACACTTTATGCTGCAGGAAGGGAGAAGGGTGAAGGGCAAAAGGTATAAGCACCTGAATCAGCCTCCTATGGTCAAGAAAATGGTGGCTTTTCCAGGAGTCCCACCTGCCAGGCTTGAGTTTACATGCGTCTCCACCAGAACCGGGTCTCAGGGGCCACCCTAGCTTCTGGGATGTGTGGTTGGGAATAACCACAGCTAAGCATGTTGCTGTGCCAAACAAACAAACGGTTTCTAAGGAGGGAGGGGAGGGGGGATTTCGAGGAGACAAGCTGCAGCGCTGTCCACTGGGGGTGCCTCCACCCTCACGAGACAGGATGGAATACGGGCCAGAAGGCTGAGGGAGAGGCATTTAATCCTGGTGAAGTAGTTCAGAGCACGGCGCACGCGTTGTTCAGCTGTTAAGGAACCCCGACTCCTGGGCAGCTTCTTCCCTTGTTAGCTGCAGTAGGAGGTCCTGGTCCTCTCTGAACACGCCCCCGGTGACAGGGTCATGCACGCAGGCCCTGGATAGAGAGCTTGCACGTAGCACTTGGTGGGTGTGGCTGCATCATCGTGCTCACATCATGACAGGTGCTTCTTTCTTTGTTGGCTAAGTCACTACTGCCAAGACCCCAGGGCCATGGGGCCCTCCAGAGACAGTGCATCTCCCACACCCTCCGTGGATGGGGTCTTCCCTGCCTGTCTGGGAAAAATATCGGTCTCCTTATTCCTTGAAAACGACCAGTTTGGGAGTGCCACCAGCTGTCTGGGAGGAGGGAAAACTGGCTTCAAAAGAGTTGGGCAGGGGCCCTAAGAAAAGTGAGATGTGTGCGTCTCGGGTCCCAGCGGTGCTCATTGGACAATCAACATCTTCCCCCGACCCCTCGCCCCCCTGACCCCGTCTTGCAGCCTGGCGGTCACCAAGTGTGAGGTCTGGGGCAGCTCCCACAGCTCCCCAGACCCCGGACAGAGCTCGAACTTTGCCTCCTGGGCTAGCAGCAATGCAAAGAGTCGCCTGAAGGCTCACGGAGCAAGTGCTAGAAGCTTCCGCGGGGCTGATCTTGGCTCCCACCTTCAGGGCCGCAGACCTCTAGAAATGGCTCTTTGTGAGGATTAGAGCTCAAAGCCTGATTAAAGCCCATTCTAGGATTTGAGATGGGGGGGGTTTGGCTCTGCCCTAAGTTAGAGACATTTTACTTTCCTCGTCCCTCCCTTCCTCCCTCCTTCCCTCCCTCCCTCCTTCCTTCCCTCCTTCCCTCCCCCCTCCCTCTCTCCTTCCCTCTCTTCTTTCTTTCTCTATTTGTCTAACAAGATGCCTCATGAAAATAACACAAGTAGCTGCCGCTTCCCAAGCACAAATCTGTGCCAGGGCTGTGCCGAACGCCTCCCACTCTTTATTCCATGTAATCGTCACAATTACCCTAAAGTCACTATTACTGCTTCCCCATTTCACAGATCAGGAGGTTGAGGCTCAGGAAGCACAAGCCCCAGCTCAAGGCTGCAGAGCTGATGGGCAGCAGAGCCAGGATGCCAACCAAGAACTCACAGCTGGTGCAAAGTCTGAGCTCATGTCTGTCTTGCTGTTATAGGCTTACAGCAGATTTTTGGTGTTTTGTTTTGTTTTTTTAGTTCCAAGGTGGTAATTGGAAAATGCAAAAAAAAAAAAAGAGAGAAATCAAACCAGCCAGGTTCTTTCACACACACACACACACACACACACACACACCTCACAACTTCATTAGAAATGTGATTCGCCCAACAGTGTTCTGGTGCATCTGGAGCCCAGCTTGAAGGGCAGGGCAGTGCAGGTGGGGCAGAAGAGGTCAGCTGGGGCCGGAGCCTGGGGCAGGTTGGTTTGCTGGCCTCCAAGGCCATGTGAGAGCCGCACGCCAAGCCTGCAGGGAAGCGTGCACAGCCAATGCTTCTGACGCTGAAACCCAGGCTGGCGCGTGAAGGCAGCATGTCCTCTGGGGGAACGGTCCCCCCTCGAGAGGAGAGTGCGCCTGAGCTAGGCCATATGTCGGGGGTCTGAGACACATCTGCGTGGAAAGTAGGGACGTGGCGGGGAAGCTGGAGGTTAACCAGCTCTTCCCGGCACCGGGCTGCAGGTGCACGGAGGCGTCTAGGAAGCAGGTGGGGGTGTCTCGGGATGAGTCGGGGGTAGCAGGCGCGCCGCCATATGCAGCCAGGAGGAGGTGGAGCCTCCCCGGGCTCTGGAAACACCAGCACCTGCTGTTCATTCCTCCGAGGAGAGCAGAGCCTTGGGACAGAAGGACTCCGGCCCGTAGGCCGGCCATATCCTGCCCGTGGACAGAGCTCCTCCGAGAGCTTTGGGCCCTGGGTCTTCAAGAGGAGGGCGGAGGAGGCATCCCCTAGGACCGCCCACCCTTGGGACTGGGGAAGTGGTCCAGGCTCATGGTAACTTTCTCCCGATGTCCTTGGGGCAGCCAGATGTCTGCAAGGAGCTTGTCCTTACACCCCAGTGATGAAGGGCTGCGCTCTCTCCAGCCGAGAAGCGCACCCATCACCACGATGGTGCACGGAGACCCGCTAGACGCCAACAGACAAGAGCCAACTCCAGCGAAGAACGGGACTCCCCAGGAGCCTGAGCCACTGAGTTCCATAACGAGAGGCGGCGGTGCTGGCGGCATCCCCTGGCACCCTGAGCCTGGGTTGATGGCCCGTGTACTGCTCGCCTTACCAGCAGACTGTCCTGGTGATCGTTTCAGTGTGCTGCCTGGAGGGCCCTGAGAAGAGCCCCATCCAAGGCCAGCACTGATGCTGCAGCAGCCGGGACGGGAGCAGTGGGTCTCTGGGCGTGGTGGGCAGGAAGGGGGCAGAGTGGTCCTGCGTGCACGTCCTGGCCCTGACTCCCCGCTCACACCTCGGGCGGGCCCACCCCTCCAAGTCAGGATCACGTCAGCGAACTGAGGTGATGCTAACATCCTCCACGCTTACGTCAGACGGGGTCTTGAGGCCGGTGAGAGAAGGACGGCTAGAAGGTGCAGACACCGGGCTTGGCTGGAGTGGGACGGGCGAGGCGGAGGTGGACGGAACCCAGTCTGCGGCTGATGTGGTGCCTTCTGGACGCCCCACTGCTGTGGGTGTGCTGGGAAGAGGTGCGTGCCCGTGGGGTGTTCAGTGGGGCGTGGGAAGTGGCTCAGGGGCAGCGTGGGGCAGTGAGGCCAGGGTGGGGGGAGCCCACCGGGCTGCGTGGGAATCTGGCCAGGGCTCTGGCCGGCTCCCAGGTCAGGGTGGCCTGGGCACAGCTGCTCTTCTCCTCTGTGTCAGGGCCTCCCTGTGGGATCTGGGCTGGCATCCCCCAGGGCTGCACAGAGCCCGGGCCCCTCCAGAGGGTCTGCAAAGAACAAGGAGGGAACAGAGGATTCACAGATCTGTGACTCAGCCCCCAAGGCACTCGGGGCCGGTGAGCAACCTAACGGGGCAGGAAGGGGCAGAGGGCATCTCCCAGACGGAGCTCAGAGCCGGGCCTCCTCCACGGAGCCCCCGTGGGCTGACTTCCCGCACTGCTTTGGCGGCGCAAGGCTGCGTCCGGCCATGGGGAGAGCAGCAGCCACCTCTGGGCAGGGGGCCAAGGGGGTCCTTTATCTTTCTCAGCCCCAGGCTCCTGGCCAGAGAGCGGAGGACCTGAGGCTCAGGCCACCTCCTCCCATGGACCACCTCGACCTCCTTCACCTGGCTCCACCAGAGCCTCTGAGGTCTGGGCTGGGTGGTCAGTCCAGCATCGTTGCTAAGTAACCACAGATGGGGCTCGGGGAGCCGGGCAAAACCCGGTGGGCTTGGACGTGTTATGTTCTGCCGTCTTTCTAGGTCTGCCTGCAACTCCACAGCCTTGGCTTTGAATTTCACACCCAGGGCATTTGTTACGGAGGCGGGAGCCCGTATTTATGGTTGCTAACGGCTTTTCTCGGGAAGGGATGTGCCGCAGCCGTCTATAAATTTAGGAGGCAGTGGAGATGCGTCCGTGCACCTAGATGGAGATGGATACGTGTGTTGAGAGCTCAGCGGCCTGCCTGGCTGGGAGGGAGACGGATCTCCCCCGGGCCGCTGACAGGCAGCTCATTTGTTTGGGGGCGAAGGAGGGAGGAGGAGGGGCCCGAGCCTCCCATTTGTCTAGCTACGTCTCAGAAGCTTCCTTGCCCGACTCTGCACCTGGGTCTGGGCTACCCTCCTCTCTGGGCTCCACATGCCTGTGGGAACGGGGGCTGGAAGGACCCCGGGGTGGGGTGGATGCAGGCGGGTGGGAAGTCAGGGAGGCAGCAGCTGAGGGGCGGGGGGGCTGAGGACACCCGTTCTGCTCACGAGGCTCAGCCACTGAGCTGCACGGCCCTGGAGTTAAGAATCAGAACACGATGGGATGCCAGACAGAGGTGGTGCTGGAGCAGATCAGGGGTCTGCAATTCTGCCCTCCTGGCCGTCCCAGCCTCTGTGGGAGGAGCCCTTTCCCCTGGGCATCATGGTACACTTGGCCCAAGTGACAGCCAGCCAGGGCCGACCACAGGCCCTAAGAGGCCTCGCGTGTCTCCCTCCATCCTCGGGAGTGTTGTCCCTCACCCCCCAGCCAGCCGCTGCACCACCCCCCGCCCCCCACCCTCGCCTGGCCCGAGTGCGGCCCCGGAGCCAGCCCGCAGGGGGAGGCTGGAGCCAGAGGCAAACACTGGGGTCCTGAGACGTGCTCATTGATTGCTCGGCAGAATCTGGCAGCAGGAGGGGAGGAGGACCCCCCAGCCAGCCGCTGCATCCGTAGAACCTGAGCCACATGGACTATCGGTGCCCTCCTAGCTCCAGCCCTTTCTCCGGGTTCTGACCCGGAGGCTGGACGCAGCTGGGGCATCCATCTTGCCTTCTGAGCTCCGGCACAGACAGGAGGGTCGGTCATATCCAGTGTCCACCCCGCCCTGCCCCCCCAGCCTGGAGAAAGTTGCTAACCTGCTAATCTCCACGGGATTCCTTTGGCAGCCGCTGCGTCCAGGGCCTGGGACCCGAGCAAGGCGGCCCAGCTCCCAGGGAAAGTCATCGAACAGCATCTCCTCACAAAGGCCAGCCCTGGGCTGCACTGCACCCTCCCAGGAAGCCCATCCCATCGGCCAGAATCCTGCCCTGTGCCTCTCCCAAACACTCCGCCCTTCTTTTCTGTCCTCAAACCCACCTTTCTGGCCTCTACCTTAGGGTCTTTGCACGTGCCGTCCCTCTGCCCACAGCTTGTCCTGCCAGATTTTGCACAGCTTGGAGACGCCGTGCCTGACGTCTCCTCCTGCCTTGTCCCCGAGGCACCTGCACCTCGCGGGCTTCTTGGTGACAGTCTCTCTCTTTCCCAACGCACACGGGAGAAGGAACCTCATCAGTCTTCTCACAGCTGACCCCAAACTCCTGCTGGGGATGCAGGGAGGAGGTGTGCTGGATGAATGAATGAATGAATGAATGAGTGAGTGAATGGAAGTGATCACGGGGCTGCCTTGATAGAGGATCCTGCTCAGAAGCGCCCCCCCCTCATGCCGGGACAGTCTGATGTCGTGTCCCTCGGGGGCTCCCAAGGCCTCTCACGCTCTGGCTTGAACCCACTTTTCCAGACGTAGCCCCCCCCAACCTCACGTGACCCTGATGGACCACTCTGGACACTTGATGTTCCCAGATGAATGTCCACCTTCCCGGGAGCCGGGGCCCTTCCAGGGTGGGGAAGCCCTGGGGGGCTGGGAGGATGGCAGTGTTGGATCACAGCTGGCACACCCCCTCCCCCATCCCGGCCCCAGGAAGGCCCCTGAGCCTCAGTCTGTTCGGCCCGAAGGTGGGATGATGCCCTCTTGCTGGGCGGAGCATCTGAGAAGCTGCGCCAAGTGCCTGGTCAGTGCTGGGCCAGAGGAGCACCCAGAGCGAAGTGCATCTCCTCCGACGGGGGCTCGTCTGAGTCCCCCGGCCACCCTATCCTCCACCAGCCCGACCCCAGCCAGGACCTTCTCTTAATACTACCATTGTCGTAGGTAGACCAGGCCTTGGACGTACCTTCTTGTCGAATCTTCACAGACATGGATGCAATAGGTATGATCACTGCCATTTTCCAGGTGAGCACACTGAGGCCTGAGCTGACACCCTCAGTCCTTGCTTCTTGGTGTGCAGCCCGTGGCCCAGCAGGACCACGTTTAACATGCCCCAGGGATGTGCGTGCACGCCGCTGGGAAATCTCCTGCGGTGAGGCGGGACTGGACTCCAGTCCGCAGATTCTCAGGTGGTGATGGCCCTGTCCTTCGGTAACCCTCAGCCCACTGCTCTGACGTCTTGCCAGGTGGCTTTCAAATCCCCACCAAGGGATTCACACGGTCAACCGGCCAGCGCGTGATGGTCTTTCCCCCTCTGCTGGCCTGGGAGCCCCTCCATCACTTTCATCTCCCCACCCAACCCCAGCAAGACCAGCCCAGCAGGGGTGTCCTCAGAAAATCCCCCTAAGCCCTGACCATGGGGTGTGAGGGGGGTAGACAGACCCCGAGCCCCTGCACCCAGTCCGATGTTCCCACAGGGCCACCATCGCTTGAATCCTGCCGGCCTGCGTGGGCGGGTGATGTAGTTCAAGGATTCATGGCTTCGGCAAGCTCAACCCTCTCTAACATGCTAACTAGCGTTTTCATGTGGCAGTCAGTGGGCCAGCAGGAATGTCACAACACACCCTTCCTGATGAAGTGGGGAGGCACTCAGCGCTTCCCGGGAGCCCACCACTGGGCCTGGAGCGGCCTTTGCTGCAGGACCCCTGAAGATCTTCACGAGCTGGGGGTGGACAGGAGCAGCGGAGGTGCCCCCGCCCTCCGCTGAGCAACCGAAGAGCCGCTTGCAGCCCCTGGCAGCCCGGGGTCCACAGGGACCCCAGAAACTGCAGCATCGGAATCGAGACTCATACCTCGATGCCTTAGAAACACACGAGGGGGAATTCAGGCGCCGAGGCCTGAGGGTGGTGGGTATTTTTAGCAAAACCCACGTCTTTGGAAATTCTCATACTTTCTAGAAGGTGTCCCTGGTCGATGAGTCAGCCAGCCTCTGCGTGAAGCCAAGAGACGGCTGAGATGTTGGCTCATTCGGCCCCTCATTCTTTCCACACAGGACCCGGGGTGAACTGGCTGCCTGCTGGGGGCTCACACTTGGGGAGCAGTGTGGCCAATGGGAAGAGGGGTCCACGTCAAGACAGACATCGTCTGCCAGGAGCCCACGCTGTGCAATCCGTGGGCCAGGTAATGACCCCATCCTTCTCCAGTCCCCACAGAACTGGCCAGGACCCCTGAGGGTGATCGGGGTCCGCCGGGCATCCCCAGTGGCTGAGCCTCTCCATCAGCTGACAGAGGAGCAAGGGGACATCTGGGCCGGGGTGGGGAGGGATACCCCATGGTGAGTCACAGCATCTCTGAGTCCTACCTCCTGCCCCAGCCCGAGCCAGTGGGAGAACTTTGCCCAGCTTAACAGAAGTGTGGGTCTTAAGTCAGCCCAGGAGAATGGTGTGTAGGAGGAGAAAGTGAGTCTTAAAAAACAAAGAAACGGTGGAACTGGAGTCACCAGTGGAGT
Organism: Balaenoptera musculus; assembly: GCF_009873245.2. NCBI lineage: Eukaryota > Metazoa > Chordata > Mammalia > Artiodactyla > Balaenopteridae > Balaenoptera > Balaenoptera musculus. The sequence continues at coordinate 113,066,584 of NC_045790.1, read as the reverse complement.
TCCCATCAGTTTCTCTCCTGCAGGAACAGAGCAGGGTTGGGGAAGTTCTGCCGAGCAGCCCCGCCCCGGTGCCTGGAGGACGTTGCCCCACAAAGCCTGCAGTTCCTGGGGGCTGTCAGACGCAGGGAGCAGAACCCTGGGGAGGAATCAGGAGGCTCTGTGCTCCCCTAGTCTCGTTACTCGAAGTGTTATTAATTATTTCACGTCTTGGTGCCAATCAGAAGTGGGAGAAATGTAGGCTTTACTCTCACTGTTTACACGTGTAACAGTGACCCAGGAAGCCTGAGTTTGGAGCAAAGGGAAAGGTGAGCCGTGGACGTGAGGCTCTCTCTGATCAGCCGTGGACAAGAAAAAAAGGAACAAGAATGTTCTCGTCGATTTGGAAATCAGTCGTTTTATTTGCAAAGAAGGAGGAAAACAGCCTGTTACTCTAAGACTACAGCTCTCCGTCAGATCTGAGGCTGCCGTTTCCCACTCGGGCCAAGGTCACGGGTTCACCTCGTCGGGTGCAGACCAGCAAGCGGCAGGGAGTGGGGTGTAGCCGGGATTATGATGCTGATGTCATCAAGAGCTATGGCAGGAGTGCTGTCGAGAGCCAACAAGCTAAGGGCTAAACACCAAGGGTCTCAATATCTGTTCCTCCCCCTCCCCCACCAGACAGCACGCTGACCCCACTGAAGGACTGGGGTGGGCCCAGAGGCGTGAGTGGGCACAGCCCCTTGATACAGAGCTGGCCCCATCACAGTGAACCTCAGAACTCATGTTTGACCATTGTAGAAAGTGATGTGCTCTCACTCTTCTGAGGTGAGAAGAGGGACATAAGGACAAGGGGTGGCTCCTGGCAACTATGCTGTGACCATGAGGGCAGTCAGCCCAAGGACAGAGCCAACACATGGAGAAGGCATAGCCAAGAGAAACACAGAGAAGCAAGGCCCCAACGCACTGTGCCTGGGACCCAGAAGCCTCCCGGAGCCTCAGTTAGAAGATGAAATAAACCCATTCATCTGGACAACGGTCTTATGACCTGGGAGCTATTTGGTTTCCCATTTTACAGATGAGAGAACTGAGGCTTAGGGAATCTAAGCAGCGTGCCAGTGATCACGGAGGAGCCAGAATTTGGATGCAGGTCTTCTTGGAGCCAACCTTCCGACTCTGACACACACACTGTTCCGTCTTGGGTTTGGGCACCAGAGCCGTCCTTGGGGAGGGGAGGCAGATGAGGGGCTGACGGTGATCATGGGCTGGGCGGTTCCCCGGCTTCTCAGCAGGGAAACTCGGGAAGGAGACCAGCTGAGAACAAGGCTCCCACTGCTACCCAGAAATCGCCTTGACCCCCAATCACCAGATCACGTGGCTGAGGTGGAGGGAGCATCTGTGTGGTGTGTGCACATCGTGGAACTAGGTCACCGGCACCTTCCACTGATGGGGCAGGAATGGGACTGCGTGGCCCGGCTGAGAAACGTACCTGTCTCCATCTTTCCCACAGATATGCACAAAAGCAGTCCGTTTGGGGGAATGGAGCTGATTTCCAACACGGAGTGTAGGGGGAGGTGGATGAAGAAAGCTCTTGGTGTGCAGCTGTGTGGCTCCTCAGTGCTGCCCGGTGGAAGGAACCCTTGGAAGAAACAGGCAGTATTTAGAAATGATCTGGGGGAAGTTGAAGAAATACCTTGTTCCTCGTTCAATTTCCCTGAACCTCTTCTTAAGTCTCAGATACTGTGAAATGGCTGGGTGACTGTGACCCCAGAAACCCCACTTCTGTGGCTGGAAACCCTGCTTTGAAGCTGGGGGGAGCCAGGAACCGGCTTTCCTAGTCCTTGGACTCAGACAGGGTCCCCGCTGCTCCGGGCAGGCCCCCTCCCATGCACGCAGATCCCTTGGGACTCGCTGCCGCCCGGCCCCACCCAGCAGCAGGTGTGCAACAGAACTGGGGTTCCCTGCTGACACCAACAAGGTCAAGGGGAGGCTGGTGGGGGAACAGAGTGGATGTCAGCCCCTCCCCAGGGCCAAGAGTGTGAGCTGCCAGGTGTCTGCTTGGAGGGGGGCCTGGGGGCTTCGTCTCTCATCAAAGGCAGAGGAAGAAAGCCTCACCTTCTCAAGGGCACTGTCAGCGGGGACCCCTGCGTTTGGCAAATTGTACCTTGTGTCACCTCGTATTTCCTCACCCCGTGTGAGTGACTGTGGACCCAGGTTTATCAGGCAAGAAGCAGGCCCCTGCGGAGGTGGGTGTGTCGGGGGGGTGTCTCTTGGCCCAGTTTTAAAGATGAATTAGTTAAGATCCCAAGCAGGAGCCAGTAGGAAATCACAACTCGCTGGGTGAATAGGCATGCAAATGTGACGAATAGAAGTCCATCTGTGGAGGGAAAACAGGACACACGCTTCATTCTCACGGATTTCAGACTGAACCTCCGACACAGTGCCAGTGGCTATCTGGGGCTGGACCAGCCACACCTCAAGGGCACATCCTAACTCTTCCAGGAACCGGAATCGGCTTTCACCCAACACTCCTGAGACTATTCACTCGAGGGCAATTTGGGGTGTGGGGTCTGTGGTTATAAGACCTGCCCTGGTCCAGGTCATCTTGGTCCCTGAAAAAGTTCGCGGGGATGGTTTCACAAAGCGGCAGATGGCTTAGCGAGACGGTGGGACCGGACGGTCAGGAGAACTGATGGTGGCATCAGGGAGCCTTCTGAGGTTTCCGCGGCTGATGTGAGGATGGTGGGGAAAGAGGCCGGGAACCACTGGCCACCCCCCTTGCCGGAGGATGGCGCTGGCCTCTGGTCAGAAGAGGCCCTGGCCCTGAGGGGCTCATCCCTGGACAGAGGAAGGTGCCTGGGATCCCAGAGACACAGACTCGGGTCTGGGTGTATCCCTCCCAGCCTGTGAACTGGGGGCACCTGAGCCCCGATCCCTCAACTCACACTGGGGATACCTGTGTGCCCCTGGGTGAGCACCTACTGTGTCTGCGTGCCTGACACACAGTGTGGCTGCAGAGAGGGTGACGCCTCTCTCCTCTACTCCAGACAGGTGTGCATGACACCACGCCTGCTGGGGGTACTGGGTCACCCCTCGCCGATCCAGCATTTTATCTTCACGGCCAAGAACACGCCAGCCCCTCTGGATTGAGGGAGGAGGCAGGGGCCCCAGCCGCAGCCCCAGCCCCTGGGTTTGGCCCGAAGAGTCAAGTGGGGGACGGATCTGCATTTTCATTTTACAGCAGAAACTCATTTTCCACCCCTTTACAAAGAGGACTGCCTCTGTGGATGGAAATTCCCCAGATTCCTGAAGCCACGGATGACTTTTAATATTATGGGAGTTCTCCATTTTTCACTAATTTAATTTCTGGGGCCATTAAAGGTAGCCTGAAGAAACACCACCGGTTGAGTCGATGATAGACTGGAGAAGGAATTTAGCGGCAAGACTGTAAATTTCCACTTTATCAGGGATCTTGGTATCTAAAATCAATTTGGGGAAGCATTGAAATGCTTATCAGGAGCATTTCTCAATCAGGGGCTTCTTCTCGTGCCATTTTTCATTTCGATCCATCAGCTCCTGACATTCTCCACCTCGAGAAGGGCCCTGATGCTCGTGTCCAAGTGCAGCCATGGGAAAATAAAACATTTAGGGATTTATTATTTTTATCAAAACTCCAACAGTCCTGAACGCACGGCGTTTCAGTAACAATCAGGTGTATTTCCATCAGGAGAGCCGATTTTCCGGGGAGTGGGAGAAGACCTCGGCCCGTAGAAGCTGGTCCCCTCACACCTGAGGTCTTACCTTACAGAAGCATCCTCCGGTCCTGGAGGTGGGCTGGGAGATTCTGCCGCCAGACAGCCCCTCCTCCAAGGACTCTGGCCTCCGGGGTTCACTTGCACTCCATCAGCGACTTGCAGGTACCAACTGCACGCCAGGCACCAAGCAACAGAGCAAGACACAGCCCCATCCTCCTGGAACGGGCAGCACACAGGGGATGGACGAGACACAGCCACAGGAAGCCTCCAGGGCTCGACTGCAGATGCTGAGAAGGGCGACGGAGGAGACAGGCCAGGGCTCCTGGGCTGAGAGGGTGGCTGAGGCCATGGGGACTTCTGCCATCAGCCTCCCCAGAGGGACAGTGGAGCTGAAACCCACAGGGAGGGAAGAGGCCGGGGGTGTGGGGATGGAGGAAGGGCCCCCCTTGGGGGGCGGGGCAGCGAGCATGGCGTGGGACAGGAGGACGGTGTCCTGGGGTGGGGGGGGGACTTAGGCCGCGTCTGTAACTGCCCGGCCAGCATGTGAGAACCCACGTCCCTGGAACACAGAGTCTGCAGGAAGAGATCCACCCTGGTGTCTTTTAGGAGTTTTTGAAATGCTGTCTTGACCCCGATTTGAGATCCTGGCAGCGGACTACGTCCACTCCCAACACCCCCTTATCTGGGACCACTATACCTCCACCGGATTGCCCCGGGGCCAGGCACCAGACCACTGGGGGCGGCCCCCGTGCCCCAGACCCCAGAGATTATTCGAATCAGCCAGTCCACAGGGCATGAGACCCGGCCGGCCCCACCCTGCTCACCACACAAGGCTGTCCTGCAGTGTGTCCACAAACACAGTGGTCACACGGGGCCCTGCGGGACGCCCGGCCTCTGATGGGGGATGGGCGCACTGTCTGCTGGGTGCATCACCCAGGGCTGTAGGTTCGGCCCCGGCTCTAAACGGGATGCCTGCTCCCTGGACGTGCCCCTGCGGGAGGGAGAGGAAGTGCAGCGGGCAGGCCGAGGCAGCCTGGCCCGCCCAGACTCTGCAGCTCGTTGCCCCTGAAGGAGGGCTGCCCTGGGTTCACTGGGCACCTGTCAGGCAACGCCCTGAGCTAAGGGGGCTCATTCCCAGGACTTTGGTTTTTGCGAACGTCCTTTGCGCAGCAGGGGCCCCAGGGAGCATCTCCCCTCCTGTTCTCTCCTCGCCCCCTCCCTCGGTGTGGCCCTGCTCCCCACTCCTCACTCCAGAGCCCATGAGGCGCCAGGTGAAATCCACGAGAAATTTGGTCCTTGCTCCTGGCACACACGCCCTCCCTCCCTCTCTACCTGAAGGCCCCAGCTCTCCATCACCTGCTCCCCCTGCCCTGGCCTGCCTTGCCCTCTCTTCTTCACTTACCCAAATCCTGCCTGTCCTTCCCAGGCAGGCTCAACCCCCTCTTCCAGGAAGCCCCCCGTCCTCCCCCTCACATCCACCTTCCCTCTCCTCCCTGAGGTTCTTAAAGCTTCCCTGGCTGTGAGTTCTCAACTTCATCTGGGCACGCTGGCCACTGAGAACAGGTGGGTCTCTTTTGATGGGAGTTAACCTGAGAAGGGGGAGGGGCAAGGTGTGGGGAGCTCCCAGGCCCCCAGACTTGCCACAAACCCTCCGTGGAGCTTGGACCAGCGACACGGCCTCCAGTGGAGGAGAGGGGCCCCAGCTGTCCGCTCCTGCCTGCCCCACCCCCGCCCCAGCTTCTCCAGGTCAGACACTGCAGGCTCGACTCACTGCACACACACCCTCCGCGCCGCCTTTGCTGGTGGAGACACAGGGCTCTTTCTGCCCCGCGGACGTTTCTGAACCCCGAGGGCCGCTTTCTCCAGTGGCTCGTGTACGAGTTGGTTCCATGAGGGCCTCGGGTCTCTGCCCACCTGTGAGCGGCTGCCTGTGTCCTGCACATATCCCGCTGCCTGTGAGTCCGTCCCCTCTGTGCCCGCGCTGGGATTCTGAAGGGTTTCCTGCCTTTCCAACCCATTTAGAAAGTTCCTATCTTGCGACGGCCCTCAGTAGCCGGCTCCTAATGGTCAGCTGGCACGTTCACGATCAGCAATCAAACACCTTCATTAACGGTTAACACCTCTGTCGGGCCGTGTGTCAGCCGCAGGGAGCAGCGATGGTACAGGACGGCAAGGCCTCCGGAAGGAGGCATGAGGGGCACCAATAGAGGACAGCGCTGGGCCTGGGCCCCGCTGGCCGTGGAAATCCCTTTGTGAGCCTGGGGGAGGCCCTTCGAACTGGGAAACCCGGCGTCCATGCGGGGCCAGAGAGCAAGCCAACTCCCGCCTACAGGGCACAGCCCGTGGAGACCCCTCACGTGGCTATGACATCACTGGGGGGGGGGGGGCGGTAAACTCGTTCTGGAAAAGGCCGGATAGTAGATGTTGAGGCTGTGCAGGACGTACGCCCTCCGTGGTAAGTACTCAGCTCTGCCATTGGAGCAGAGAGCTGGGATAGGTAAACAAATGGGCATGGTCCTCGCCAGTAAAACTTCATTTCCACAAACAGGCCGGCTTTAGCTTGTGGGTTTGCTGGTCCCTGGACTTTGTGGTTTAGTCTTCAGAACATCCCTGGGGGTGTCTGTGATGCCCATCTTGTTGCTAGGCAACCAGTGACGGAAAGGACCCACCAGAGTCAGGGTGGCCGCCGCTCCTGCAGGGAGCAGGCTCACCTGCCCCACCCTCTGCCCAGGTGGCCTCCACCACCCCCTTTTAGTGCCACCCCGGCTCCTGTCTAAGTCAGGGCAACAGGACTGACAGGAGATGTATATAGATAAAGAGATTTGTTATAAGGAAAATTGGCTCACACGATTACGGAGGCTGAGAAGTCCCAAGATTTGTGGTCAGCATCTGGAGACCAGGGACACCCATGGTGTCAGTTCAGGTCCAAATCCAAAGGCAGGCGAAGGTGGATGTCCCAGCTGGAGGAGCCAGGCAGAGAGCAGTTTGCCTTTCCTCCCTTTTGTGTTCTGGGTGGGGCAGCGGTCTTCAGTGGGTTGGATGAGGTCACCCACATTGGGGAGGACCCCCTCTTCACTCAGTCCCTCAAATCTAATGCTAGTCTCTCCCAGAAACACCCTCACAGACGCGCCCAGGGCACTGTTGAACCAGGCCTCTGGGTCCTGTGGCCCCATCACATGGACACAGAGTTATCTATCATGCTCCAGCAAGAGACATTACGATTACTCAGATTATTACTGCTGTTATTATTAATTATTCCATTTGCAGATGAGGAATGAGTCTCAGGGGTCAGGGAGCTCGCCCGAGGTCCCAGGACTCAAGGCTGCAGAGCTGGGGTCTGAACCCTGTGATTCATCCCTCCCCAGACGCAGTCTCCGTCGTCACAGCAGCCCTGGGAATGCCGGGTGCTCCTGGGCTGGAGGGCACAAACGTAGGTGGGGCAGGCGCCTGCACGTGCACACTGCCCCTCCCGGCCAGGACCCCAGGACCCTACTGTGAGGCCCCCAGGAGCCCCGCCCCGGCAGGCGCGAAGGCTCAGGCCAGGTCGATTTGCCCGCTTCCGCGGCCTCATTTTCTCTCTCTCATCTCCTTTCCCAGCTCAAGCCAGGCATCTAGCGGCCTTCTCCCTCTTCTGATCACGTAAACCAGTTCCCTTAAAAGCACTGCGTTCCCTAAGGAGGGAACACCAGTTCCCTAAGGAGGGCGGGAGCTGGGAGGGAGTGAGGGTGGAAAGCAGATTTGTCTCTGATCATCCAAAGAGGTGAAAATAAAACACATCCGTGGAACTGTGGCTGCTTTGTCACAGGCTGTCCTCAAGGATGGGGTGGCAGCCAGGTCTCAGGGTACACGTGTGATGGTCTCCTGGGGCCGCCATAACAAAGGACCACAACCGGGGGGCTTAGACAGGAGAAATGCGTTCTCTCACAGGTCTGGAGGCTGGAAGTCTGAAATCTCGGTCGGCAGGGCTGGCTCCTTCTGAGGGAGAATCTTCCAGGCCCCTCCAACTCCTCCTGGTCATTGGCGAGCCTTGGGTTTCTTGGCTTGTAGCCGTGTGGCTCCAATCTCTGCTCCTTTCCTTCTCTGTGTTTGTGCCTTCAAGGGCGTTCTTTGCTCTGTGTGTCTGTCTCTGTGTCTCTGCTCTGCAGAGACACCAAACACATTGGTGTCCAAACAAAAGGACACCAGACACATTGGATGAAGGGCCCACCCTTCTCCAGCCTGACTACCTCAATTTACATCTTAATTATTCCTGCCAGGACCCTGTTTCCAAATAAGGCCACATTCACTGGTACAGGGCTTAGGACTTCAACATCTCTTTGGGGGACACAACACAACCCACGGCACATGGATATGTGAATTTCTTGAGCACTTGAAATACCAGCTTTCAGGGAACATGACAGGTGGGGAGTGACCAAGGGACCTGGGCAGTGGCGACATCAGCAGAGGCCCAAAGCCCTGGGGAGCCAGGAGCACATGCGGGGTGGACCTGAGAGGGAGCCCATCTTGAACTAAGAAGCATCCCCTTTGGTCCAGGTTCTCGGAGTTTCCCAGTTGGCTGCCCCTCATGGAGCTCCTAACCCTGGGGTAGGCACCCATGGGGTACACTGACTACAGGTCATGGTGTCCACGTATGACCTGGGCATAGCAGCCAGGTTATGGGGGCACAGAATTGCGAAGAAGCTGTGTCCAGGAAGGCCAGCACCTGGAGGCCTGGACAGAGCACGGTGCACCTGAGCGGCGCCTCGGATGGGAACATCACCCGGGCGGGAAGACGTCTTGGGCAGAAACGTGGACATGTGGGCGTGCCCAGCTCTACCTGGGAAGATGCCCTCAGTCCTGCCCATCCAGGTTGCTGGCATTGAAGTTCAGGGACCTCTCACCTGCTGTCTCCCAAGAGCCTGAGCGCAGGTGAGAGCAACCGGGGAACAAGGTGCCCTCACTCCCTCCCTCCTGTTCCCCACCTAATGGAACATAGCGTGGACTTTTCCGTCCTGAGTGCCCATCAAGGCCCACCCGCCCTGCCTTCTACCCTTTCAAGGAGCCCCTGACCTGGGCACTGGTTTCCAGGATCCAAGATCAAGGGAGGCTTCTGTCCACACAGCCCTGGAGCCCGTAATAAGCTGATGTAAGTCTTTCAACAAGAACAGAGTGGGCACCATGCTTCCCACCAGGGCTCTGAATGCCGTGACCTCACCCTAGATAATGATCTCATCCCCAGCTGGTACAGTCGGTGTCTGGGCTCACCTGGGGGCTTGTCCCAGCCAGGTGGAGACCACAGCTGCTTTTTCACGCTCTCTTTTGAAGGTCTGTTATCATTCGTGCCCTGGGCAATGCCTACGTTTTTCACAGCAGCCACTCACGGGCTTTCCACTGGGACCGCACTGAGTGTCAGCAGCCACAGGTTCTCCTGTGCCCATGGCTTGGTGCCCATCTGTGCCCGGGGCAGGACACGGCCTCCTCCTCGCCCCCGGCGGCCAGGGCCCGGGAGCTCTCAGCTTGGAGGTGTTGAGGCACTGCCAACGGCGGCTTCCAGCTCAGCAGAAACCCCCATAACTGCCCCATGCGCAGGGGTCATCTAAGCCAGGTCTCCCCTGGCCTCAGAGAGACCCTCCTCTAAGCCTGTTTTCAGGCCGTGTGAAGGAGGGAGGTTCAGAAGTGGGCCTGAGGCCCCATGCAAGTCCCAGAAGGACCCACGAGTTACCGTCTAATGCTCCCACTGTGAGCACGGCCTCCTCCACCCCTTGACCCCAGGCGTGCGTGGCCACACTCATTCCCAAGTCCAGCAGAGGTGGGGCAGACCCCAGACAGCCCATGGGAGGAGGTCTCAGGGGCCAGCTGGCCAGGGCAGGCTCCCTCGTCTAGACCGACCCGCGAAGGTCTGTAAGGCCCTGAGGAGCCTGTGACCTGGGCCCTTCTGCCCCGACACCAGCACAGGGAGCAGCACAGAACTGGTGCTAGAATACCCATCACTCCTTGCCGAGCACCAGGGTCTGTAGTATCAGGGATCCCGCTGGGAGGGGAGGGGCTGCGTGCACCGGTGGAGCTGGGGCACCTTGGTCACGGATGATGAAGTGCCTCTGAGGCCTGGAGACAGTGCCCATGAACCGTTCACCTCCCAGGGCCTTGGGTTTCTTTGTCTGAAAAACTATTACTCATGGAACCGTCCACCCTGGGGCCATGAAGCTCAGCTGAGTGCCTGGAGGGAGCCGCCAGGAGCTCCCTGGGGAAGGGCACAAAGTGGGAGACCAGCTTCCTGACCCAAATGCACCTGAGTCTTTTGTGGGGCCACCAGGGATACTTCAGCCAGTGGCCTTCAGAAGCACACGCCTGCTTTGGCTCCTCCTTGCTCTACAGCTTCCGTGGCTCCCATGTGCTCTCGGATGCCTGCCGTCTTACCATCCAGGCTCCTTCCCTCCACCTGCGCATTTTCCCAGGGTCCCCAACCTCCTCTTCCATGTCACACGCACAGAGGAAATGATAATAGGCACACTGGAATAAATGGACGAGGAATAAATGGACGAGGCTGGGGGGGCAGGTGGTGGGGGACAGGTGAGGGGCTCTATACCCCGTCTCCCACCCACACTGGGTGTGGCACTTGGGAGGCACTGGAGCCACTCACACTGACCTTTTTTCAGCTTCGGGGACACATCAACCACTTTCCCAACACAGGAAATTTCACAGATGCTGTTCCCCTACTGAGAACGTGGTTCTGCTCATCGCATGTGCGTACAAGTACACGTGTGTGCAGAACACACACACGTACACAGGCCCCTTCAGATTTCAGCTCAGACTCTTCAGATCTTTAGGGAACACTTCCTGACCCTCCGACCTGTTTGCACCTCACAAAGCACCCTGCTTTCTCTCCCTCACAGCACTGACCAAAACTGTAACTTAAAACTCACTGTGGAGGACTTCCACTTCTGGCCATGATGGTGCCAGACTAGCCCTACTGCTGCAGACACCTACAACATTGGACAAAATGGGGACAAAGTTTCTCAGCCTGGACAGCAGTGGGACTGGAATCCTGAGAGGGGAGGAGTGTACAGCGTGAGTCCCACAGTTGCTGGCTTCCTGTCTGGGGCACTTTCTGGACCCCCATGTGGTCCCTCCCGGACTCTGTTCATGGAGTTCTCCTTTCTTCGATGATGTGTGGTGACTGCTCAGGCAGAGAATGTGGCTTTTCTGAGCTGGCGAGGCGGGGATTGGAGTTTGGGGCTGGCGAGGTAGCTGCAGTTGGGGGCAGAGTACAGGAGAGGTAGAAACTGCACAAGTAGGAGCCTCCAAAATCCACACGGGGTCCCATGATATCTTTTGAATACTTGGCTGCACGTTTAAGGAGATAATCTTCATGACCAGCAGGAACAGAGAAACCCTGTTGAAATTCCCAGGCATTCAACTGACACCCCAGAAAGGCTATGCCTTAGGAGCAGGACTAATCTAGTCCTAGAGAAAGAATCTCTGTAAACATATCTAATAAAACTCAAACCCAAGCCTGAGAATCATCTGATCTGCCAGTAAATGAGCTGCTTGCCAGAACACAACTCAACACCCTCCCTAGAAAGACAACAATATCCAGACTCTCAACACTATCCTATCCACAATGCCAAGCATACAACAAAGATGACTAGACATGTGAATTAGGAAGTGTGACCTATAAACAGGGGGAAAAAAACAGTTCATAGAGACTGACTTTGAAAAGACCCAGATGTTAGAAATAGCAGACAAAGAGTTAAAGCAGCTAATATAAATATATTTGAGTACTCGAAGAAAATTATTTCATCAAAAATGAATAGGGGAAATCTCAATAAACAAATGGAAATTATAAAAGGGAATAAAAAGAAAATTCTAGGACTAAAGAGCTCAACATGTGAAATTGTGACACTTGCTGGATGGAGTTAACAACAGACTGAAAATGGCAGGAGAAAGGGCCAGCGAACTGAAAGATAGAGCAATAGAAAATCTCCTCTCGGAAGGAGAGACAGAAAAAATATTGAAAAAAATGAACAGAGCCTCCACAACCAGGGGGAAAATATCAAGAGATACAACATACATCTCTTTATGAGAGAGAATGGGCCAGAAACAAAAGACTTGAAGGACTAATGATCAAAAATTCCCCGAATTTTGTGAAGAACAGAAAACTTACAGATTCAAGAGTATCAGCCAAATGCAAGTAGAAGAAATACAAAGAAAACGACTCCTAAACACATCATAATCAAATCACTGAAAACCAAAGATTAAGAAAAAGCTCTCCAAAGCAGACTCATTGCCTGCAAGGGAATAAAGATATAGATGATGTCTGGTTTCTTACCAGAAGCGATGAGGAACAGAAAGTATGGGATTGAGGACATATCAGTGACAATATCCTCCAGAAATGAAGGCGGAAAAAGATATTTGCAGATAAACACAAACTGAGAGAATTCGTCACCTGCACTATAAGAAATATTAAAGAAGGTTCTTTGGGATGAAGGAATTGATTCTAGATGGATGTTCCCATCTGGAGTGGGGAGAGAAGACCACTGGGTGTGGTAAATATGGAGGCTACCATCAAGGAGATATTTTTTTCTTTTCTTAATTTCTTGAAAAGACAATATCCGCCTCCTGGGATGATGCACTGAGAAAGATACAACCTCACTTCTGGGTGGACCTCCCGAGAATGCACAGCCCAACTGGACAAACTTGAATATGGACTGTGCCATGTGAAAACTATGATCTCCTGGTTTTGATCATTGCACTGTGATTATATGAGAGCTGTCCTTGTTCAGTGCTGACCTTGAGGGCAAAGGGCCAGCCACGTGGTTCCAACTTACTCTCAAATAGTTCGGAAAATGGTATAGTCATGTCTGCGTGTGTGTGTGTGTGTGTGTGTGTGTGTGTGTAGTGACAGAGGGAGAGACAAAACACAATAGTATACGAGAGTACCTTGTACTGTTTGTGCAATTTCTCTGTAACTGTAAAATTATATAAAAATTAAAAGATTTTTTTTAAATGATCATTTCAGTGAAAGCTATTTGTAAGGTAGTTGTTTAGTATGTGTCTCCACTAAAGAGTGAGATCTGGGAAAGCAGGGACCCACCCCAGTGTGGCTGGCCTGTCGTAGGGTATGTCCAGGTGGACGTGGGAGCCTGGAGGCCTGGCCCCAGCTCAGCTGTCCAGTGTCCAAGAGACCCTGGGCCCCTCACTGCCATCCCTGGCCAGTAAGATGAATATTCGCCCCCCTCCCCATCTCTCTGTGTCTATCTCCCGCTCTCCTTCTCTCTCTCTTTCTCTGTCTCTCTGTGTCTCTCTGTCTCTCTCTGTCTCTTTCTCTCTTTCTGGAAGACCAGCTGCCCTCTTCGGTTCTGGACAAGTGAAGGACAGCCGTTGTCATTCCCCTTTCTGGAAGACTACCAAAGCATAAGTGATCCATCAGCAGACTTCTGGTCCCAGAGCTCTGACCGGGAACAACTTTTGTCCTCAGGACGCCATGTGATCACAGGAATGTCACTGCTCAGGGACGTGCACGACCTGTCCCCAGCGTGTCCCGAGTGCTGGGCACTGGTTTATAGATCACCACGTGCTGCTGACTTACCTGTGTGCCTGGCGCCTCCAGGTGGGCCGGAAGCCCCAGAGGACAGAGACCCTCCCTCCACCCCCGACTCGCGACGTCCCTCTCAGCCTCCTCCATCCCGGGGACGGGGCAGGGCTCGGTGAGTATTCCAGGCCATCGGGGGCTGCATAACCAGAGCCAGAGGAGCCACAGTGGTGCTTCCTGACAAAGCAGGTCCGGGCATCAGCACACGGCCCCTGCCCCGTGCCTGGCGCTATGGGGAAACCACAGCCTAATAGAGCCCCAAATCACATGTCACATGTGCTCAGCCGCTCCTCGGTCGGACACTTCTTGGCTCCTGATCCATGCCTTTGCTCGTGCACCACTGAAAGGACGGTGGCCTGACCGCTCCGAGTTTTCTGCCCCAACCATGAGGTCCTGCAGGAGTGCCTCGGTTTCCTGTCTGCAGGGCGTCGGTGCCCGAGGAGCAGAGCGGGGCACTGCGGCAGGTCGAGTGATGACAGGTGCTTGGTCCTGTCTAGCCCATCGAGAGCCCCTGTGGCCCTGACTCTGGGCCCACCAAGCACGCTGAGCGGTGGTGTGGCCCTTCCTCCACCTGGAATCCCGCCGCCGACCCACGTGCCCTTGGGCGAGTTCCCACCTCTCCGAACCTCCATTTCCGCATCCACGAAAGACGTCTCACGTGGTCATGGGGGCTACGGGGGGGGGGGGGAGCATGTCCAGAGCCCGCATGGTGCCTGGTGTGCGTGGTGACCACTGCCCGTGCAAGCCCAGCCGGGGGAAGGACGCTGTGATTTTCTCCGCAAAAAAAAAAGTCCTGACACCGTTTCGCACAAGGAGGGAGGGACGCTGCCCTCAGTGGGGGGCTCCCCACTGCTGCTCTCCCCAGCTTTCCCCATCACTACACCTGGCATGGCCCGCAAGCAGCCTCGGGGTCCCCGGGACTCAGTGAAACGTTCCCACCTGTCCCCCCACCAATGTCCTTATTCCTTGGAGGGGAGTGACCGTGTCCTTGGAGGGGAGTGACCGTGTCCTTGGACAGCCTGGCTCCCGGCCACCTGGCAGCTGACGGTGCTGGGGGCGGAGTGGGTGAGAAGCATCTGGCCCAGGGCTGAAGATCACCTGCGGGTCTCCAGCTCTGGCTTCCGAGGCTGGGCTTCCCGAGACGACGCGGTGCTAACGAGTCTGGAACCTATGGAGCTGCAGGCAGTACAACCCCCAACACAACACGGGGGATGACTTGGGAACATCGTTCTTAAGTTCTGCTGGGAGAGAAGGTTCCAGAGTGCAGCTGGGGTTGTGCTGTCTGGGTCAGATCCACTTGAGTCCTGCTGGAAGGACGGTCTCCCTAAGGACCAAGCCATCCTGTCCGGGAAGAAGGGTCGGCCAGGGTCCAGGATCACTGTCTGAAGACGGGTCTTAGGGCCACGCCTCCCCTCCCTAACCTTGCAATGAGTAGTGGTGGGCACAGTTGGCTCTGGGCAGTGCAGCCCTTTGGCTGGAGACACACCTGCCCCTTGGTCTCCACTCCCCATGGCTTCACACTGACCTGCCACCCCGGAAGCCCCACAGCTGTGTGCCTCAGCCTGGATCTGGGAAGGGCAGAGGCCAGGCTTAAGGTCACCATGCCAGCCTCTCCCTCAGAGGGCAGAGAGAGCTGGGCACAGACCGGGATCCCGAGCCTCCCTTCCAGATGCGGGATTGTGGGGGTGGGGGTGGGGGACAGCCCTCTGGATGTCATTTCTAAAATGGAATGAAGGATAACCTCCCTGCAGGCTTCTCCTCAGGATTCAAGACTGGGATGCAGAGAGCGCGTAGCCCGTTAACGAGCACATGATAAATAACAGCTACGAGTATTATCTAGTTATAAAAGCGAATGCCAGGCAAAACAGCACGATCCTTGGCAACACAAGCAGGGTGATGCTTGGGCCATTCCAGGGCACAACTTAACTGCCAGAGTCCGGCCAGAGGGAGAGCTCGTCGGGCAAGTGAGGGCAGCCTGGGGAATGGGCACCAGTTGGCTGGCGCGGTGGGCGTGTCAGAGGGTGAGGTGCGAGAAGGGCTGGCCAAGGGCTACCAGATGGACTTGCTCCAGCTACAGGGTTTGTGAGGCCGAGGTGGGCTGACCCCGCCTTCCCTGGTGTCCGAGGGCTCCGAGGCACGTCCTCCGTGGCGGCCCAGGGAGAGTCTGGGTGGGTCCCGGTGGCGCGCAGAAGGAACACCTGTATCACACGTGTAGACCTCATCTGTACACTGACCCCTGCGGCACGTGATTGCGAGGACCCTACTCCACGCTGGGCGGAGGACAGACAGCCGGGGAAGCGCAGTCACAGCCACCCTTGCGGCCGCTGGGTAGAAGGTTCCAGGGACACCAGGGCTGGCGCAGCAGGGTTGATGGGCAGCTGAACACTGACGGTCAGTAGCTGGTCTCCCCTTAACTCTGCTAGAGTCCAGGCCTGAGAGGGAATAGGGATGAGCAAGGCCAAGTGCCTGCCCCTGGGGCGCCGCTGTCACGCAGGGCTGGCAGGACCCACACCCAGAGTGGAAGGAGGGGGCAGCCCACAGGCACCAGGTGGGCTACGGGCTCCGCTCAAGATGGGAAGCTGGTGGCACTGGTCAGCGTTCCCCACGACTCAGGGAGGTGCCCGGGCCGGGGCCTAATGGGTTAACGACCACGAAGAGGCACAGACAGCCTGATGAGTGGGGAGCACCGGCAAATCCCAAAGCGGGTGCCGTTTCTCCAGGCTACAGCCCAGAGGTTTTCTCTCATCATAATTAGTTGGCTGGGACTAAACGCGCAGCAAGTAAAATCCCCAGGGAGCAGCAAGGACCCCCGCGATAACCGCCACGTTCCCCGCATCGGCCACTCCGTCTCCAGGCGCAGCCCCTCAGAGTCAGCCAGGCGCCTGCCCTGGGAGGGGCCAGGTAGGCGGGTGGGGCCGCAGGAGAAAGTGAGGTCGGCGCTCCAGAGCTCCACCCACCCCGGCCCTGTGTGCCCTCTCGGCTCCTCCA
Organism: Balaenoptera musculus; assembly: GCF_009873245.2. Taxonomy (NCBI): domain Eukaryota; kingdom Metazoa; phylum Chordata; class Mammalia; order Artiodactyla; family Balaenopteridae; genus Balaenoptera; species Balaenoptera musculus. Next base: position 113,050,294 of record NC_045790.1, on the reverse strand, counting down.
CTGAGCAACCTCTCTGCCTGAGCCTAGAAAATGGGCTAAGCTGGACTCCGGTTTCCAGGAATCTGGAAGCAGCCTTGCAGCTTAGGAAGGGCCGGGGGCTTCCGATGGCCAAGCTCCCTCTGACCAGCCCCTTCCACCCTGCGCCTAGCGGCCTGTGTGCAAACTAGGGCACTGGGTGATGTTTCTAAAAGCAACATCAGAGCCTCTCTGATCTATTTCCTAAACACATTCAGAATCTTACAAAGAGGGACCCAGGGACGGAGAAGCTCCTCTTGCAGGCAATTATCTTAGAGCTAAATCAGCCAAGCAAGCAAAGACCCAACATCAAGGACAGCCACTGCTGTGATGTTTACGGGAGGAAAACTCAAATCAGCTCGTCAGCCTTCAGCAGAACGGGGTGCACTGATCTGCACTTCGTGCAGGGGAATCTCAGCGGGGGGCTGGCAGGAGTCCGGGCATGGAGGAGGCCGGCAGCCTGAGGTCCGGGCCAAACCCTGTGCACAAGTGAGCATCGTCTCCCTGAAGCCTGGAGCCGTGGTCAGAGGCGGGGGCTGTTCCGGGAGCGTTCCCTGCTGCACCCAAGGCCACACCCAGCCCGACTGGAAACTGGGTTGTTAGCGGTGACTCGGTATAGCCAAGAAAGTGACCCAAGGCTCAGCATCTGTGGACGTGGACGATGTCACAGAACTCAGAAGTGGGAAATAGCTGGTTATAACACAGTAAGTGCACAGCCCGGGCTTGTGCACACATGCACGTCTTTCTGCTCAGAAACGGGGCGCTCGCTAGCGGAGGTTGGGGGTTGGTCACCGTTTTCTTCTTCAACTTTCTGAATTTTCTGAACTGTTTTTGCAATAACGATGGAGTCGCAGGGTGGTCGCTAGTTGCGGGGGTGGTGACAATCTCCTTCAACTTTCTGAATTTTCTGAACTTTTTTTTTCCATGATGATAGATTTGTGTTATAATCAGAAGAAAACAATAGAGCTATTTTTAAAGGCAGGCAGCTGACACCTCAGAGAAGGGGAGTGTGGCAGGCCGGGGTGAAGCATCCGGGGCACCAAACTTGCTGGCACCGCACATGACCTTATAGGCCAGGGATGTCCCTGCCCGGACGGACCAAGTGCTCGGAGGAGGGGCCCAGGGCAGAGGGGTGAGGGCAGGAGGGAGGAGGCGCCAGCCGCTGCCAGTGATGAGACAGCTTTGTCACTAACATACGGGACACCCCTCTGCTCTCCCTGGCCGCTCTCTACCCACACTTCAAAACACACACACAAACGCAACACCTCCACCAGGGAGGGCTCGGGTGGGTGGGGACACAAAACGGTGCCCCTTTTTGGAATGACAATATGAGGGAGGAATACAGCCCCGTCTGGAGGGAAGGTTCTGCCCCATGGTGCAATCGACCAGCAGGCAATTCCAGACAGTGTCCTCGTTGAGCTGTGTGTCCAGCAACGGGGAGGGTCTGCATGAGCGGTCCACACCCCAAGTCGGAAATCAGCACACAAAACCCCACTCTTCCTGAAACATTAACCAGCCCAGACCAGGGGTTTCTAACTGGTTCTTCTGGTTTTGCTAAACTCCCATCCTGCCTCTGAGAAGGGCATACGTTCCCCCCACCCTCCCTCCCCCCTTCCCTCCCCCCAGCACCAGGTCCTCCAACAAAGAAATGAGGAGCACCTTTGGCCTCATGTTTGCCTGATGAATGGACAGAGCTTGGGAAATGACGCAGGCGCCGGCCGCAGAGTGGCAAGTAATGGTGGGAAATTAAACCAGCCTCCTTGGGTCATCCATCATTAGAACCTCATTCCTTGCCCCCTGCCCAGGGTCAGCCGCGCTCTCTCAGAGCAATCCATCACCCCGTGGGCTGCAGGATCATGAGACAGCATCTCTCTCTGAGGCCAGGGCCAACCAGACACCCAAAGCCCAGTGCTGGCTCACTCGCTCGGAAATGCCTTTAAAATGCTGTCCTAAATGAGGATTTAATTGAAGTGTAATAAGGCATTTCATATGTGTTTAAAGGACAAAGTCCTCCTGGAATTAAGCAACATTTAAACAATCACTCTGCCTTCTTGGCCGTGGCCTCACCCCACCAACGGCCACCCACCAGGCCTCGGGCAAGCTTTCATTTATTTGCTCATTTAAGAGAAACGTAAGAGGCAGAGACAGTCCTTCATGCTCAGCAGATCCCATTTCATGGTTCTCCTTCTGGGGTCTGGGAGGTGGAAGACCAGATGGGATGTGGGATGTGGGGTCATGTGGCCAGTTCTGGCCAATGAGATGCAAGCAGTCGTTCCAGGTGGAGGTGGTTCCCTTCCATCTCTCTCTTCCCCACCTTGGGAGGCATGCAGGCCCCGGGCTGGGTTACGGCATGGAGAACGGCTGCTCTGGAGAGTGGCCTGGCCCCAGAGCCGTCTCTGTGGAAAAAGAGCCAGTGTGGGTGCAAGCACCGAGGATACAGTTCCCCGGTCACTGCAGCCGATGCAGCCCAGAAGAACGCCCGCACGGGGCCCTACTGCTTGCTGGGTGGGGACTGCAGGGCAAAGAAGAAGACGGGGGTCTTGCCTTTGGCGCTTGCAGTCTTGGAGAAACCGCAGAACCACTCTGACTGCCTCATCTCAGAAACGAGGTACTAGATCCCGAGGAAAGAAGGTCATCCCCAGCTAGCCAGCGGCAGAGCCCCGATAGGCACCTGCTCGGTCCTGTACTCCAGGCTCCAGCATCGTCCTTGGTGGGGCTGTTCTAGAAGCTCTTGAATTTCAGGGTGAGCTGTGGGAGCTCTAGGTCAGTTCGGTGACGCAGATGAAGCCACTGGGGTCACGGGACCAGCTGAGGCCGGAGGCAAGACGTCCCCGCTCCCTGTCTGGCCGGCTGGTTATTTTCTGTCACATCTTCCCCTGAAGGCGTCCGTGGAATGAGCAGAGCCACCGGGTCACAATCACGGTCTGGGTACATCATCCTGACGCAGATGCACTGGCTTGTAGGGGAGGCACAGGTCAGGTTTATCTAAATAGAAAACTCACCAAGCTTTTGTCAACGGTGGGAAGTCTTTCAGCAAGCATCTATGAACAGCCTGCTGCATGCACAGCACGCAGTGCCCTTGAATCCTGAAGTTGTTCGAAGACCAGGCTGAAAGATGTGAGAACACTTGGAGTGGGGGAGGGAAGGGAAGGGGGAGGGGAGTCTGAGTTCAGGCTTCGATTAGTCATTTTTTCTCATCTTTTCAGGGTTTCCAAAATTCTGGGCCCATCATGAACCCACGGCTGGGAAGGACCTTGAGGGCACTCCAGTCAAACCCCTCCCCCATCCTCCCCACCAACCCGCCATCCCCTATGATGCTCAGATTCTCTGCACCGTACTTCCAGGAAGGCCAACGCCGGCTCTCCAAGTATCTCTGGAGACAGCTGCTGACCTCATCCCGAGGCAGCCTGGGCCACTTTGGGTACCTGGAGTGCTCAGTGGCACGTCCCACAGGGGGATCGAGCTCCAGGCATCAGGTGGTCAGTGGGTGCCCTGACCGCAGTGCAATCTACACAAGGGCAATCTGCACCTCTGGGGCTGGCATCAGGGGCTTTCTGGGCCCCCGGCAGGAATCAGGGAAGGAATCTGGCCTTGAAGACACTCCCAGGTACGTGCTCTCAGGGCCAGGGTGACTCCTCACCTCTGTTCTTGAAGAAACGTGTCACGTGTCTCACGTCTCGGAGACTCAGTGCCCCCCTGCCGTCTCCTCCATCCAGAGTCCAGAGCTGGGGCAGCCATCACCCCCTCGCCTGCCCCTGGACCCTAAACAGCCCCTGGGAGGGCATCACCTCCCTCGTGGGACATCAGTCCTGTGCATCCCTCCAGACGTCAAAGCAACAGGACAGAGCTCAACCCCTTCTCCGAGCGCCTCCCTGCGTCTTCCAGAGCCCACCTTGGAGGGTCTCCTTTCAAAATGTGTCCTCTTCCGCCTGTATCCCACACATTCCACGCCCCCCACTTCCGTGCTGTTAAGGAGACTTTATGCTGCCTCAGAGGTAGCATCTTTGTCAGTTTTCAATGTGAAAAATAAATAATTACAGGGGTGTTGACAGGCTGGTTAAAAATAGCCCCTTCTCTTAAAAGGTGAAAACTTGGTGAGAAATGCAGGGGCCTGGGGGTGTGGGGATGGGAGCTTGCCTCCGTCCAGCCCACCCACTATCCCGGGAAAGCCAGCCCACTCCAGACTCCGGGGGCCCAGTCAGATGCCCTGACGCTCCCTGCCGGCCTGTCTCCAAGCCTGATGTCCTGATCAAACCAGGTGGGAGGCCAAGCTGCCCTTGAATCTTGTTATCATGACACATAGGTTTTGATTCAAGGAATGTGACTTCCCAAACGAATCGCCTTTTATTAGGTACTATCACTTTAAAAAGAAAAAAAAGTAGCATTAATTCCAACTATGTGCCATGCCCTGGGATTGATTCTGCTGTCAGTGTGTCAGGAGTCCCTTCTTCATGGAAGAAGCTCTGTCATCTTTTATGCCAATGTCAACACCAGCCAAGCTCTCCTGAAGTGGGTCCAAGGACCGCAGTCTTGGCGCAGGAAGGGACCACCCCCACAGACCCCAACTGCAGAAGCAGTGGTGGCCAACATTCTGGAGATCTGAGAGGCTTGAGGAGTAGAGGGCAGCGGTGGAGGTGGGTGAGAGGGTGAGCGAGGCCCAGCGGCTCGCAGCCAGGCCCGGCGGGATGTGGGCAGTGCCAGGGCCCCTGAGCTATCTCCCAGGGGTCATGCTTCCCGCCCCTCCTGCTCCACAGCCCATGCAGCTGCCAGAGCCCGACTCAAGGCCCCGATGCCCTGCCTGGGACCCCCGAGACTCTGTATCACCCGTGAGTCCCCCTTCTGCAACCCCACAGCCCCACCCATCTGTGGGCCCATTCCCAAAAGCGGGTGTGCATCCTAACTCTGCCTTCCACGCCCTCCTGGAAAACCCCTCCTCATCCTCAGAGACCATCCACGGTTCCCTCCTCTGGAAACTTCCTTGAGCCCGGGCCTAACTTCCCCTGAGCTGCACACAGCACAGGCCTCCTGGAGTGCACGCGACCCCCGCCCTGACGTGAGCCCTTACTGGCCACTTTCCCCGTAAGGATGTGCTTTCTTGGGGCACAGGAAGGACCGCCTACACTTGTCAACCCACTCGCAGACTCTGAGCACTACTCGTCAATAAGGCCTTGATTTAATCTTCTTCACCGTCCCTAGCTAAAGAGCTACAACTGCCGCCTCCACTGCTGGGACCACTTTCCCGGTCGAGTGGCTGCAGAGCTCCGTCCTCTGTGTAAGTCAAGGGGCTCCTCCCCCAGCCCAGCTGCTCCCGGGCCCGGCTCTTGTCCGCGCACCTGGGCCCCTCTGCCTTTCTCAGCCAGGTGACGGAGGACAGCTGAGATGCTGCCGCCAGGGAAAGGAGAGCCCACTGCCAACTCTGCCCCGCCCCGCCCCGCCCCGCCCCGCCCCGCCCCGCCCCGCCCCGCCCCACACCAGGCCTCGCCTCCAACAAACCACGCCCACGCCACGCCCCATCACACCCTGCCGAGCCCACACCCCCTGCTGCGCCCTGCCAGGCCACACCCCTGCCACGCCCCCATCACAGCGCATCCCTGCTGAGGCCCCACCCACCTGGCAGGTCCTGCCGCCTCCAGCCTTGGTCCACGCCCCTCTCTCTCCCTGGGCAGTGGCAGCAGCCCCCTCGCCGGTCTCTGTGTCCTCCTTCAGTAACTCCTCTTCATGGCGGCAGTGTTCGGCCTGCTAACGCACAGCCTGGACCACGTCCCTCTGCTGCTCTAAAGCCTTCCATGGCTCCCGTGGCCTGGGGACGAAGGCCACGTGCTTGGGCTGCCATTCAAGGACTCCACAGTCAGCCCCCGAAGCAGGAGCTCATCAGTCCTGCCTCTTCTGATTTTGTCGCCCGCCCTTCCTCTCCGCCCTTCCAGGTGCCGTCACTGCATCTGGACCCCTCATTCTGCCTCACACCCCACAAAGCCAAGCCTAGACCCCATTTTTCCCACGAGACACCCTGATTGCCATGGTCAGAGGTGGCCTCCCGTGTTTGGGGGGGGGGTGGTGTTGGCCTTTCCTTTACTGGTTTTTATAAATAATCATAGTGAGTGTTTCTTGAACCCTCTCAGGGGCCAGGCCCTGGGCTGAGGCCTTCCCGAGCGCTGTAGCCACAGCCACGGGAGGCTGGGAAGGAGGCCTGCCCACTGTGTGAGGTCAGTGTGGTTTGCTGAGTGAATACTGAGCTTTTGATGCAATAGGTCTGACCAGGAGTGCTTAAGCTATGGGGGAGGGGATCCCAGGACCCTTGAAGAATATCATGAACATGGAGTGCACATGGTCACAAAGATCCACCCCGTTTCTGATGCACTCTCAGTCCCCATCACGCCCTCCAGATCTGTCCTCCAGGCTCTGGTTTCTGCTGCCCGCTCTCCTCTGCCCCCGCAGGCCTGCAGCCCTCCTCCCCACCGGCTGGAGGGGACGCTTGAGAGAGGGGATCGGGCTGGCAAGGAGCCTGCACATGATCCCAGAATGTGCACTTGAGCTCCACTTAGCTGCCCACTGTTTAAAAATGGAAGGAAGGGATTAAAAATGAGCAAGCGAGATGGCTTTGTGTAAAACCATCAGCAGCCGAAATGTGCAGGCTAATTTGATTTCCGCCTCCTCCTGCTCTGAAGGGAGCAGACTCGAGGGCTGAGCTTCTCCAAAGGCAGGAGGAGAGGACTGCGTGCAGTGGTGCAGTCGCAGAGCGCCTGCCTCTGACAGCTGCCACTTGCAAATCTCCCCAGCTTCCTCCAAGCACCGGCATCCCAGTTATGGCTCCTCATAACTCCCCACTGTCTGCTCTGGTAATCACCCAAATTCCAGAGCTGCACTGGAGAAGAGAGAAAAGGGCCAATTGGCCAAATAAGCGTGAGGCTTCTTGGGTTCCTGGGTTGTAAGCGTTAGCAGGCGCCATGAGAGCGCAGAGGCAGCTGCGGTGGGCCGCGTGGCACTGGGCCGGCTGGGAGCCAGCCTTCCCCATACCCTCATGTGTAATCCTCACGACCACTCCATCCAGCGGGTGGGTATTAGTCACCTACGGCTACAGTAATAGGGACAAGTGACCGCCAAGTCTTGGCTGCAGAAGACAACAAAAAACACTCATATCTCAATCTCTGTGGCCTACTGGGTGGTCTCAGGTGGGCTCAGGGTCTCTCAGGAGGCGGCAGTCAGGCTGGCAGCCGGCGCCGACTCATTTGAAGGTTTGAGTGGGTCTGGAGGAGCCTCTTCTAAGCTCAATCACGTGGCTGTTGGCGGGAGGCCCAGTTCTCCACCGGGGCTGTAATGACAGCATGGCAGCTGGCCTGCCCAGCACGCACCATCCGAGAGAGGGGGAATACGGCCACCCAAGGCAGAAGCCACAGTGCCTTTTGTAACCTAATCTCGGGGGACGTAGCACCCCTTCTGCAGATTTCCGTTGGTCACACGACCGACCCTGGTACAGAATGGGAAGGGGGCTGGCAAGGTGTGATACCAGGAGGTGGGGTCACTGGGGCCATCTTGGAGGCTGGTTTCTACATCGTTTCCCCATTTTACAGGTGAGAAAACTGAGGCTCAGGTCATGTAGGTCGCTGGCCTGAACTCACGCAGCCCATGGGGCAGACCCCGGATGGGACCTCAGCATGTCTGACTCTGGGGTCCTAGGACTCCCATGGGACATGGGGGTGAATTCCAGCTCTGGTACAGCTGCTCACGCTGATGTGTGACCTTGACAGTGTCACTCGTTGATCTGGGCCTCAGTTTCTCCATCTCTTCAAAAGGGATGATAATGGCTGTACCAAGATGGCCCCAGTGTCCTGAGGGGACCTGGGCAGTGGGCAGGGGAGTTTGGCTCTGTCCCCCCATCTGAGTCGGCCTCGGGGTCTGGCTGGGATGGGCGGACCCGGCCTGGAGCCAGCACTAATCCCCCCACAGCCTGCATGGAAGCAGGGAAACTGAGTCACGAAGGGCTGTTACTCACCCAAAGCCAGCTGCTGGTCAGGGCAGGGCTGGGGGTCGGCGTCAGAGCACATGGACCCTGTGTCCTAGAGATCTTTACTGCAGGACGTGCCTACCTGGACAGAAGTTATGAGACTCAGAATAGTAACAAAGATGGTTGATGAGGCCTGTTCTGGACCACCTGAGCTTTATCTCCTCGCCCCTCACTGCCACCAGCCCCACCCCACCCCTCTCCCAGCGGCTGCACCATCATGACCTCCACTCAGAGGCAATCACTCCAACACCCCCAGAGGACCCTCTGTGCATGTCCCATAAGGAGCAGGTATTAGTCAGTAGGCAGCTGCTGTAACAAACATCCCCCCCCCCCCCACCTCAGAGGCTTAAGACAAAGTCCGTTCTCACTCAACACACCGGCCAGTGTGGGAGGTCCAGATGACAGCTCAGTCGGCAGCTCCTTTCTCCCTGTTGACCTGCCTTGACCCCTCTGAGTCCTTGGCCCTAGTCCTGATGGAGGGATTCCTGGTGGCGAGCCCAGCCGCAGGGCTCTTGTGAGCTGCATCACTTCTGCCCACATCCCGCTGGTCAGAGAACAGACACGCGGTCCCTCCTGACTGCAGGGCCGTGTGGTCTTCTTGCCCTGTCACCCTGTTCCCCCGGCCCCACTCTGCACCCCCAGAGGCTGAGCTGCTGTCTGGCTTCCGCCCACCCTTGAGGAGAGGTGTTGAGACCCACTGCCTGGATCCTCAAACCCCAGCCAACAGCCTTGGGAGGCTGAAGCAGCTGGCAGAAAGCTTCACCGGAGCCCTCCTCCCCAAACACGCGGCTTCGCCAAAAGGCCCAGCTGGGCCATCACGTGGCTCTGGCCCCCTGGGCAGCTCAACATGTCACTGTTCGTGTTCAAGTGACAATATTTTCATGTGAGAAGGGGGTGCAGGTGGGCTGTGATGGGCCCATGGGCCTGAGAGCCAGCTGGAGAGCCAGCCCACCTCTGGGCTATAGGGGAGACCATGCTCGGTGGGGGGCGGACTATCTGAGTCCATGCTGACTGTCCCCTGGTCAGAGCAGCCAAGGCCCAAGAGGTGGCCCCAGGCAGCCCAGGCCCTGCCCCTGCCAGCTGAGCAAGCATCTGCTCGGCCACCAGCCTCCTCCTGTTGTCACAAAGGAGGGGATTCGGTGATATGTCACCCTGGGAATCCAGCACCGGGACTCGGGGTCTGCACACGGGGCCCCATGCTCACGGTGGGTCCCTGCCTTTGCTGGGGACGTGCTGTGACGCTTCTTGGTCTTCTTGCCCCTTGAGCAGCCTGACCTGTCCCTCCATTGCCAGAAGAGCCCAGGGGGCTGGGCCTCCACCTGACCCCTCGCTCAGTGGCCAGGTGGAGAGAGGGGAGGGAGGGAGGGGGGCTGTTCCCCACCAGGCCTCTGCAGACACACAGATCGGCACATTGGAAGCTGCTGGCCCGAGCAGCAGAGGGTCTCGGGACCCTACTCATCACCTGGCTCGTTTTCACAGCCCCCAGTCCTGCTGAGCTCAGATATACGGCACCTCCAAGGTGAGCCTACACCCAGACGCACAGCTTACAGTTGGCCCTTGGTTCCCCCCCTCACTTGGGACAAACACGCTTTCCCCCCTCCGCTGCCTGGACCTTGAGATTTGTGCAAATGCGGTCCCTAGGTGGAGGCTGCACCCTCCTAGGACCTGGTGACATGGAGATTTCACAGCCTCCCCCTCCCCGGGATGCCCGGCTGCCATGCCTGCAGGACGTGAGAGGGCGCTGCGCCCAGTGACTGAGGCCACACAGCCCCCGGCAGGGGCAGGGCCCAGCGGGAAGGCCATCTCAGGGCTGGCGGAGCTGGAGGGCAGTCAGGGTCCTGTGAGCTGCCGCCCTTGAAGAGCGTCCCCCAGACCTGCAGGGGCCCCGCCGAGGACAGGTCCCAGGCTGGACGTGGATTAGTCTATTTGGGGACACAGAGCTGACCCCTGAGCGAGCAGGGGTACAAGCAGGGGCGACTGGGAGGTGGCCAGTGTCATCTGCTCCCACTTCCTTCCTCCCCCACCCTCCTGCCATCATATCTCCCAGTGGCAGTGTAGTGCCCACTGCCCGGCCAGCGATGCCTGGGGCCTAGGAAGACTGTTTTGTGTTGTGTTTTCCCAGCACCTCCACAGTGCCAGAGTGCCGAGCCTACAGAGTCCATCCTCCCGTGCACCTGACCCCTGCCACCCGGCTCACCCCGGCAAGGGTGACCAGTCGTATCAGGACAGCTTCATTTTGCTTTCAATGATGACTCACTGGCATCCTTATCACCTGGACAGCCCCAGAGTGGAATATGAAATTGGGTTCCTCTGCCTGCAGGATGGTCAGACCACAAAAGGGAACTGTCACCACAAGTTCAGAAACAGCCCAGAGTGACATACCCTAAGGAGAGAGAGCCATGTCGGGGGCCAAGGTCCAGATGCTGGTCATGGCGCTGCCATGGTGACACCAAGCAAGTCCCTTCCCCTCTGTGACCCCACTTGCTTATCTGTAAAGTGGCAATGGTGATGGTTAGCTCCAGTGGTGAGGTCCAGGGCAGTGACCTGTGGGCAGTGGGCTCAGTGCTTCCCGGAGCATACCCCTCGATCAAGGAACCTCCAGACACTCACCTACTCTGTACAGACCCTGAGAAAACCTCCACTCCCACTGGACTTCGTGTAACCCAATGTCTCCCAGTGCTTGTAACCTGAAGCATCTGTAGGCATTATACTGTATCAGTCAGGCTAGTCCAGGTTATGCCGCAGTAACAAACAGCCCCCCCCCAAAAGGGAGAGTTCATCCCTCAGATGCGCTGTGTGCAGCACGCGGCTGGTGGACGAGATCTACCTGCTCGACCCCAGGGACCTGCAGGATGGAGGCTCCATCCTTGTCTGCACTTCATCACAGAAGACGGCAAGGAACGTGCCAGACCACCGTCTGGCTCTGCAGGGGTCCTTCCGGAAAGTGACATGCAGCACCCCTGCCGGTGTCGCATTGTCATTGGCCAGTGCGAGGCACGTAGCCACGCCCACCCAAGGCAGGGGTGGGGCCTCTTCCCTGAGCCCAGAGAGGGGGGTGGGGGCAAACCTATGGCGCTCCGGCGCTCCCGCAAAGCAGACTCTGGGGAATGCTGGTTGGTTCGCTAATGACCCCAAAGGGGAGAATTGTCCTCAACCAGAATTTAAACCCAGCATTTCAGGGAAACACACTCACCCAACATGAAAATATACAGTGTTGCTTTTCTATATCTCCTCAGCACAGATTTCTACTAGCTTTTGCGTTTTGGAGTCACATATTTATTCATATGGAAACTGTTTCCCAGCCAAGTGTGACATTTGGATACTGAGTCATTATTCATCCCGAAGTCCTGCAAAAGATGAAAAACACCCCCCAAAATATTGTGGACACAGTCTTGCTTGTTTGCTGGAAGCAATTTTTAAATTAATGACTAACATGAGATTAAAAACAAATAAAACGCAAAAGAGTCCTCTCGCTCCAGGGACGGGCCGAGTTCTCCCTCCAAGTGTGCAGTCTGGGAAGTTTGGACCCTGTGTGGGACCAACAGAGCCGCTGGCACGGGCCACCTCCCGCGGGACGCCTGGTGCCACGGCCTCGCCCTGGGGGTGGTGACCTGCCCTTCGATGCTCCTGTGAGTCCGTCGGGGGAATCCTCGATGTTTATCTGGCCATCCCATGCTGCCTCGGCCCCCATCTGTGAAGTGGGCACAGCGGTGCTGGTCCCAGCCTCCCGCCCTCTCCCTGCTGGTCAGAACCCTTCCTACCCTCTGCCCGTCCCATCCCTGTGAAGATGCCCTCATCGCTCTGGGGCATTTGCTGTGCTTTCTACTTCTTTTAGACTCAGGTCAAGTTCTCATCCCGGGAAGTGGGAGAGGCGACAACCAGGGACCGTCACTGAACGTTAAGGCTGCCCTTCCGGCGGGCGGGTGGGCAACAGATGCGCTGGGAGTGTGGGCTGTGCCTGGCAGCTGTGACACCAGGAGAAGCTCAGGAGACAAGCTCTCTGTCCTTTCCTAGCAACAGGGAGCCCACATCACTTCCTGCTCATCAAACCCTTGCTGGTCCCTGGGGGCCACAGGCCTCGAGTGGCCATGCACCCTCCCCCTGGGAAGGTTTTACTCTTCCTTCCTTCCATTGCCTCCTCTTCATCTTCCAAAGGTCGCCGTAGCACCAGGAAGCCTTCTCGGCCCTCCCAGCTGATATACAGACCGAGCAAAACCAGGAGCAAATGAGTGGGCACGGAAGTTCATGGCCCAGCCCCTCCCCTCGCAGCCTCGCCCCACAGGCAAGCTGCCTCTCCTCCCCGAGCCCCAGTTTCTTCACGGGTAAATGGGGAGAAGCAGGTACCAACCCCCCTCCTGGTCCCAGGCTCCCCCCCGGGGAAGATCCCCGTCCACACCCTTCACTACATCTGCCCGGCGCCCCGTAACCCACTTCCCACCACCTCCCGAGGGTGGCGTCAGCGTCTGATTCATCGCTGTACCCCTGTGAGCATCACCCCGAGCCTGGCACGCAGAGGCAGTAACTGATTAAGAGCTGGTTGGGTCACTGGGTGGCCCTGTGCCACAACCCCCTTTGGCACAGAAACCCCTGGACCCCTGACCCCCCGGTCTTCGCCACCAGAGACATCATCACGGTAAAAGGAAATCGGAGGCCTCGCAACACCGGGAAGGGAACAAGGCTGGGCTGGGAGATGCTGCCGTCCATAACTCACGGGCCACTAAATTAATTACCGTGGCAGAAGTATGGAGAGCGCTGCCTGTCTCCTGGAAACCACCTCCAGTTATATGGCTCTTGGATTTGTTAAAATATTGAACCTGTTAGGAGGAAAATGAAAAAAGCCAGACGAGACACTCTTCAGCCTGGTTGCGGGGCATGTCAGGGATGAGAAAACGCAATCTGCCGGCTGGTCTGGCCCAAGATTAATGACACGAGGTCTGGAGAGGGCCAGGCTCCAATCGCTGGCCTGCTGTAAAACCAGTGAAATATGGGATTCTGTAATCTGTGTACTTGCCATGTAAATGAGTGCCCTTAAAGGGCTTTACACGTGTCTTGGCTTCCATGCAGAAAGCTCAGGTGCCCCAGCAGAAAAAGGCATCCATCATCCCGAGGAGTGGATTCCCATGCAGCCAGAGTCACATCGCGGTCTTCAAGGGCAAACCCAGGCTCTCTTCTGCATTGGCTGGAGTGAGAAAGGGGACTTAGGAATGAGGAAGGATGGCTGGCCTTGCAGGGCTCCGCTGCAGTGCCGGGAAGGGCTGCCCATCATGCCCTACCCCAGAACCATGGATCTTCCCCCCCAGTGGTGGGGGAATTGGGAGAAAGGAGTCATCCCCGGGAGACCTGGCATGTCTGGGAGTTAGTGCAGGAGCGTTCAGCTGTCTAACTCCATCCTCTGGCCTGCCCTGTTGACAAGGCCAAGAAGGCTGATTGTTGAGAGCTACCTGGATATGGGCATAGATTAGCCGTCAGGAAGGACATTCAGTAGACTCGTCTTGAATTACAATGACAGGCTTTGCAATCGGCCTCCCTAAAGGGCACACTGGCTTCCTAGGAAGGCTGCAGAGTCCAGAGTGAAGACAGAGGGGTGGTGGTCGGAACTAAGTTGACGATACCTGACATGGACCGTCACTCCTCATGCCATGCTCAGGGCAGGCATCACTAAGCAATCTGCTGCTCCTTTCTGCTGAGTCCAGCAAGGACAGCAGAATCCTGATCTGCACAGCCCTTTGGTTGCCAGCAACAGAAGCTGACATTGACTAGCTTAAACCACACAACCTAAAACGACAGCAACAGATGACAATGGATTTGCTGGCGGGACTTGGGCAGCTCACAGCTTCCAAGGAAACACTGGAGAGCCAGGCTCAGAAAAGTCAGGAGCTGGGGCAGCTCCAGGGATCTCAGGAGCAGGAACCACCGCTCAACTCTCTGGGGAGGGGTCGCTGCCAGAGGCACCCTCTCCTGCTACTGCTGACCTCAGGGTCCAGAGAGGGGTCTGTGGTCAGCCTAGCTTGGACCACGTACTCACCCCAGCCAGGCGTGACCGATCGTCCCAACAGCATGGATTCCAGATTGGATGTGCAGACAGCCACCCCTGCGTCTGGTCCAGACACTTCAGTCTGGGGCTCTGGCCCTGCTCGTGGCGCATTTCATTTCTCCACAAAGACCGGAGCATCTTTGAGAGCAAGGACTCTGCCTCCTTTTCCTCCTGTGTCCTCACAGAACTTCGTCCAGCCCTGCATTATTTCAGTGATTTACAGTAAGCCACCTCTCTTCCTATAATCAGGTGGGATGCTTTTTGGTGAAAACACAAATGTCCACATGCATGGTTAAAGGAAAGATAAAAATTGAGTCCAAAACTAATACCAAAACCGAGACATAAAATAGTTTGCAGTTGCAAGCTAAGTGTAACTTTGAGCTCCCTGGCAGCCAAGGAAAAGAGAGGGAAAGGAAAAAAAGATGGGTTATAGATCTTCAAATGTTTGACCAAGGGGAGCAAAAGATTCTACAGCAGACAGAAGATTTTCCTGACCCCAGATTCTTACAGAGCCGGGTGCCTACAAGAAGCTCAGTATCTGTTTGCTTAATTCCCCGGGCTGCCCCGTCTGCCACCTGCAGTCTTCCACGGACCACCTCGAGTCCCAGCCCCTTATCATCCTGCGAGGAGCTGGGCTGTACGGACCACCCCTCTCCTACCTGGATCCAGTGACTCGATGGTGAAAGGCAGTTACAGGGGACTTTTAGGGCAGCAAAACTATTCTGTAGGAGGCGGTAATGGTGGGTACATGTCATTATGTATTTGTCCAAACCCATAGAATGTCCAATATCGAGAGTAAACCCTAATGTAAGCTGTGGAGTCTGGGTGATGATGGTGTGTCAGTGATGGGGGGATGTTGGTCCTGGGGGAGGCTGTGAGGGGAGGGGTATAGGAGAAGCTTCTGTACCTGCCACTCAGTTTTGCTGTGAACCTAAAACTGCTCTGAAAGCTAAAATCTAATTAAAAAAAGAAAAAAGTTCCAGCAAAGCAAACTTAAAAAATAAGAATAAAACGATAGGGGAAGTTGTGGGTGGAGGAGGGTGTATGGGATCTCTGCCCTCTGCATTATCTGCTCAATTTTTCTGGAAACCTAAAACTGATCTAAAAAATAAAGTCTATTAATGAAAAAAGAGAGAGAGAAAGGCAGTTGCAGCAAACATTCAGAGCCTGGGATACTTTTGTCTCCTGACCAGACTGTGAACAGCTTGGAGGTGGGGGCTGAACAGATGTGCTGTGAAAACTGCAAATTCAGTTATTAAACCCTTAAACTACTCTGATATTGTTTTTCCCTTAATTTAAAAGCGGGGAGGGGACCCTGATCCCATAGATGTGACTGTGATCCAGAATTTGGTGTTAAGCCCTCCAGTGAGTTTCTTGATAATGTTACTATAGGTGATTGTATCGGTAAGCAGTATAGAGATTTGTTTTGTATGTTTGAAAACTTTGTAGAAATCTATGAAACAAAAACAGACTCACAAATATAGAGAACAGACTTGTGGTTGTCAAGGGGGGAGAGGGATGGGGAGGGGAGGGAAGGATTGGGAGTTTGGAACAAAAAAAAAGAAAGAAATTGCACCGCACTGTGTGTATTCTTTTTTTTTTTTTTTAATAAGTTTATTTATTTATATATTTTTGGCTGCGTTGGGTCTTTGCTGCTGTGCACGGCTTTCTCTAGTTGCGGCGAGTGGGGGCTACTCTTCGTTGCGGTGCGTGGGCTTCTCATTGCAGTGGTTTCTCTTGTTGCGGAGTACGGGCTCTAGGTACGCGGGCTTAGTTGCTCTGCGGCATGTGAGATCTTCCCGGACCAGGGCTCAAACCCGTGTCCCCTGCATTGGCAGGCGGATTCTTAACCACTGCGCCACCAGGGAAGTCCGTGTGTATTTTTCTGTAGCTTCGTTTTGTCACTTAATTATAGCTTTCGGGATTGTTCCACATTCATGAGTATGTTTCTAGTTCATACCTTTGCACTGCTGCATGGTATTCCACTGTATGAATGTGGTGCCCTAATGTATCGATCTTCTTGGTGAATGAAAAAAAAAAAAAAGTGAGGAGAGGAGAAGCCCAGCCAAGGAGCTGGGACAGGAGGATCTCAGCTTCCAAGCTCATGTGCACGTGTGTGCGGGCCTGTGTCCACACACACGTGATGACTGGGAGGAGACCAGGCTGGGTTTGAGTAGAATAGCTGCCGGCAGCTCCTATCCAATCAGAAGTCACTCTCAGCCAGGCCCTGGTGCCTCCCGTATCAGATTTCTGAGCCTAACAGTCTTCAACATACAAAGTAGGCTGGCAGGTTTCTTTAAATCTGCAACACGCTTGCAAAATGTGCAGCCCCAGGGGCTCAGAGCGCTACATGTGCGCATGCGCACACACCATCCCCCAGCGGCATCTGGTTGTTAAATATTAGTGTCGGCTGTTCTCAGCTCTGGTGGCAAGCACACTGCTCATCCTCCGGGACCCCCACCCCGGAGGCCCGCGGGAGGTGGAAAGTCCATGCCCTAGGGAAGGGGTAAGTCCTGGGACACTGACACCGTAACCATAGCAACGATGGGGCTTCTAACCACAGGGGTGCCCCTGCCTTTAGTGAGCCACGCCAGCAGCCTGCGACCCCTGGGGTGGGCATCCTTGGCCCTGCTTTACAGACGGGGGCTCCATCACTGCCCAGGGCCACACACGGAGGGAGGTTGGGAGCTGAGCCACTGCTGACTTAGGACCTATGCTCTGACCTGGGCTGGACCCGGGTGAGGCAGAGGAGGCATCTGGGGCACTGGCTGCCCACCCAAGTCGGGCCCTGGCTCCAAATGCAGCCAGGGTAGGGTCTGCCTGGGGACCCTGGGGCCAGCCCCTGGCCGTGGGGTGATCACCTCTGACTCCCCCATCCTCTGAGCCCCTCCCACCCTCTCTGCCTGTCTATCTCTCTCCGCCTCCCCTGACCCTGAAAGAACATCCCATAACGGCCCCTCCAGACCCACCCCCGTTGCCCACGGGGAAAATGTGCTTGGCATGTAAGGCCCAGACTAACAAAAGCCCCCACCTGTGCCTTCGCTGAGCTCCTGGACAGACGTGAGGTTTACACCCGGGACCCTCGGGCCTCTCGCTGGGCCTGTGTGGCCAGCGTGTGCTCAGTCAGGGCTGAGTTTAAAGACAGCCGGGGCAGCAGAACAGGCGGGCCCTTCTCCGTCCTCCCCGGTCCTGGAACCCCGAGAGGGCGCAGCTCAGCACCTTGGTTCCCCCACTCCCCAAGGAGGGTCCGTCTTCAAGCTGGACCAGGTCACTTGGAGCCTGAGGTCCTGGGGCACCAGCCAGGTAGGGGCATTTCTCTGAGCACCTGGACAGATGCTCAACTGGGTCAGCCCAGGGCAGGGGCCACCCCAGCGCCCTGGACTCCTCTCTAAATGCAAACTCCTCCAGGGAAGCGCCTCAGGAAACCTGGTGTGCGCACAAATCTCCCGGGCCTTGATGCAGGGAGCTCCTGACTCAGTAGGTCCGGGGACAAGCCTGGGCCCACTATCCTGTGCAGGTGACGCGGACGCTGGCGGCCCCAGGACCACACTTGGAGTGTCAGGGTGCTAGGGAACCCCCTTCTGAGAGCTGACACCTGATGCCCTCTGTCCCAGGGGTCAGAGGTAGGGGCCGGCAGGGTGGAGCGGGGAGGGCCCAGAGGCCCACAGTCCGGACAGCCTATGAGGGTGTGGCCAGGATGCAAGGGAGACGGGGACTTCGGGGTCAGGTGACCCAGCTAAAAGCTGGTTGTGTGCCCTTGAGAGGGTCCCTGAATTTCTCAGAGCCCCAGTTTGCTCACCTGTGACCTCCACCTGACCCCTGACAGAGCAGCTGCAGGGATCAGAGGAGATCCCTCAGGCTGGAAGGGCTCCAGCCCGAAGCCCAGGAGATGCTCAGAGGCCAGGTCAGAAGAGGGTCCTGCGTGGCGAGAGGAATGGTGGCCTGATTCTCCAGAGGCAGAGACCCCCAGCGCACCCCACATCCCTCCCGAGGGGCCCACGCACTGCCCTGACATGACCTCTGCCCTGGCCGTCAGCACAGGGCCTGCTCAGTGGTCACTGGTGTTATCGGGAGCAGAGTGGTCCCTTCTCCCTCCACCTGGTTCCCTTCCTGCCACCCCATCGATCTCCCTCCTAGACACCCACGTCCTCCTCCCAAATTAGGTCTTCCAAGAAGGATGACTCTTCATCAGGCACCGTCGCTCAAGCTGTTGGGATGGGTTCGGGGACGCAGAGCCCCTCTGATGTCAGTTAGGAGGCTCTGATGACGAGAGTAGCCTGTGTGAGCAGAGGAATATTCCACCACTGTGAGTTTTTACGTGAAATTACATATGCACCGGCTTAACGCACTAATGTCAGAGCAAATAAATATACATGGAAACAAGCACCCCTCCCTCCCTCTGCCTCTCGCTGTGGCCCAGCGGTCATACTCCTGGGCTCCCCACATCTTTAATCTTCCTGATTCATTATCCTGCCTTCCATGTGGCATATTAATGTTAGGTCAGAAAGTATTTCATCAGTTATTCTGAAGGTCTTATTTCATTTTTATTCAAAAATATGTAATCATGAGAAAAAATAATTACATATGAGACCAACAGTGGAGCTCTGACCTGAATTCACAGATTCATGAAATCTCAAATCTCAGAAGGGGATTAGAGTCAACCCTCTCACTTCACAGATGGGGAAACTGAGGCCCGGGAAGAAGGAAGGACCACCGCCTGCCCAGCACGTCAGGAGCCAGTGCCAAAGTCAGGCCAGGCACCGTGTTCTCCGGATACCCACCCCAGAACACTCACATACTAAGTGGGGACAGGAGGTTTTTACCTTGGTCATCTCATAGAAGATCGAGCTTCCTGAGCATGGAGGTGATTCAGCAGACCAGACAACCACCACTCAGAGATGCTGTGATAGTTATAACAACTGCTGTCCGCTGAGCATTCCCAGGGCCAGGCTGGGCACGTCACATGCATCACAGTACTGAATCCTCAGTTGCCTTGATTGTTCTCATTTTACAGATGGGGAAACTGAGGCACGGGGGATTTTGGAAACTCATCAAGGCCACATAGATAGTGAGTGAGGTTGTCAGGATCTGTACCCAAGTTCATCTTGTTCTATTAACCAGCATGCCGCATGGCCACAGGGGGACTTATTGCCCTAGGGCAGTCTCAATATAGCTTCTAAGGCCCCATAAGTTCTAAGAGCCCATGAAATACCTAAATACATTGCTAAGGCACAAAGAACGGTCGGTCGTATTCGTTACGGTCACTGCCATAACACATATCAGCACCTTATAACAACACGAACGTAGTACCTACAGTTCTGGAGGTCAGAAGTCCAGTGGGTCTGGCTTGTCCCTCTGTCAAAGTCTCCCGAGGCCAGAATCAAGGTGTTGGCAGGGCTGCCCGGGCTGCCTGAGGCTCTAGGGGAGAATCCGCTTCCTTGCCCCCTCAGGATGCAAAGGACAGATCCCTGCTTCCTCGCTGATGTCCGCAGAGGGCCATTGTCAGCGTCTAGGGGCAGGTGGTACTCCTTGGCTGGTGGCCCCTCCTCCAACTTCAGAGCCTGTAACCGCAGGACACGTCTCCCCGCCCTCGAACCCCTCTGCCTCTCCATATCTCTCTAAACCCTCTGCCTTCCTCTTCCACTTCTAAAGGCCCCTGTGATTACACGAGGCTCACGTAATCCAGGCTAACGATCCACCCCAACATCTGTAACCTTATGGCATTCACACCATCCCTGTTGCCTGGGGGTCAGGATGCGGACCGCGATGGGGGAACATCCTTCTTCTACTACAACAGCGAGGATGGGAAATCCTTTTGTTGGACTGAACCTGGAAGGTGAGAAGGATCCACAGGAATTCCTGGCTGGGCTAACGTCTTGGCCAGACACCCCAGGGCTTGGGAGGAGTAAGGCTGGAGGGCTGGTGACAAGGAGATCTGCGGAAGAGACGTGTGGACAGTGCTCTCAAAATGGGCCAGAGGGTGACCATCCAGAGACACATCGTCCACCTCCAGCATCATGTTCTCTGTGAGCAGTGCCTCTGGGGCTGCAGGACGTGGCATTGCTGCCGTGTCCCGTGGGAATGCTCACCCAAAGCCTCCATGGGAAGAGGGCCCGGCTCAGCAGCCGAGTGGACAAGGTGACTTCTCCATGGCCTTCTGCTGGTCTCCCGCTCCAGCCCCTCCAGTGGCCCGCGTGTGAGGTGGCCGCAGTGTCAGGGATGCAAAAAGAACTCACCCATCAGGCTGACTTCACTCCCACCACTGTGGGTACCCAGGCTGCCAACAGTAGTAAACGATGTTTAACCCCAGTTATGGGGTACATTGCATCCCCCCAAACGATGTTGTTGCCCTAACCCCCAGTACCTGGGAATGTTCCCTGCTTGGGGCTGAGGCCCCTGAGACAGGCAGGCCCAAGACTGCCATTCTAGGTGGGGAAACTGAGGCCAGAGAGACTGCCCCTCTGGAACCTGCTTTGGGGGCGGCCTGGGGAGTCTGGTCTGCTGTCAGGTTGAGTGCCTAACGCCTGGCATGATCTCTGGTACAAACACAGGGCTCGCTAAGTGTTTGCAGGAGAAACGATGAGTCGGTGGGCCTGGGAGGGTCTCCCGGTCCCAGAGGAAGGTCGTGGCTGAACACACACACCTCCCATGCCCACCCCCAGGGCTGCACACACAACCTCGCAGGCGTCTGCCACGTGGAGCCACGGAGCCACGGGGGTGGGTGCCACCAGAGCCACCCCTCATGGAAGCGGAAGAAGCTGGCACTGCCCAGCAAAGCCTGTAGGGGCCCGGCCGGAGGCCCCGGTCCTAGGGCTGCCAGGCGGGGATGCAGCCGCTGCTGGAAATCAGCTGCTCTCCAAGGGCTGGAGCAGGAGGCCCGTGCCTGGACCCTGTGCTGCTACCACTGCCCGCCAGCCGGGACATTCTGCAGCAGGAGGGGCCCGGCCCCACTACTGACCAGCAGGGCAGGCCTGCAGCTCCTAGAGCAAGTGCCCAGACCAGCTTGTTTCCCTGAAGGATGAGCAGCCGGTCCGCGCTTTGAAAGCCCCCCGGCAAAGGACTTCTGAGCCCTGCTGGGAGTGGCCGGCGCTCAGTGAACGCACTCAGGCCATTTTGTCCCTGACAAATGGGATCAGTGGCATTGATTGTACCCTTCCCAGGGTGCATTCAGATCCTGGCAGAGTCTGGGGGTGGGAGACCGAGGCCGGGGCTGCTGGCGTGTGGCCACTCTGGAGAGCTAAGCATCTCCTGTGGGGAAGAAAACGGGCTTTGACTGGCTGGAAGGAGACAGAGCCAGGAGGAGGGGATTGTGGGTCTTTAGGCATGGCCCTTCCCCACCCCTCCCCTGGTGCAGGATTACAGGCAGGTCTGGGGGCTCCGGGATCCTCAAATTCCTCTTTCCCCATCCCGAAACATTCACTCACCCTCCAATACCAACGCTCGTCTTCCCTGTGTCTGCCCCGCAAACAAGTCATCCATTCACTCATCATTCACTCGTTCATTCTATCCACTAAGCACCGGATTCTGTGTCCAGCACTGTGAGGTCAAGATTCGCGATCTCTGCCTCGTGGCACTTGCTCTCTTGTGTCTGGAAGTCGGGCACTGACCATGGCCAGGCCACAGCGCCCTCCTCCCATCCTGTTACAACGTAATTAACCTCTAGGAGCTGTGCTGGGAGACTTACCTACATTGTTTCCATCGCCTCCAGAATCCTATCGGGGGTATCACCACCCCATTCTACAGAAGTGGAAACTGAGGCTCTAAGAGGTTACACACTGACCTGCTGGCGGCAGGTGGATGGCAGAAAAGTGGCCTAGACTCTGTCCGCATCCAAGTCCCAGAACCCGTGGCTGACCCCTCTGATGGGTTGCTCATAAGCTGGCCTTAGGACAGGGGGATGATCGGGGTTATCCAGAGGGGCCACGTCACCACAAGATCCTTACGTGGGGACAGGAGGCAGAGGACGGTGTCAGAGCAAGACAGCCTGAGAGGGACCTGGCCGGACCCTGTGGCTCTGAGGGTGGAGGGAGAGGCCACCAGCCCAAGAACACGGCTGCAGGGAAACAGACGGTCCCCTGGAGCCTTGGGACAAACTGGCCCTGCCCAACCTTGATTTTAGCCCAGTGAGACCCATTTCGGCTTTCTGACCCCCAGAGCTGTAACATACTAAATGTGTGTCTGTGAAGATGCTAAATTTGTGGTGGTTTGTGCCAGTGGCCACTGGGAAACTCATCCAAAGCCCAGATCCATCTGAGTCTGAAGCACAGGGTTCCCTGTGAAGCAGGAGCGGGCAGGCAAGAGGAGGGGAAACTCAGGCCCAGGCCCTGAGGTCAGGCCCCGCTCTTCTGCTGCAGCTCCCACTTAGAGGTGCATCTCGGTCCCACTGTCCCCCGGGCCTGCTGTCCACTCACCCCCCCCTCCCCACAGTCTCTCTGGCCTCAGTTTCCCCACCTACAATGGCCGTCTTGGGCCTGCCTGTCTCGGGGACCTCAGCCCCCAGCCTACTGGCGGGCCTCAGCCCCTAGAGGGGAATGTGGCTCACCACGCAGACCTCCCCAGGGACGCATGGATTCAGGGAGTTTGCAGGCTGGAAGCAGCCCAAGGAGGCGGGTACAGGCAGGCCAGGGAGTTTGGGCCACAGACCACCTCTCCACACCTGTCACCCCACATCCTCCCTGGGGTTGCTCCCTCTCAAGAGCCACAGACCCTCTTCAGAAGCTGCTGAGACTGGTCCTCCAGCCTCAGAAACACGACCTGCACACAAGGCTGTTCCCCGATTCCAGGATGCCTGTCCTGGAAGCCCATTTGCAGACTCTGGCCAGGGGCGTAGCTGCCCGGCTGGTGGGTCCAGAAGGAGGCAGTTGGCGTGATCAATCACGGCGCATGGGTGGGTGGGTGTGGGCTGTGAGTAGGGCTGCCAAACAAATTACATAACACCCTGTAAAATCTGAGTTTCAGACAAACGACGAATAATTCTGGGAGTGTTTAAGTATGTCTCAAATATTGCATGGTATACACTTGTACTGAAAATTTCCTTGTTGTTGTTTCTCTGAAATTCAGATTTTACTGGGCAACCTATTTTGTTTTGCTTTGTTGCTAAATCTGGCAGCCCTAGCAGGAGGGCTGTGTGTAAGGGCGCGGGCGTGGGGTGGGTGCATTTTGATGTTATCTAAACACTGAGCTTGGTGACATAGCTCAACCAAGATAAAAACCACTGAGAAATTGGGTACATTTAAATCTATGCGGTAGAAAATGCTGGAACACATGGATCACCCTTCCGGTAACCTAAAAATGCTCCCCCAACGTACCGATTCCGAAGGGCAAAGTGTGCTGTCCAGGGCTGCCTGTTCTTGGCAGAGGTCCCCGGGTTTTCGTAAAAACACGTAACTCTGCTACTGTCTGTTCTCTGGAGATGTAGCCCTAAATTCCCAGACTTGTAAAGCATCATTCACGGGTGTTGTCAGCTACCAACAGAAACTACTCGTTTCCCGGTACAGCCAGGCAAAGCCAATGCGTGCAGCGCTGCGAACCCTTGTAAACCTGCCAGTGTCTCAAAAACAAATTCAGAAACATCGCAGGTAAACCTGAAAAATTTACAATGAAATCCTTTCTACAGCCCTCAGCCATCCAATCCCACCACCAGACATTAATTACCCCACAGACGTCAGAAAAGCTGAGACGCCCAGTTGAGGTCTGAAAAGACCTTTTCCTTGGCAAAAGAGGTTATGCCAAGGAGCTTTTCATGTTTTGATACTTTTCTGACTACATTTTAGACTAAACCTTTGAAAACTCAAAGGTAGATCTGGTTTTCTGACGTGTCCTCACGTGTGTCCTCCATCTCAGCTTCTGCCTGCATCTCTGTCTCCTGTTTCTTTGCCTTTATAATCCTAGTTTCTGGGACTGGAGTGGAGCTACCTCTTGGATGTTGGGGGAGGGCTCCTGTATCAAATCTAATTGTTCAGGGAGGTTGTGAGTTGGCCGGTCTGGAGGGAGAGTTTGCTGTGGTGGCTGGTGGTCCAGGTGGGTCCCACCTTAGGGATTAGAATTAGCATCGCTGACTGTACACGGGTCACCAAGGGCACTACCCTGCCCTACAGGGTTGAAGGGCACCTCAGCGCTAGACGTCCCCACCCCTACCCCAAGCACCTGCTGGCTCTCAGCTTGCACGCCCAGTCCTTCCTCCAAGAAGATCTGGGGAAACTCAGATCCAGACGGGAAACCTGCCTCCTAGGGAATCCAGAGCAGCCGTGCCTTCAATCAGTGGAGCTCTGGTCCTTGTCCCCGGTCCCCAAGTGGGAACACAGGGTCACGGGGTCAGTCCAGCCTCTGTCCTGGGCAAAGAAGACAGTGCCATAGCGGGGATTAACCTGCTTTGAAAAGTTAAAGGTGCACCAAGCCCTCCCGCTCCTTTTGGGTGGTGTCAGGTTAGATGCAACACAGGGGCATCTAAAGGGAAAAGCATATTTGATGTGCCTTTGGTTTTCCAATGTGGATGATCCTATGTCATTAAAAGAGTTGATTGACAGTGCACGTTAGAATATGATATGATATATGATATGATATGGTATATGATATGATATGATATGATATGATATGATATGATATGTGATATGAGACAATGGCTGGGGATAGCCCGGCCACACTGCAGCCCTGCCGGGGAAAGACCGGGGTGAGCAGCCCCGGGACACCTGGGTGGGTGGCACTGGCCTCGGCCACAGGGTGGAGCTGGGCATGAAGTCGGCCAGAAGCTAAACCAAGGGCTGATTAATATCCCCCCGAATGTCCTTTTGGCCTCCAAGCTTTAGAATCCAAGGAAAGTAAAGACCTCCCTCTCAGGAGCCGCTTATGGTTTTCAAGGGAAATTTAATGTAAGACCAAAGCGTGTCTGGTGCCACATGACCTGGTTTAGCTGTCATCATGCCGTGACCCAGAGAAGTCAGCTGCAAGGCTGGCTTCGGGTGGACGGCTCGGACACCTCAGTTCCTCACCTGGGGCCCCTGGCGACACCTGAGCTTTGGTTCACAGTCTGGCTGGACGTGCTCCCCAGCCCGGAACGGCCCATAGCTAGGCTCCCATCTCAGCTCTAATTCACAGCTCCGACGACTGTCCCCTTCTCGCCAGGGTCATTGAATGATTTGCTCCTGTTCGTCTCCACATGGACCTGGCCCCCTGCTCAGGCAGGGCCCGCCGCGTTCACTGCCTATTCCCCGCTCCTGCTGTTGCCCAGCACATCCTGGGGGATCGTCACGTCGTCTGCCGCAGGAGCAAATGAGTGAGTGGACAAACATGCAAAGTTCCCTGGCCCCCCGTGTTTACGGAATAAGGAAACGTATGGCCTGACTTCGGGCTCAAAGAACCCAGCCAGGTCTCAGAGAAAAGAATCAGAGAAAGACAGTCTGTCCAACGTTCTTGATCACTCATGTGTTTTACTACCCCGGGTCCATGGGTGGTGGCCAGCCCGCTGTGTACTGGCTGTGCCACCTGCTGGATCCCAGGGCCGCCCCGAGTCCGTGCCATGTCCAGCTGGGGACTCAACGTTTCACAGAGCCATGCGTGAATGCCCCCGCTCTGCTGGCATCTCCCCGAGTAAACTGTTACCTGTCACGTCCACGCAGCAGGCACTGTGGTCCCTGCTTTATCACCAGGAAACCCAGGCCCCCAGATGGGAATCCAGAGCCCGGCTCAGGTGGCTAGGAGATGGCAGAGGTGGTCTGTCAACTCCAGGACCCCAGCTGTGGGTCCCCGCGCCGTCCCATCCCTCACCCCCCACACAGAGGCCTGGCGCCAACTCTTCCCTGGTTTCCATCCAGCTGTCCAGCCCCAGCTGGGGGATGGGCTCCCTTCACTGCCACCCCAGTACTTAAAGGACAAAACCAGCGACATGGTCCCCAAGTTGGTATCCGGGGAACACGGGCTGTGGACAGAAGTTGTCGTGCCTTTGGCCGCACGGCTCGGAGGCTGAGCTGGGCTGAGTGTCGGGGCCTGGGCATGGCCTCCAGCCCCTCAGGTCTGCACAGGCGGGGTAAGCAGGACCGGCCAGAGGAAGGCAGTAAAGCCTCCCTCCCTGCTCACAGCCCCCTTGGGCGGCTGGCCGGGTTCTGGGCCAATGGCTGAAAAATGGCATTTCCAGGAGGGATGCTGTGGGATGCTTTCTTAACTGGTCCATCTTCCTTCCTGTCCTCGGGTGGGGGGGGACAGCTGAGCCCTCCCAACACCCCGGGGCCCAGCTTGACCGTCCTCACCAGCCCACCTTACCTCTGCTCCGGAGCCAGGCCTGGGCCAACCTCCCAGAGCCAGGCACCGTTTAGGCTGTGGCCGTCTGGACACCTCGGTCAGACATGGGGACAGATGGGCCAGCTCAGAACCTCCCAGGTGCTGGGGCGGTAACTCCCGAGGGTGGACCCTGATCAGACGGCACTGCCCCTCTGCAGACCCCTCCCTGCTTCATGGCTCTTCTGCTCCTGTACCCCCGTCCGTCCCCGTGAGGACGTCAGTGGGTTGAACCTGGACCTTCACCGCTCAGCGTGCTCACGGTGGCAGATGGGAAGGTCATTCACTCGTTCGTTCATTCCTGAGAACTGACTTCCCAGCCACAGCATTGAACCCCCGAGGGCCACTGGGTCCTGGCATCTGGCCTGAGGGCGTCCTGGGCAAGGCTTCCCGAGATAAGCAGGAAACCACTAACCTCTACGCTGTGGGGAGGCCCGGCCCAGTGGGGACTCCAGTTTTTGGAGCAGCTCAGCCCGGGGAACCTTATCCCCCTGCAGCTGCCAGAGAAATCTGCACCTCTTAAGGTCTCCAAGCAAAGACAGGAGGATGTCAGGACCCCAGAAGTGTGGCCGTGAGCCCCGAAACCGGCCTCCCCTGCTCCGGAACAGGGAGGAACCCTGATGGCTGAACGCAATCTTCACCAGGCGCCCTTCACGTTAATGGATGGGAGGTCTTTTTGTAGCAATAAAGTAGATTTAATAACCAGACAGCGAAATTACATTTTTTTTTGGAAAAAAAAAAAAACAAGGTAGTAAGTATTCACTGATGCCCCCCGTGAGCTCGCTGGGGTTTTAGAAAGAGATTAGAACGTGCACACAAGTGCACGCGCGCACACGCACACACACACAGAGCAGCTGCCCTCCGCGGCCAGAGGCCACATAACCCTCTTTTCACTGGAAGCAAGAGGGGTGCTCCCACCCCCAGAGCCACGCAATGTGATTTCCAGAGCCTTCCCTGACACAAATTTCTTCTCACTAAGTCACATTAGGGTAATAAGTACAAGCCCCTCTGGCGAAGCTCGGAGCCCTGCAGTTACAGGCGCTGGATGCGAGGCTGGGCTGGCTGCTGGGGTCCCGAGGCTGCGCCTGCTGCAAAAAGCTCCACCCGGAGGGGCCGGCTCCCGGGAGGCAGGCCTGGCTGGGGGCTCCCTTAGGCAGACCCTCAGTGCCTAAATTGCCGGAAGAAAAAAAATCCCATCCAGGCTCTGCCTGCCGAGGCCCTGATTTCTCATCTCCCAGGGAAATACAGTGTGTCTGTGATTTGCAGTTTCGTCCATTCAGCAGATCTGCTCCCAGCACCACCACCGTGAGGGCAAGGTGGGGAGGTCACCGCTACCTCTGGGGGCCAGAGCCAGCAGAGAGCTGTAGACCAGCACCACCCCGGGAAGCAGGGGCCCAGGAGCCCAGGCCCTGGGGCCCACACGCAGCCCTGAGAGGCAACAGGACCTCCGCGGATGGGATCCAGGGCAGGGCGTGATGCAGGACTTTACCGTGAAAAGCATAGGGAGCCGTGGACGGTGTTGGAGCAGAGGAGTGACCGAGATAAATGTGCATTCGGAAAGGTTATTCCTGTGGCTCCGTGGAGAGGTGGTGGGGGTGAGAGGGGCAGGAGACCGATTATGAGGTGGGCGTGCGAATCCAAGCAAGAGAGGGGAAACGGAGGAAAGAGCAGGGGGCTTGCCCTGGAGAAGGCGACTCCACGGGGGCGGGGGGCTGCATCCCCCTGGGCTCTGGCCTCTGGGGTGGGGTCTCTGCAGCCTCCTGTGTCGGTCAGGGGCAAACTGCAGGCTGGGACGTGGTGCTTTTGTTTTAAGACCAACAAGCACTCAGGCTCCTCTGGAAAGCACTGAATAAATTTCCCTTTATTAGACACAGACTCTGCCATCACAGCCTCTTTCCCCTCATTATTCCTGCATAAGCTCGCGCATAATGGGCCCGAGCTCCCTCCTGCATTCAGAATCTTGGTCCCCAAAGGAGCCCGCCGTGCGTGCCTTTGAGCATGGACGGGGTGGGCACCCGCTCTGCCTCCAAGCCACCCTCCACCAGGCCCTCTGTGATGGGGCCCACTCGCCTGTGCGGGGGTCGTGCCCTCACCTCACCCTGCAGAGAAAGGGGCGAGCAGAAAGGCGGGGTCTGCGCCGCAAACCTGGAGGAGGGCGGGAGGGGCTGTTTCTTTGCTGTCAGACGAGCCCTCCTCCGCCTGACTGCGCCCCAGCCCCACACGTGCACACGACACAAACACACACACACACACACGCCAGCATCTCCACCAAACCTCTCACCTGACTTTCCCAGAGAATCTCACCCGCCATCGGAGGGACATGCAAGGGCCCCTCTGGAGGCCACGGTGGCCCCCGCCCCGCCCAGCCTTTCCTCCTCCACTGACCTTGGCCTTGGGCCACGCGCAGCCCACACTCCACCACAGCGCCCCCCGGTCCCGCCAGCCCCGGGCCTGCCCCGAGCTGGCCACACGGGCCGTGACAGCCCCAGCGACCCTCAGTGCAGCCCTTGCACGCGTGCCCCAGCCCGCGTCTACTCTGCACACGCACGTCCACACACTCACACACATATTCAGGGCGTTCGCAGATGCCTACTCACGTACACACAAACTCGCTCATGCGTGTGCACACACACGCTCACACACTTGCGAACACAGCACGCTCACACACATATCTTCACACGCTTACCTGGACACACCACCTTCCTTCTCCTCCTCCCTCCCGCAGATGGCCTTTAAGAGCCCCTTCATCAAGGCGGCCATCCTGGCACTCGGGCAGGATTCCGGCCCCTCCGCCATCTGCCGCAACCCCCAGCCCTGGAACCTCTGAGGGGCGAACGGGAGCTGGCACCCCAAGTCCTGGGGTGACACGGCCACTATCCTACTCTGCGTGTGGAGTCTCTTCCCAGTCTCTTCCGCCCTCTAGGCCTCGGTCTCCCCACCTGCCCTGTGAGGGGGGGGTACCGTGCAGGGTCTCCCGGCCTCCTCCAGCTCCATCCCCCCGAATGCGGGCCCGCACAGCTTCCCGGGGCCCTGGGTCGCCCCGCCGCAGGTCATGCGGCCGGGAGGTGCCGCCAGCAGAGGCTCAGTCCCCATCCTCCCAGCCTGAGCGGCCGATTCACGGCGGCATCAGCCCTTGGCGGTCGGCGGTCTGGACCACGGCCCTCCTCTGGCTCTCTCCGTGGCATCCCCAGCTCCGGGAACAGTCCGCTTCGAGGGGAGAATGTCAGGGGCCCAGAGGGTGGAGGGCGGTGGGCTCCTCTGCCTCCCCAGCCTTGTGCAGCCCATATCACATCCGCTGCCCGAGCTGCCCCGGCTGCCTCGTCTGGTCCCCATTTGCCCTGCGAGCATCTGATGACGCCTAAAGGTGGTCCCGGCTGCTCGCTGTCACCAAGGTTACTCGGGGGTCCGAGGCCCCACAAATCCGCTTAGACTCTGCCCGAGGCCCCAGCAGGGCAGACGGGGAGGGACCCCATGGCCCTCTGAGGGCTCCTGGCTCAAGTGCTGGGGCCTCGGGGCCGAACAGGAGGCAAATGGGAGCCATAGCAGCGGCAGAGCCGCCCCCGGCCCGCAGGGCCTGACTTTTCAGCCTGTCCCCATGTCCGCTCCCACTCCCCTCCCACAGCCCTGCCCGCCCACTCAACCCTGGAGGAACGTCTGCCATCTGCGCTGAGACACACTGGGTGCCAGCGGGAGGCATGACCCTGACCGTGAAGCAGGGCCCCCAACACACACCTGGACGTGCCAGGTCCTCAGCGTAAGTATCATTGCAGCCGAGTCTTCAGGAATCAGGAGCCTGGATTCCCTCAGGGATCTGGGGGAAGGGGAGTCCCACCCAGATGGAGCAGGTGGGGAGAGACCACCAACAGGGCAGGACACTCACCGTCCTCCAGGCCTAAGGGCCCCAGACATTGCAGGCCACCAAGCCTTTTCTGGAACGAGATCCATGCAGAAGCCCCTGGGGTAAGACCCCCACGAGCCCCCAAACCCCGCCCATCAGCCCCTGCTCCTCGGCATCCGAGACTCCACGGAGCCCCTTACAGGTGAGGGCCTCCGACAGGTGAGGGCCCAGGTAAAGTGCCAGTCCTGATCCTGGGGACACACTCGCTTCACTCTGGACCCTGCGTGGCATCAGTTCTTCAAGTTACAGCGAAAAAAGGGATTGGTTTAGCTCTTTCTAATTGGATAATTGGCTCAGAGGAGGGTGAGGCAACAGCCAAGAAGCAAAAAAACATGAAGGTCCCAGAACTCTGGGACCAAGGACAGCATCACAGCCCGGGAGTGAGAGAGGCTTTGGGAGGCGCCTCCCCTCTTCCCTGGAGCACTTCCCATAAGTTTCCGCTCCCAGCGAACACTGACTGAGCACCTGCGACACGCTGTGTTCACCTCTGGAGACGCGGCAGGGAAATCCGTGTGCATGGAGCTTACGTTCCAGACGGAGGAACGAATAGATACTATGTTAGGAGACCATAAGTCTGCCTGCCGTTGGGGCTGCTGAAGGGGCTGCTGTGTGAGATGGGGGGGTCAGGAAGGCCTCTCTGAGGGGGACAGTTAAGCATAGTCTCGAATGATGTGAGAGAGAAACCATGGAGATACTGGGAGGACAGCAATCCAGCCTAGAGAACAACCTGTGCAAAGGCCCTGTGGCAGAGGGAGCTTGGGGTGCTTGGTAAGGAAGGCCGAGTGGCGGGAGGGCCACGGGCAGGGGGGCAGTGACGGGAGGAGAGGCAGGCAGGGGGTATCCAAGGCACCCCCAGGGGCTTGGGGGCGCAGCCCCGAGTCACACGTCACACTCACGGCAGCCAGGAGGGCACCAGCCCCACTGATAAGGGTGTGGGCTGCCCACCACCCCCGAAGCACAGAGCACCATTCTGTCTTATTTGACCTTTCAGAATCTTCCTTATTACAGGAGGCAGAGAAGCAACGGCACACATCAAAAGGCTTTCTCTCTCCCCACCGTGGGCAGTGGCTGAGGGCAGAAGGAAGCAGCCAAGCTGGACTCAGAAAATGAGTCGGGAACAGGGAAAGTGGCTCTTTTTCTTTTCTTTTCTGAGAGAATAGTGCGTCTCTCATCTCCTTGTGCAATCAAGGACCATCAGTCTCCATCCTCAGGGCCGACATGGTTCGTTATAGAACCAGGAATGGGCCAGAAGACGGCCGGGAGGGGAAGGTCAACATCGCAGCTCCTGGGAGGAGGGAGAGACAGATGAGGGATCCATCGTGGCCAGGGAGACGGTAGCTGAGCAGACGTGCTGGGGGCTCCAGGCTGGGTCCGGCCCAGGTACACCCAGGGATCCGATGTCGCCAGCCTCGGGCTTGCTCTCACTTCCAAGCGGACCCACAGGTGAGGGTGGGCAGGTGAGGCACCTGCAGCGCAGAGCTGTTGCGGAACCACCTCTCGGACCTGAACCAAACGGGCTCCACGTCATGTGGCCGGAAAGTTAGACCAAATCCCATTGCGGGTCCTGCTCCCAGCCAGCTGGCTGTCGGGTGGCATGCTTTAATAAAAAGCATGCAGGGCAATAAAAATAAGTGTAGGGAAAACAGTCCACTGGACTGGACCCTGCCACTGGCTGCTGGGTTGTCCTGGGCAAGCTTCCTCACCCCACCCGCACGGCAGGTGCCCCCCTGACAGATGAGGCTGTGTCTGCCCTTCCCGAGGCGAGAGCAAAGCCAGGACGCCCTTTACGACCACCGGGCTAGAGGAGCGATCGTCTCGAGGGAGGTCACAAGTGGCCTGTGTGACCCTTGGTGGCCTCACGCTCCCTTGAGGGAGCCTGTGCAGTCACAGATGCAACGCCAGCCTCACTGTCACTGGAGGGGTTGGGGTGCGCTGGCCGTAGGGACCAGTGGTGAGTGATACACAGAGGGTCACAAAGGGTCACCCCACAAGGAGCCCAACCAGCAACCCGAAAGGTGGCCCAAGAGAGGACACAACTCAGCGAAGACCCAGGCCCTGGGTCTTCATTTCTGGATGCCATTCCCCGTGGAAGAGGCACCGATGGGGCCCAGAGCTGCTGTTTCATGAGCGCACAGGACACGCAAGCACTTGACTGCCGCCCGTCCCTGCACATCCCCGCAAGGTGGAGCTGTTATCCCAGCTCTGGAGGTGGACAAACGAGGTCAGGCAGGGCAGGCGGGCCACCTCTGGTCCCCCAGGTGTAGGTCCTTCTGACCCCACTCCTGTCCCCCCATGCTTCCGGCCCATGGTTAAGCCAAGAGAGGTGCATGAGTGTGGTGCTTTAAATCATCCTCTTTTAAGATGTGGTATATGTGTGTGTGTATATATATATATATAGATAATGGTATGTATACACAATGGAATATTACTCAGCCATCAAAAAGGATGAAATAATGCCATTTGCAGCAACATGGATGGACCCAGAGATTATCATACTGAGTGAAGTAAGTCAGACAGAGAAAGACAAATACCATATAATACCACTTATATGTGGAATCTAAAATACAATACAAATCAACGTATCTACAAAACAAAAACAGATTCACAGATATAGAGAACAGACTTGTGGTTGCCATGGGGGAGGGGGGAAGGGAGGGAAGGAATGGAAGTTTGGGATTAACAGAGGAAAACTATCATATAGAGAATGGATAAACAAGGTCCTACTGTATAGTACACGGAACTATATTCAATATTCTGTGACAAACCATAATGGAAAAGAATATATATATATGTATAACTGAGTCACTTTGCTGTACAAAAGAATTTAACAAAACACTGTAAATCAACTATACTTCAATAAAATTTTTAAAAAATAAATCACCCTCTTTTCTGTCCTTTCTTTATCCCCAGGTCCCCTGAAAGGTAGCGACCTGCCCTCGGTTAAACTGGGAGCAAGAAGCGGAAATTATTTACGAGGGTCTCCCGGCCACGTGCGGGAAGAGGGCTCTTGGACGCAGCCAGTGGTCTGCCCTGCCTCATCTTCAGGTGTTTTCACAGCCGCCTCCCCCAGAAATCCCAGGGTGGCCCCTGTCCCGTGGGGAGAGCCTCTGGGCTTTCAAAGACCCAACTCCTCCCACCTGCTCCACCCCCTGGGCGGTCATCTTTGCAAACTGCTCCTGTCGCCGTGAGCAAATGACACACGGAAATCACTGGACAGACTCGTGGACACTCGTGGGAGATGCAGTGTGATGGGCCTTAGCCACCCTCTTCCTGAATCGTGTCCTCGCTGGAAAGGTCTGATGGGACTGGGGGACAGCTGTGGGGTGCGGTGCTGGTACAGACTGGCAGCTCGCTTTCACTCCATTAATTCACTCCCCACGTGTGTCCCAAGGGCCCTCCCTGTGCCAGGGGCTACACGCGCCATGAGAACACAACTCAGGAAGACCCAGGCCCTGTGCTCAGGGTCCCTCTGTCCAGCGAGTGGGTGGGGCTGGACTGGCTCCCATCACTGGGTGGGGTCAGCGCAGATCCTCACACACCAGGTGGAAAACTCCTCCCTCTCTGGTACCACGAAGCACCTTGGGTGACAAGTCCCAGAGAGTAAGGCCACCACAGTGATAATCTTGAATCTGCTGTTTTAAATAAAAATTCAAATGTTTTACTTGAGATGATGTACTGAACAAATGAATTTATTTCCCTCCCCACCCCGATTCCATTAGAGAAAAACTTATTTTGAAAGAATACATCTCAACTGTCTTTCTCTCCAAGCCAGGATAGAATGACAGGGGCTGGTTTATCCTCCTGCCTCAGGCCACTAGAACAACCAGGAAAAATACATGAAACAATGGTTTTCAGACAACGCCCAACCAGCAGCCCGAAAGGTGGCCCAAGAGAGAAACGAAGCAATGTAGGGGGCCCTACACGTGCCCCACCTGGGGCCCAGCCTCCGGACACTCAGGGCACAGGGGAAAGGGCTCAAAAGATGTAACCTCAGCTGTGGGTCAGGATTCACCCGATGGCTCCACTGGTGAATTCTACTGGAACACCAACCCCACGCTAACGCATCCAGGAAGGAGAAGAGGAGGGAAGACTTCCCAGCTCATTCTATGAAGCCAGCATCACCCTGACTCCAAAGCCAGGCCAGGACGTTACAAGACATTACAAGAAAAAAATGACAGCCCAATTGGCTTTACAAACATAGTCACACAAATCTTCAACAAATAGGAGCATATTGAAACCCATGGTGTGTAAAAAAGACAGCACACCATAACCGGGTAGGTTATATCTCAGGAACACAGAGTTGGTTTAACATTTGCTAACCAATCAATGCAATTTACTACATTAACATAGATACATACATATATACATAGGTAGATAAATAGATACATACATAGACACATAGATAAAGAAAAATCACTTGACAAAATCAAGCATCCATTCATGATTAAAATTCTCAGCCAACTGAGAATGGAAGGGAATTTTCTTAACCTGATAAAGGGCGTCTACAAGAAATCTACAGCTGAAATCACACTGAACAGTGAAAGACTGGATGCTTTTGCCCTAAGATTGGGAATGAAGCAAGAATGTCCACTCTCATCACTTCTCCACATTGTAGTGAAGGTCATGGTCAGAGCAGCAAGGCAGGAACAAGCAATAAAATGCGCACAGATTGGAAAGGAAATAGTTAAGTGGTGTCTATTCAAAGAGGACAAGATTGTCTCAGTAGAAAATCCAACGGAATAGACAAAAAGCTACCAGATCTAATAAGTCAGTTTATTGATTTCACAGGACAGGAGGAAATACAATCTATTTTATTTCTATATGCCAGCAACGATCAATCAGAAATTAATATTTCTTTTTAAATACTATGGAAAAGAGCATTAACAACATACTTGGAGACAAATCTAACAAAATATGTTCAAGACCTGTATACTGAAAATGATAAAATGTTGCTGAAAGAGCTTAAAGAAATCTTAAATAAATGGAGAGAGAGAGACCACGGTTATGAATTGGAAGATCCTGTATTGTTAAAATATCAATTTTCCCCAAATTGATCTATAGATTCAGCACAATCTCGATCCAAATCCCAATAGATTTTCTTTCACAGAAATTGAGAAGCATATTCTAAAATTTATGTGGAAGAACAAAGGACCTGGAATAGTCAAAACAATTTTTTTTAAAAAAAGATCAAAGATAGCAGACTTCTGTGGCCTGGCTTTAAGACTTATTATTTAATTATAATAATCAGGACAAAGAGAGACATATAGATTAATGGAACAGAAGAGAAATTCCAGACATAGACCCAAACATATGTATGGCTACTGATTTCAGAAAAAGATGCAGTAAATACAATGGGGGAAATATAATCTTTTCACCAAATGGCATTGGCACAATTAGCTACTTACATGAAGAAAAAAATTAGATCCATACCTCATAGCATTCCCAAAAAATTCAGAAGAATTAAGGATGCAAACATTTAATAGACTATAAAAGTTTCAGAAGAAAATAGAGAAGAACATTTTTATATTCTTTGGGAAAGGAAAATGTGTAAAGTAAAACATGAAACCTGGAAGCCATAAAGAAAATGATTGGCATATTTTACTCTTAAAACTTTTTTATATTTTCCATTCACCCAAAGACACTATTTTAAAAATTCAGAAGACAGGTAACAGACTGGAAGAAAATATTTACAACCCCTGAAATAAACAAGGGATTACTATTTAGAAAATATGAAGAGTCCTTACAAGCAAATAAGAAAATTATGACAAACCCAACAGAAAAATAAGCAAAAATGGTAAACAGGCAACTCAGAGGGGGGAAAATGCAATTAGCATCATTTGAAGAATTCAAATTAAAGTAATAAGATACTATTTTTGTCTCTAAATTAACAAAAATGTAAAATAGTGAAAATATCCAGTACTGGCTCCAGTGTGGGGAAGGAACCATGGTCAGAGCACCCGTGTAATTTGTGTAAATCTGTGAAGTCTATTTATTGGGTGATTTTGCAATGCTAACAAAAATTGTAAATGAGCATACCCTTTGATTGCCCAGATTCATTTCTAGGAACCTAGCCTACAGAAAGTCAAACATGTTCACAAAGATGGATGACTATATCTTAGACTAAACCTTTGAAAACTCAGAGATAGATCTGATTCTCTGACATGTCCTCACATGCTGTTCCCCCTGCATGGAGACCTCTTCCCCCACTCATTGCCTAGAGAACTCCTATTCGTCCGCAAAACCACAGCCAACATGCCCTTCTCTTATTAACCAGTCCCTCTCTCCCTCTCTCTCTCTTTCTCTCTCTGTGTGTGTTGCAATGTAAGATGGTTTAATGTGTGAGGCTGTCAGTTTCACCTGCCTCTCCCGCTGGACAACAACATCCTTCTGAACAGGGACGTGTGGAGCTTGCCTGGGGCACCCCTAGCACTTCGCAGAGAGCCTGGCTCCGGGCAGGGCTCAGTATAAGTTCAGAAGCAACTGCCTTTTGCGCCCAGTGGTTCTCCAGGAGACCCAGAGGCTGCAGAAGGGATTCTGCAGGGCCTTCCTGGGCGAGGCCTGAGCGCTGAGAGTCTGTGCACACCTGCTCCTCGATAGAGAGCTGGCTTAAATCGGTGTCGGCTCTGACACGAAGGAGCCAGCTAGCTTCTTTTCTAAGTCAGGGACGGAGAGCTGTCCTCCCATCAGAGAGATTGCCGACACCAGGAAGCAGGTGGAGAAGGTATTTTGGGGTTTGGAAGAGGCCCCCAGAGCCTGTGATATCACACAGAGTAGGCGGGCCACCTACCCTACCTAAATATAAAGCCGGTCTCAGGCTGCCAGAGCCGCCTCCCAGCTGAGCAAACCCCCCATCCACAAGGGGTGGGCCAGCTGGCATCCTGCGCAAGCCTCCCAGACCACCCACCCTCTGCTGGAAGCCGCTCCCTCCTGCCCCGTCCTGTTTCCAGGTTTGATCCTCACAGAGGCTTGGCTGCTTGGCGAACTGATGGTGTGTTCGTGAGACATAAAAAAGTACATGAAAGAAACCCACCCATGGTCACGCCTCTGACACCCATTTTAAAGCCTCTGGGTCCTCTGCTTGGTTCTCCTTTTCCAGGGTTTACTGGGTTCTCCCTTCTTTTTTTTTAACTTTTTTTTGGGGGGGGGGGGGTATTTATTTATTTATTTATTTATTTATGGCTGTGTTGGGTCTTCGTTTCTGTGCGAGGGCTTTCTCTAGTTGCGGCAAGTGGGGGCCACTCTTCATCGCGGTGCGCGGGCCTCTCATTATCGCGGCCTCTCTTGTTGCGGAGCACAGGCTCCAGACGCGCAGGCTCAGTAATTGTGGCTCACGGGCCCAGTCGCTCCACGGCATGTGGGATCTTCCCAGACCAGGGCTCGAACCCATGTCCCCTGCATTGGCAGGCAGATTCTCAACCACTGCGCCACCAGGGAAGCCCTGGGTCCTCCCTTTTATTTCACGGCCCCAAGGATGGGCAAGGTCATCCCTTCCGAAGCTCCATCAGCGTAGGGAAAGGAGCAGACACCAGAATTCAAGGGCCCGGGCTCCAGATGGGCCCTTCTTTTCCTAACATGTGATGGTGGACCAGCTGCTTAACCTCTGCGTCTCCCCTGCTATGGCAGGGTGGTCACTCCCGTGCTGGGGAGAGCCTCGCACGCGGGAAGTGCCCATTTAACTCTGGCAGGAAGAGTGTGCTTCGTGAACATCCAGCATGGTGTCATTCCGGGCCAGTTCGTTTGGAAGCCTGACAAATCGGAGCCGACTCTGCATTTCAGGACCGTCCAAAAGGGGCTCCTGTCTCTAGGGCAGCCCCTCTGTCTGCAGATGTTCAGATGCTCCGGTGAAGGTGAGCCAAGCCTGCCACCAGGTCGCACAGCCCACACCTCGGTCAGGAGGGAAGGCGGAGGGAAGACCTCTCAGCCCCAGATGGTTCTTCCCGTGGCAGGTTGCGATCCCCTCGGAAATCAGGAGACCACGCAGCCAGGAACACAGCAGCTATGTTAGTCACACCAAATCGGCCTGTAGAACCGGAACCCCTCGTGGGCTGGGGAACAAGGAGCACCCTGTCTTCCCGACAGGGAAGGATGCCCCGGGGCCGCCCCGCTCCTGAAGTGTGAGCCAGCTGCAGACAGATCATCACAGGGGTGGGAGGATTCTCACGGACAAATCTAATCTCATTCTGTTTCCCATCGAGCAAATAGCCTGTCACTCTCTGCGGAAAGCAAACTTGCGCCCTCCCTTCTTTCCTTCCTTCCACATTGACTGCTCCCGACCCCGTGTGTGACCCCCACCCCTGCTCCCATGTCCCCTATCACCCCTGTCCCCCTGGACTCCTGCGGCCCCTGCTGTCACCCCTGCCCCGTCCTGCCTGCTGGGCCCCTTCTTCTCCCTCTGCTGTCCAAAGCGGGCAGTGGTACGGTGCGTGTGAGGACGTAGACAACAGCAAATGACCCTAGACTCCTCTCCTCTCCTCTCTGAGCTTCCGTTTCTTCCTGGGGGAAGTAACTGGTGTCGGGGGAGGGCTGAGGTGGAGAAACAAGGGGCCAAGCTGGGCACCCGGGGGAGCTCCGGTGACAGTGGGGATGTTTTGGCTGTTGTCAGGAAAATGGTCCACTTACATACGTACATAAATCTCCTGGGGGATGAGCCCTGGGACTTTGCAGGGACCCCGGCGCATGTCTCATGGTCAGCATCTCAACCTACCATCCAGGAGGATGACCTAGGGCGGCCGAGGGGGCAGCTCCATCCCAGGCCAGCCCAGCGACCCCCAGCCTCTCGTGATGGGTTCTCCCTCCATCCCAAGGCAGCCAGTGAGTCTTCCTAGGTGACTTACTCCAGCCATGCTCTGGAATGAGCATCCATGGCCCATCTCTGGTAGGTGACCCTGTGGACCCAGCACTAACCCCACATTGACTTCCTGGGGAAAGCATCTCGGGCCCGCTCTCCAGTGTGGGATCCAGGACTGACTCCAAGCCAGGTGACCGCTACTACGCACCCCTGAGTCATGCACAGCCCAGCTTCGTGAACATCCAGCAACTCTGTGCTCAGGAGGCCCAGCTCCCCCACATCTACCCCACCAGGACTTGCCAGTAACCAGCAGTGTGGGGTTTTCTTTTTTGGTGATGGGCTTTTTCCCCTCTGGGGTGGAGGAAGTTGCTAGAATACAGCCCATGGGTCCCCTCCTTTCTCATAGGCTAGAACTTAGGGGAAACACCTTTCTGGTTTCAGAGACTTATTAGCTTTTCGAAAACCTTCTTCTCCTTGATTCCAGGCTTTTTGTGCACAGCCTGGTGATTTGGACCCTGCTTTTCTCTGTCTGGCTGAGAGCCTCGAAGCTGGCAGGCGGCCATAACGCCCGGCCCTGTGGTCCCCCAGGCAGGCGAGGCGGGTGATGGATGGTTCACCGGAGCTTCAGAGAGAGTCTGAGCCCAGGTGGAACAGACCAGGCACCCGCTGCCCACGAAGGGCTCCTGCGCCTCTGAAATGAGAAGTGTCTCTCCTGGGCCTGAGTGCGGGATGGCAGGGAGTCACTACGACGGCACCTTTGGGGCAGGACGGTGTCCAGGTGACGGCTGCAGCTTTGGGCCACACAGATCGGAGTCTGGACCCCCCCCTCTGCCCGCAGCCCTGCATGTCGTAGCAAACGGCCCAGCTCCCTAATCTGAGTGGCGGGGTCACACTTGGGAGCTCGTGAGAATGAGACACAGCCCATTCGACATCACCGATATTAACGAGTGATGCAATATTAATCACCAGGCCACCCCTGGCCAGCCGAAACCCGCACCGGGCCACCTTCCGGAGCACCTCCGGAGCGTGGCCATCGCTGCCCCGAGGCCGGCAGCGAGGACGGCTGCGGCCACTGTCTCATCTCCTGCAAACCACACCCTTCGTCACCAGGCGGGGTGAGAGCTGAGGGCTGTCTGTGAGGCCCTGAGAACAGCCCGCACACCAGGCTCAGGGACCCTCCGCTCAGCGGACGACTCATCCCCTGCATCACTGCCCCAGAGCACAGGACGGCCTCACGGTGGTTGTCACTGGTCCCATTTCACAGATGAAGTAACCGAGGCTCAGAGAGGCGGGAAGCCTGTTGATGTCGCCTCACCAGCAAGTGGGGGAGCTGGGACTCGACCCCCCGGTTCTCGAGCTTGGCCCCCGCTCTACAGAAGAGTCCCCTTGAGTCACGGGCGTTACAGGAACTGAGTGGCTGCCTCTCCTGGGACCCCCGGGGGAGCCCCAGCTAGGGCCCCAGCGGTGCCCACGAAGGGCTCCCACACCTCTGGCGGGAGAAGTCCAAGATCCAGGTGTCTCAGGGCTGTGCTTCCTCTGGAGGCCCCTGAGGGGGGTCCTTCCTGCTTCCTCCAGCTCCTGCTGGCCCCAGGAGTCCCCGGCTTGTGGCTGCATCACCCCAGTCTCTGCTCGTCCTCACATGACCCTCGTCTTTGTGGCCCTGTGAGTCTCACCTCTCCTATAAGGACACCAGTTGTTGGGTGTAGGGCCCACGCTAAATCCAGGGTGATCTCATCTCATCTCGAGATCCTTAACTAATTACATCTGCAAAGACCCTGCTGCCAAATCAAGTCACATTCAGAGCTTCTGGATGGACACACATTTGGGGGGACACTACTGAGCCCACACAGGCTCATGCCTGGAACCCCTGCAGTGCTGGGACCTGTCAGAGTCAGGAAAAGTCGGCCCCACCCCCTCGACTTACATCAGGGGAAACTGAACACCGGGAGAAGGGGGCGGGGGGCTGGTCTGGGTCCCCGGCAAGCTGGTGGCAGAGCTGGGCCTTGCTGGGTCTGCAGCTGGAGGGCTGAGCACCTGTCCTCGCAGTTCTGTGTCGGCAGCCGGAAAAAGGAGCTGAGACGTCCCCCGGCTGCCGCTTTATCTTCCAGGGTATATAAATAAGCAGATAAATAAACACGCCTCGGGTGAGATCATTGCAAGCTGCAGTGACAGCCCAGACAGGGCTGGGATATATGTTCGAAAACGGTCTGCTTTCATGGAGAGCAAATCGAGTGGCCATCTGGAGGCGAGGACGCTGCAGGGGCGGGCGTCGCGTGGAGAATCAGAGCGACAGGTGGTGAGGGGCTGTGGCTGGGTCCTCTCGGATGGGCAGGTTCGGGATGGCCACCGAGGGCAGGGCCCAACTGAATGGACCGGGTCTGCTCCAGGTGCGGACACGGGCTCCTAGATCTTGAGGGGGCTCCTCTAGAGAGGCCGGGGGGCCCGGATGGGCAGACAGCAAGCTTCCCTTCTCCCCCTTCCTTCTGTTCATCTTCTTCCCTCCCTGCCTAAACAGATGGGGAGGCCAGGATGGGCGGCAGACCCACGGGAGGTGGAGAAGTAGCTCCCAGGGCTGAGTGTCCACACACCTTGGAGCTCCCAGTGACCCCTCTCCCAACAATGGCTCCCACCTGAGCCCTTGCCCTGCCCCCTCCGCCCCCTAAGGAGGCTCCAGCTGCCCGCCTGCCAGGTCCTCCTACCCCTGCCTCCCCCCATCAAGGAGCCTTCTTGCCTAGCAGGCCTATTTGTGTTATTTTGGTTTGTTTCTCCTTTTTTTGAAACAGACTTAGCAGAACGGAAGGAATATTAACGAGGATGGGCATCAGGGATCGGGACCGGGGAGAAGTTTGTTTGATTTTAAGGAGTCCCGGATGCGGAGAGCGCCCAGTCTGTAAGGGAGTGAACTGCAGGAAGGCAAGGGGCTCCAGCAGGCTGTGAGTGCCGCGTGCTCCGCTCCCCGTGGGCGCGAGTTCCGGTGAAGAACTCAGGTATTCCGGAGCGTCTGCTGCCTGCTGGACTGGGTTTCTTGGGGGAGCCTTGGAGGCTGGACCCCTAGGGCCTCCCACCAGCTCTATGTGAGCTCCCGGGGGCGGGAGTGCAGGCAAGACCGCTGTTTTATAGACGCCCTAGCCTCCGGCCCAGGGCCCCGGCCAGCACCGCCAGAGACCGCCGAACAGGCCAGTGGAGTCCTGGCTCCTGGGTGGCAGCCTCCTGGCCCCGTGCCTCCAGCGGCGACCCAGCCGGGCTGCACTGGGATCAGGTCCCCGGGTTCAGGGTCAACGTTGACACAAAGGGCATCTTTGCTGGGCTCACGCATCCTGAAATTCCAAAATTAACTTCCCAGGGAGTCAGACGAGGAGGAAGGAAGAGGGCGAGAGAATAAAAAGATGGAGGAATGACAGCTCGTCAAAGGCTGTCCCCAGACCACAGACCGCGTGAAAGTAAACACGAGCAGATCAATCGTCCTGCCTCCTTTCAACCTCTCCTTTGTTCCACTCCGGGCTGGCGTCCTGGAAATTTATCAAACCGGGCTTTTAGGCGTGTTTCTGATCTGGCTGTTTGAGAATTAACCCCCAGGACTTGGGATGTACACAGCCGCTCATTAGCACTACAGACGTCCTGGAGGAGGCTGGCTTCTGTGCTCTCCCTCCGCACAAACCACCGTGTGTAATTCCTGTCCTGCGGGGCCGCGTCAGGCAGCAAAGCCAGGGTCATGGGGCTGCGAACCCTGGTGGGAAGACTAAGGCAGGAAACAAAGCCCCACGCACATCTGAGGACGGAGTTTATGCCCATGACCTCCGACCTGGGACTGGAGGGGCCGCGAACAGGGGCTGGTGGGGGGATGGGCGACCAGCGCCGGGGGGACAAAGGTGTCCTTTTGTCCGTGGATCTCACTTCCCAGAGCCCCTGTTGTTCCCTCCGCCTCCAGGTAGGGATGACCAGGGGGCACCAGGACAGTCAGGGTCGCGGACAGATGCTCCGTGAGCATGTCAGGGCTGGAGTCAACTGAAACGAAGCTCTGTGACGTAGGGCAGAGTCCCCGGCTTCCTCGGGGCGAGGTCCTGACCTCCCCCCCCACCCCATGCATCTCCCGGGAAGTTTCTAAAGCGACCCACACCCACTTCCTCCATCCACACCGAAGAAGCAAAGCTTCTGAGAGATGCACCACCCACGGCCTCAGCGCCTGCAGGCCTGCGTCCTGGCAACCAGCACCGTGGTCCTTGCTGCCTGAGACCCGATGGGACCCTGCCAGGGGCAAAGTGCATGCCATTATGGAGTCGCTACGTGAGAGACAAGGGATAAAAGTCACTGTTGAGACTTCCTGAGCCCCCCACAGGGAGCACCCCCAGTGTCCTGCAGGCATTCGCCCTCTGTCTCCACTGCGGCCCATGCGGGAGGGGGGGTTGTTATTACCCTCACTCTGCAGATGCAGAAACTGAGGCACAGGGAGGCGCAAGCCATCCCCCAGGTCATGTGACCATGAGCAGCGGCCCCAGAGCCTGGACCTGGATGCCCTCCACAAAGGTGCCAATCCCCGCTCGGGACGCGCTCCTTGCAATGACACCTCCGCTGCGTCCTGCCCCTGCCTGCAGCCGTGGCCACCACCAGGGCTTCTGTAGAGACTGGCTTTTCTGGCGGTGACGACTGTACCAACGCCAAGGACATGAGCCTCGGAGAGCGTGGCCAGCTGTCACGGCAAGTGTGGGCCTCACAGACGGCAGGCCGGTCCCACCTCATCCTCAAATAGGCCCCTTTTACGGGAAACGAGCCTGTTCTCCCACCGAGCAAATGGCCCCGTCAACTCAAAACACCCAGGTCGCTGCGCTTGGCCCGCCGTGTCCCTCAGCCGCATGATCCTGGGCTGAGTCAGCGCGGGACCAGCCTCCGCATGGGGGTCCTGGTGGCCACCTTCTCGTGAAGTGCAGGTCACAGCTGCTCCTCTAGCTGCTCCCCAGGGTGAGCGCACACACGTGTGCAGACAGCACGCACAGGCGTGGACACGCACGCACGCAGCTGCACATGGAGCCCCCCCACGTGTACTCACTGAAACGTGTGCATGCCCACGTGTGACATGTGTGCATATACACACCTATGTGCTCGTGACACACATATGCACACGCACGTGTTGTCCACACACACTCCTTCCTGAAACCTAAGACCCCAGTGGCGGGCTCTGGCCTCAATGAGACAGAAGGCTGCTTCACCCTTGGTGCCACTTTAAATGGAAAGGTTGCACTCCCAGAGCTGTTTCGAAGTCCAGGAAACATCGGTGGGGCCCCGGGGGGACCTGGAGATAGGCCTTCTGCTGCTGGGTCTGTGCCTGGCAGGGCCGGCCCTATGTTCCTGGGCCCGACCATCTGGCCTCGGTGAGGGGAGGAGTTGTATGATACATCTTTGGTGTCCGGCAGGCCCGGTGGGGTCTTGACGAGGTCGGGCCGGGGGAGCCCTACAGGCCTACAACCCCTCTGATCAAAGAACGGGGGCCCTGTGGGCTGTCAGCCGCTCAGCCAGGCCTGTCTTCCCCACAG
This sequence comes from Balaenoptera musculus, assembly GCF_009873245.2. Taxonomy (NCBI): domain Eukaryota; kingdom Metazoa; phylum Chordata; class Mammalia; order Artiodactyla; family Balaenopteridae; genus Balaenoptera; species Balaenoptera musculus. Next base: position 113,005,759 of record NC_045790.1, on the reverse strand, counting down.
CCGCGGCCACACGGGTCCACAGACGCCTTCAGAAACCCACCTGGCTTCCTCCCCCTGTGCCCATGGACACAGGGCCACTGAGGGCTCCCTGAGACCTAATTGCTGGGAGGGCCGGGAGGGCCTGTCCGCTTTGCTGAGGGAGACAAGCTGGACTCGTGCTGGGACTTCACGGGGACTGTCCTTGGCCCTGTCTCCGCCCCGCCCCCGACCACAAACACCCCCGCCCCCGCCTCGCTGAAACCCAGCCTGAGGTGTGTCCGGCAGCAACTCACGCCGCCAAAGGACGGGGCTGCCCAGCCCCAGAGGCAGATCCACCGGTGGGAGCGAGCTGCCAGCCTTCCAGAGGAAACCAACAGCCCCGCACAGCACCCCAACTCCTAGCCAGGCAGCCGGGGTTTCTCGGGACACAGTTCTGAGGAAAGCTACATGGGGCCCAGTTCCCAGGGACGGGACAGGGTCCGCGCAGGCTGGTGTTGGCACGAAGGGATTGATTGAAGGAGGTCGGAGAGCTCCCGGCAGCCCTGCGAGGCCAGAGGACCAGGCGTGGGTGCTGCCATTGGAACATGCAGCTGGGGCCACAGCGACACACACGCCACGGCTGGTCTGGCAAAAACCCCACTGCCACGGTCCCCCAAGGCTTCTCACTGGTCAGGCCAGGAACCGCTGTCAGAGCTCCACCAAATCCACCCCCAGAAACACCGAAGCCACGGTCACCAGCACCCTGGCCAGAAGAAGGACCTCCCCTGCCCACCAAGGCCTCCTTCCCTCCTGCCACGCTGGACTTTTATACGTGCCTCTGATTGGCCAAGCCAGGTCACGTGGCCACACCTGAGCTGCAAGGGAGTCTGGGAAGAGTAGTTCTGGGATCTCACCTGGGGAAGGAGGGCTCTCGGCACAGAAGGACCAGCTCATCGAAAGGTGTCGGGCAACCACATGCAGCAGGTGTCCCCCTCGGCCCCCACTCAGCCCCTCTACAATGTGCCTTCTCTTCGGAAGGTGCTGAATGCCAGGCCCCAGGGGGGTCACTTCGGCTTCTGTGTGGCCACCACCGTCCACAGATTAATATCCTGTCTTCCAGCAGCAGCTGTGTCCTTGCCGCCCTCAGTCCTGCCAGGTCAGGTTACCGGTTCCCACTTTGGGTGGCTATTGCCATACTGGTCAGTACCACCAATCCAGAGCAGCTGAATCTACTCTAGCTAATGTGAGAGAAAGGGGGTTCTTAGAGGATGCCGGGTGGTTCCCATCCTTTCTGGGATGTCTCCCAGTGGGAAACGTCCACCGCAGCTGGGAGGTGCACCCGTCTGCCCTGCAGGACTCTTCTAGCACCTGCAGCCTCCACCTGCCGCCAGGTGGGATGGCAGGGCAGTCTCCCCGTGCGCACTCACAACCTTAAATCGCTCCCTTCTGTACCCAGGACTGACACAGGAGCATCTGAAAGGTGGAACCTGGGACATACCTGTACCCCAGCTGCAAGGGAATCTTTATGACTATTATATTTCACACGGAGATGGCAGAGCTCAAAGTGCAGGGACCCATCCAAGTGAGATGAGCCAGGTACTGCTATTAGCCCCTGGGCTCAGTCCTGCCTGGACCCTCCACGGAACCGTGCAGAACTTTCCCTCTAACATGTCCCACGGAGGGACAGCAGAGCTGAGCATCTCTCAGCCCACCCCCATCTCTCCCGCCTGGAGGGGTGTCCAGCTTTAAACCCTAGGCTCTCTGCACTGCCCAGTTACGGGCCAGGCTGGCTCCTGGGGCACCAGAGGCAGAGAGAGCAGAAATGTGGGCAGGAAGTCGAGGTGGGAAGCAGGGAGCACGCGACGCGCGGGTGGCCAAGGGCTCCAGCAGCACCCGCTGCTCTTCCCTGGACCCCACCCCTCCATCTGGAAGCCCACGCCCCTGTGACTCTTGTCTGCAGACTTCTGTTCTCCTTGTTGCCCCGGTCAGTCCTGCCCTATCTGCCCAGGGCACCGGGTCCCTTCTCTTCTTCACCCACACGCTCCCCCAGGTGACCTCATCTAGGCCCTCCGCATTAAGTGCCACCCGTACACAAGGCCTCTCCAGCCCTGACATCCCCCTCCAGCCTCATAATGTCCAGCTCCCATAGGTGGAGGATTCGGCCTGATGACTAATAGGCACCCCAAGTTCCACGTAGTGAACAGGACCCCTAACGGCCTCCCCATCACTTGCTCCTTCTGCTTTTCCCCACCTCAGTAAATGGCCCCTCCGTCCACCCAGCTGCACAGCTGAGAATCAAGGGCCATCCTCCGTTCCTCCTTTTCTCACAGCACCCCAATCCCAGCCATCAGGAGTCCCGCCACCTCCAAAACGCAGCCCGGACCCACCCACTCCTCCCCCTGCCGCCCCTCCCACCCCGGCCCCAGCCACCTTCATGGACCGGCCACGCCGAGCTTCCCTCTGTGATTCGCAGGCCACGGCTGGGCGCCCGACACAATCAGAGGCTCCACTCTTGCTATCCTCTGTGCCCGGGAGGCTCCCCCTGTCCACCCCGATCTGTGTCTCCCTGACACTCCCATCGCTGTTCAAATAACAGCTCCTTGGGGAGCCCTTCCCAACCTCCACGTGCATGTTCAGTCTCCGAACCCCAAGCTCTGTAACAGAGGAGGAAAGAGCGAGAGATTTGGGTCAGAAAGACCTGCGACTGGATCTCGCTCTTCCCCTTACCGGTGCCCGGGCCTCAGTTTTGCCATCTGTAAGATGGGCAGAGAAGGGCCCCATGTCCCAGGTTATGGTGTCCCAGGTTATGGTGACAACTCCCAGGACCTCGCTGCTCGCAGGCTGAGCCCAGACCCGCCTTTCCCTGGCCTCTGTTTCTCTGGGTCAGGAGAGTAGGAACGGGCGGAGGAGGTCGCTTGGCCAGCCTCACCCCTTCCCCTCTCCAGGCCTGTTTCTTCCCCTGTAGAGACGGGCTCGGGCACCTGCCTCACCTTCCCCAAGAGACTGGGGAGAGCTTCCAAGGGGAGCGTGGCACGACGCGCTTCAGCCCAAAATAAAGCAACTCTCCAGGAGCACCGGCTTATAGCCACTGTCCTCCATGGAGACCCCAAGGGACGGGGCAGCCTGGGACAGAGGGCCACGTGGCCTGCACACAGCCTCAGGGGGACAGCAAGCTGGACACACGTCAGTACATCATCATGGTCCAAGAAGAGGGGGACCAGGGGCACAAGTGGCCGGAGGAGGGGAAAAGCCCTACCCCCATCCCCCAGGTGGGAAGGAATAACACAGGAGTCCCACCGCAGGACGGGCAGGACAGGTGTGCTGTCACAGGCACCCTTCCAACAGGGAAGAACATAGATGCTGCCCTCCACCACTGAGTGATGCAGCCCCGAGCCAAGGAGCGCCTGGGGCCACCGGGAGCTGGAGAGGCCGGGACACGTCCTCCCCTGCCCAGCCCAGCAATACCTCCATCTTCCGCCCTCGAGAACCGGGGAGCACACTTCTGTGCTTTCATGCCACCAACTCGGGTACAGTTTGTTACAGCAGCCCCTCCCCGACTGGCTGGCTGTGGGTCAGGAATGGACACTCGTTTCCCTTGCTGTAGAGCCAGGAGGGGCCACCAAGCACCGTGAGGTGCCCGAGTGGGGCCAGCTCCGTGATTGCTGTCGTCCTGGGATGCCCAGCCCCGGTCAGCAGCCGCAGTCCATCGCTCACACCGTCTGCACTCGGGCCAGCCTCCCCAGCTTGGACCCGCGCGTCCCTGCACCCCCTCTTCCCTCCCCTCCCCTGGCCCCATGTGGACCCTTCACTCCCCCTGGAGACCACCTCTCGTGCTCATGACCCACCTCCAGCAGGGCTGCCTGCGACCCAGGGGGGCATGTCTGACCGTTTTCTGCTGGGTCCTCAGCCCCACTGGGCACAGAACTGAGGCACAGACGTGGGAGCTGGCCAGTGGCAGGCTGCTAAGCTGCTCACCGCTGACCACCAGGTGTGAGAAGAGTAGTACATGTGTCTTAGTCCGCGTTCTCCAGAGAAACAGGACCAATGACGTGTGTATACATGTGTACAGAAAGAGGTTTACTAGGAGGAATCGCTCACGTGGTTATCGAAGATGAGAAGTCCCAAGATTGGAGCTGGCAAGCTGAGCTGGGGACCAGGAGAGCTGGTGGTGCCACTCCGGTGGAAAGCTAGCTGACACCAAGAAGGGCCGAGGTTTCAGTGGGAGCCCAAAGACAGGAAAAGACGGCTGTCACAAATCAGGTGGTCAGGCAGGAGGAAACTCCCCCTTTGTCAAGGAAGGGTCGTCCTTCCGGTTCTGTTCAGGCTGTCAACTGACTGGACGAGACCCACCCACATTGGGGAGGGCCACCTGCTTTATTCAATCCACAGATTCAAGTGTTTACCTCATAAAGAGCCACACAGACACACCAGGATAGTGTTTAACCAGATATCTGGGGCCCCCTGTGGCCCCATGATGTTGACATAAAATCCGCCATCACACCAGGTGAGGACCAGCGTGTTTGTTCCTAACTGGCAGAGACACTGACAAAAGACGATTAAATATTAAACATCATTAAATCCCCCATGCCTGCCTCTGCCCTTGGTGCTCAGGGAAGTTCTCGTCTGATTACACGCTGCTGTGACCAACCATCCCATCAAGTCCCCTGTGAACCTGGGAGGATGGTGTTCTGAAAGCAGGTGCCTCCTTTCTGGCTTTCAAACACTCACAAACCTGCTAAAGTATTAAATGACTAGGTCTCACCCATCAATTACAGACCGGACATGCAGTGAGGCCTGGTAGACAAGCCTCACCCCGAGTCATGCTGGGGCTGGTGGGAGTTTTCTCTGGTGCTCCAGCTCCTCACCAGCAGGGAAGAGGCACCCGGTTCAGCTCGAGGACACTTGCCAAACATCAGAGGGCTTCTCCTGTCACCCCTCCCGTCCCAGAGTCCAGGTGGCTGCGGTGAGCGGACCGTGAGGGTGTGAAGTAGATGCGGGGCAGGAGCTGCAGCTGCTCTCCTGAAACACACACACACACACACACGTGTGAGCAGACACACCCATGTGCACAAGCGCGCACACCTCCCAATCCCATGACCCACAGGAGGGACCGGCCTGGGGAGGCAGCAGTTCCTGGGGTGCCGTGGAGCAGGGGCTGTTTCCTGGTGACACTGGACATTCTGCACAAGCTGGGGAAGAGCCCCCACTTCAGGACTTCACGGCCGTCCAGCCAGAGCAGGGGTCCGGCCATGCGCAGGAGCAGAAACCAGCTACACCCCATACATTCCCATCACCACGTGGGGAGGCTCAGGTCTCCCCTCCTTCCAGAATGCCTTCCTTCTCCCTTAGTGCATCTCGCAGTGTCATCCGCCATCCAGGCCGCCTCCTCCTGGAAGCCTCTCCTGATTGGAATCCTCGCTTCCTCCCCGGAGCTCTCTCTGCCCTCCACCCAGGCCCGGTGCTCTGCCCACCTTGATCACGATGTGCAGCACCCAGCTTGGCCTCCTGTCTTCTTCAGAGCATGTGGAGCCCAGCGTCCTTCTCGGCCACCCCCACCCCTGGCACAGCGCCTTGCATACAGTCAGAACTTAATAAATACTTGTTGCCTGAACAACCCTAGGATGAATCCATCCCTCAGGCTGTTCACCATGCAATCCACGAGGCTTCCGCTTACCAAGAATAGAATAGTCTGAGGGTGAAGATTTCAGTGGCTCCTTGTAAAACGGGACTCCACCCAGCCAGGGCAGGCACGGCTGGGAGAGGCTTCCCTGGCAAAGGTGACCGTGACCTTGGAAGCTGCAGAATCTGCAATGCCTTTCGGGCGGCCTCCGCTCCCTGCGGCTGCCGGTCACGGCCCTGCTCCCCTGCCCAGGTCGCCGCAGGAGCCTCAGGGACCCACTTTGTGGACACAGCAGCCAAGGTCCCACAAGTCACACCCGTACTCCCGGCCTCACAGTGGAGGGTGACCTGAGATCCACATCCCGGCTTGGCCTGGTGCCTTTCCCGCTGCACCTCTCTGGGCTCTGCCATCCACGAACGCAGGCCCTGACATTTCACTCCACGTTTTAGCTCTCCAGCACGGGCCCCATGCCTGGCCTGTGGTGGTCTCCCCAACTCTGCAAAATGGCATTTATAACAGAGAGGTCAGCTGTTCAGAGCTGCACAGAGAGGAAACAAAAGAGCCGCCCAAGGGGTCCAAGCCTGGGGCCCTTTCAGATCACCCCAAACCGCTGACATCCCCCAAAGGCTCCCATCAGAGGTGCTTATCTGCGGCGCCAGCACGTGAATTATTCAGGCCCTCTCTGCAGGTAAGGGCTCCGTCTCCATGGCCTCAGCACTGACGGGGTCCTTCCTCCCTCCGCCGGCCCTCATGGTCCAGATGCTGCCTCCCAGCTCAGTGCCCCGTCTCCACTGGCATGCCTGTGATGGTTAATTAGACACAGTTGGCGAGGTGCCCACTGAGCGCCAGCAATGATAACTGTGCAAGGAGATGCGGCATAACCAGCGCTCCGGTCTAATTCAAGAAATACGGATCTGACTTTGGGGGAATAGCACGCCAATTCCAAGTGGGTTTTAAGTGCCACTGATGGTTCTTCTGTATGTGGCCCGACCTCAGCGCACGGTCTTCCAGTTACCCCTTTGGAATCTTCTGAGCCGGGGTCAGAGCTGAGTGGTCAGACAGGGGCATTTGCACCCTGAGTCACGAGCGGGTGAGGCCACATCCCCGGAACGGTGCCCTGAGATCAACCGTCCCCAGAGAAGATGTCTCTGAGCTGGAGTCCCCCGCCCGCCGGGGGAGCTGAAGGGGACCCTCTTCTTATTTCAGATCCCTGGGGGATCCCATTAGCACAGACTGAGGTCCAGGATCCCCGGATGACTTAATAGGAACATTACGATCCAAGGGCCTTACTTGCTCTCTCGTCTTCTCCTCTTCATTTGAGGAGCCCAACTGCTGCGCCCCAGAAATAAATATTTCACTGGGTGCAATTTTCCAGCTGGCAGCCACGGGCACAGCCCGCTTGGTGCCCTGATGGCATTGCAGCCTCAATCTGGGCTCGGCAGCCAGGAGGGACTGCGTCTTTTTCACACGAAGCAATGTTTGTTTTTACTTATTGAATTAACTACAGACACCCTTGCTCAACACCACTACGCTCCGGGGGGGAACCGTGAGCGCTCGGAGCCTGCGTTTGTCTGGGTGAGCATCTTGCCTGGCTTGTGGCCCGGGCTTCTCCAAAGCTGGAGGGTCGGGGCTGCCCACTTAGCGCAGGGGCTCTGGCACCTGCCGCCTGGAGGCTATGGTCACGAGGGCAGTCCCGCTGAGTTCCAATGGACCAGCGGTGTTGGGGGGGATTTCTCAGGTGCCCCAGAAGAGCCAGGCTCTCTTTGTCCCCGTGGAAGCAGGCCCAGGATGGACCACACAACCAGAGGCACAAGGAACCCCGAGGAACCTCCAGCCTGGACGGAGGGCAGAGGCTCTCACTCCGAACACTTCCACCCTGCGTGGGAGTGCTGGGGATTTGTCTCCTTCCACTATTTCGAATCAGCTTGGTCAGCACATGTGCGTTAAGACCGTCTCCACCGCCACGTCCAGTCCTGAGCCATCTCGACCTGGGGCTGCAGTGCCCAGATGTGGACTCGTCCCCCTCCCCCAATGGGCTGACTGCAGCCAGCTTTCCTCCCCTTGACCTCCGAATTTTTCTGGGTATGGGGGGTATCGTCCAACATGGGTCCTGGCCGGGGGGTCTCTGGCTGCCCTGCAGGGGAAAGAAGTCCCTGCTTCATCCAGAGGCGGTCGACTCTGTGCCCGTAAGACTGGAGGCCCGGATCTGGGCAGCAAGACAGGCTTTCTGGGCACAGGCAGACAGCCTGGAGGAGGAGGCCAGCACAGGGTGTGGTGTCCAGGAGGACTCACCGTGGGCTCACAAGGGACCCAACAGGAAATGGCTGGAGGGGGCCTGACAAGAGGACTCGGGGTCCCGTAGGAGAAGGCGGGTGGCTGGGCTGGAGAAATCCTGGTGACAGCTGTCTATGTGGCCCCTTGGTCACCAGCCCGTAAAAGGGCAACCTCACCAGGGGAGCAGAGGACCCAAGCAGAAAGCAGTGGAGGACCTGAGGGAAGACAAAGGGACCTCAGGGACCCCAGCCTTCAAGCTGGGTCAGAGGGCAAGACTAGCTGAGCTGCCCCAAGGTCAGGTAGGATTGGGACAAAAGCTGGCCTCTGGGGAGGGGAGAACAGCCCCAGCACCGGGACAAGGAAGGGGGCAGCCCTGTCCTCCCACCATCCTGAGCCCCAAGGGCCTCGCCGGCTCTCAGACCACCCGCAGACTCAAAGGACCCCTGGCAAAGAGCTGGACCCTTGGTAGTCTGTGTGTCCCCATCCAATTAAAGACAGACCCCAATAGAGCCCAGGGCCTGTGGCATGAGGCTGCACGGGGTGAAGGTCTAGACCAGTGGGTTCCAACAGGGCTGACTCCAGCTTGAGAGGACACTGGGCAACATCTAGAGCAGTTTGGGTCCTAGGACCAGGGGAAGGTGTTCCTAACCCCTAGCGGGGGTTGCGGAGGCAGGGACGCTCCAGACACCCTGCAAAGCACGGGGCAACCCTCACGACGGCGTTATCCGACCCCGAACATCAAGCATGCAGGGACTGAGAAGCCCTGCTCTAGACTAAGGGGAGGGAATGGTCTTGGGACACCCAGGGGGCCCCCACCAAGGCTTGGGCACCCACACGCGGGCAGCCCCTGTGCCAGGGTCTAGACGGTCTCTACGTCTCCGCTGGAATTCCCATCCTGCGTGTGTCTCCGGTGTGGAAGCTAAAGTCCACTGAGAATGGAAGACAACTGGCCGACCCAGGCTGACAGTCTGGCAGGCGCCCCCTTGGTGTCCCCGTGAGACTGAGCCCTAGGACGCGTCCTGGAGATGCAGGGATGTCTTCTGTTATCTTAATTAACCACCACCCCATCTCCACCACTAAACACCACAGGCAAAGCTCCCACACACATGTGCACACAAGTACACGTGCACACACATGCACACACCACACACAGGCCCAGGTGCACACACACAGTGCACGTATGCTCACACGTGCACGCACACAAAGAGCTTCTCTGAAAGGGTTACTCCCGTTTCCTGCTCCCCTGCCACGCCCGGCGCATCCAGCCTACAGGAGAAAAACAAGCTCAGATTAAGATGTCTTGATGGAATTTGACGTGGCCTCTCCCAGTACGCACCTGTGTCTGGCCCTGAGCTTCTCAGATGCTTTAGTATTCTGTGCGCTCTGCTCCCTCCTCGCCCCGATCCTACAGCTTTGAATTGCCTCCTTTTCATCCCTAATATTACTGCTCACATCCTCGCTGAGCTATTGTGGCAGCCACGGTCCTTCCGAGGCTGAGATTTTACAGGAATGAATGCAAAGGACAGAAGTGGTATCTACGGGCCAGACCCGAGGTGGTTGAGGGGCCCTGGCACCTTCATCATGGTGGGGAAGCCACACACCGCCCACTCCGGAAAAAACCGCCCACGCTGATTTCGCTTGATCTCAGGTAGCGATTTTGTTCAAAGCCTCTTTTCTTATCATATTTGCTCTTTGGGCATTTTTCCCCACGGTGATCACTTCATAATCACAGATCATAGGATCTGCCGGGATCCATAGGGCCCGTCCCTCCACGACAAAGCAGCCTTAGGCAGAGCTTCTCCAGAGCAAGGGCGGCCCCAGCATGCAGAGGTCACAGGTCCTGTCCTGACCACTCCCCGAGAGCCGGCTGTGCCTCCCGAGTCTGACCCCAGTTTCTCCTTTCTGCTGAGAAACACAGTGCTGGGCAAGCCTTGTTTGTCTGCTCATGGAGGGCCAGCCCCAAAATTTCAGGAGGATGAGGAAAAGCAGAATCACCCCTGGGGATGCAGAGTCTCTCTTCCAAGAGACCAAGCCCGGGGCTCTCAGCTCCCCAGGAAGCGCCACCACCCAGTCTGGGCAGTATACGGCCCTGCTGCCGCAGCCCACGCGCCGGCCACCCTTCCTGGGACATTCACACACGGTCTTCACTCCAGACTTGCTTGTTCCTCCCGGCTCTGAGCTCAGAAAAAAAAACATCTCCCACATATGAATTATGTATTGAAAACCCAGGCAGAGCAATCACGGGCAATAAATAATTCTGAGCTACAGACACATTAGTTAGCTGTACAATTCACTTACAGACCAAACCAACCATCTTACTAATAACAGGCGGAAGCAAGAGTATTGCTAACGTGGAGCTGGGGCAGGGGCGGCACACTCCCAGGGCCGGTGGATCACTGGCCAGATGGCTCCTCTGCGTGGTCCCTCGGGGACCTGCTGGTCAGGACCCCTGACTCATGACAAAGGGGCCGGCGGCGACTCTGCAGTGTCCAGACTCAAAAGGGAGGACGATTACAGAAACGCTGCTCTGTTGAACAGCAGGGGCATCTGGTTTTAGAAACTGCGCTAACATCACATTGTCTGACGAGCTCTCCTTTATGGGTTGCAAAGGATTCCATGCAGCTCTAGAACTCTCTTAATGAGCAGATAAGAATTCTATTCAAATTAGCACTTAACGCGATTTGTGGTTCCGTTGGACATTCTTTGTGTGTGTGTGTGTCATTTTTCCAAACTCTTTTTTTTAATTGAAGTATAGTTGGTTTACAATGTTGTGTTAATTTCTGCTGTACAGCAAAGTGATTCAGTTATACATATATTTACATTCTTTTTCATATTCTTTTCCATCATGGTTTATCACAGGTTATTGAATATAGTTCCCTGTGCTCTGCAATAGGACCTTGTTGTTTATCCATTTGATATATAATAATAGTCTGTATCTGCTAATCCCAAACTCCCAGTCCATACCTCCCCGACTCCCACCCCTTGGCAACCACAAGTCTGTTCTCTGTGTCTGTGAGTCTATTTCTGTTTCATAGATAAATTCATTTGGGTCATATTTTAGATTCCACATAGAAGTGATAGCATATGACAGTTGCAGTTGGACATTCTTAAGCACTTCTCAGGACATTCTGCTTTCTAAGCTATCCTTGCTATTATCCCAGTAAACTTGTTGTCACACTGACTTTGCAAAGTCTTGAAAAATTATTTGCTAAGCAAAGGTCCACCTTGACCCAGAGCTCACTTAAATAATCCTTGATCAGCACGCATGTCCTTGCTGGTGCTGGACGCTGGTGCTGGACATGAACGGCACTGGTCTCTTGCTCTGGTTCAAGGCTCCTTGGGCAGCAGGGGTGAAGTGTCCATCACCATCAGCAGTACCATTTCCTGGGTGCGAGCTGTAGGCCTAGTTTCTACTGCTTTCCTCATGCCGGCCCTGTGCTCTTTCACACACGTTATCTCATTGGATCTCGGTAATGTTACCAAGTAACCATTGCCACTACCCTCACTGTACCCATGAAACAAGTGAGCTTAGAGTCCCAGGGCTGGTGAGAGGAAGCAGACGCTGGTCTGCCCGAGCCTCAACCTCAACTGATCCGGATCCCATTGCCCTGTAGTGGGTCATCAGGGTGGGCATTGACCCCCCAGCTTACAGAAATGGAAACCCATTTGCAGGGGGAGGACGTCATTTGTCCTAAGGCACGTGCCTAGTGAGTGGCAGGGTCAGGGCCTGGTCCCGTTCCCTGACCCTGAGCCGGGGAGCTGTCTACAGACCCACCGAGCGTCCACTCCTGTCTTATCTTGTGGAAGACAGGCTCGGATGGAGACTTTCTCAGAGCCAAGCTCGCTCCTGCAGAAAGCTCCATCTCCCGCTCCCCAGGGCAGGCCCAGGGCCCCATCTGGAACACCCCGCCCTTGCCTCACCTGCCCGGGCCTCAGTGGGAACAAACACAAAGGGCCCTGGACGGTCAGTGGCCTCGACAGCCACAGTGCAGACGCCCGCTCTCTCTCTCCCTCCAATCTGGGGATTCATTTGGCCAAGACAGCCCTCATTCTTCCCAGCCCTGAAGGTGCAGGTCGTCATGCACTTGCCTGCAAAGGAGCCCAACCCGGTGCCCTCGACTCCACCCCCTCGGAGGTGCCAGGGGACAGTGCCTGGGTCGGAAGACTCGTAAAACAAGCATATTTTCTCCTTAAGTGAAATTCACACTGGGTCTATCCAAGCTCCTCTCCGCATTTTAATGCTTTAAAGGCTTCAGCTTTCTCTCTGGGTCAGTTTTCTTCCAACAAAATATTAAGATTAAGCTTTGAAAGCCTGCGCTGTGGTCTGAGAGACCAGGCCCTCTGAGCCTGGCATTGCATAATGCGGGCATAAATATTTAAAGAGATGCTACAGGGGGCAGAGCTCTCTCAGGAAACGTGGGACCGGGGAGGGCCGTGGGTGCCGAGAAGGACATCTGCAGGCTTGCCAGACAGGAGCACCTGGCAGGGAGCTGTCTGACCCTCGGGTCACTCCTGACAACAGCCCTGAGATCCAGCGATGGGGCTGATGGCAATGCCAGCCCCTCCGGCCACCCTCCCAGGCACTGGGAGCAGCTCCTGCTTCACCCTTCTCGGGCCGAGGAGGTGACACTGTGATGGGTCCGATTTTGCAGGGAAGGGGGAAACTGAGGCACACAAAGACTGAGCGAGCTGCCTACGTGCAATCCAGCACCAGCCAGGACAGCATGATCTGCTTTCGCTTCTGCATTCTGGGCAACCCCAGAACGGCCCTGCCAGAAGAAACACAGACCCATCGGTTCAAACTGCTCACTTGGCAGAAGGGAAACTGCAGCCCAGACTCGTCCGGGGGCGGGACGGTGGGGAAAATCAAGTCAGACTTTGTCTCTCAAGCATTCGTTCATCCGTTCGTGCAATCGCCCATTTCATAGACGTGCGTGGCTCAGAGTGGACGCCCGAATCAGTGAGTGAGTGAATGAAATTGTCTCGGTGCCAAGCACAGTACTGGACACTGGGGCCCTAAGGTGGGGGGACCATGGGTCCTGAGCCAAAGAGTGGAGTGGGAAACACAGGCAACCGATGGCCCCAGCCAGGGGCCGGTGCTGGGATGATGGGGCTGCTGTCCAACGGAAGCCGTATTGGGTCCATCTCTGAGCCCAAACAGCCTGGGGGAAGGATCAGGTGGTTGGAGGCCAGTGGGGCAACCAGCAAGTGAGTGATCCGCACCTGAACAGCTGAAAGAAGCTGGTCCACACAAGCACATGCAGAAGCACGTGGGCTTCCCCTAGAAGACGTTCCCCATCTTATCAAATATCCCATACCGGGGAGCATTCTTTGCTCTCTTTCCTCTGTTGGGGGGTGTGGTCTCTCCATCCTGCCTTCCTCACATGCTTGCCTTCAGGAACCATCTCTTTGCTGGGAGCAGGCTGGCTCTGCAGACCAGCATCCGGGGTGTGGAACGGGGAGCCCTGGGTCTGATCCTGGCCTATGACTTCCTTTTTCTAAGTTTTAGTTTCCGTATCTGCAAAGTGGCGACAATAGCAAAGACTCACCCTCCGGTCGGTGCCCAGCACACGGTAGAAGCCAGATATATGTATCTCTGTCCCTCCATCATGCATCTCTGTTCGACATCCCCATGTTCTGTTCTGGGCCTGGGCCCCTGCCCTCTGACACAGGTACAACCTAATGAAAGAACAGCCAGGGAAATAAAGGGTCCTGAAACCTGGGCAGAAGAGCAAACTGGGTCCAGCAGGGGCCCTGGGATGCTCTCTGGGAGGGGCCTCCCCCAAGGCAACGGCTCCTTAGCCGAGATGTCTGAAGGGTACAAACCCCAGTCTGCACTAGGCAAGAGGTGAGGCTGCTGCAGTCTTCCAGCCAGGCCTGGGGTGGAAGCACCGGGGCCTTCTCTTTCAATAAACGCTCACGGCACCTGTTGCCAGGACGCACACTTCCGGAGCTTTTTGAAATGCCAACAACTGCCGGCCTACCTGGCCCAGAGTGCCCATCCAGTTGAGGACACAGCTCTGTGCCACACGACCTGGCAGGTCACACCTGGTGCCCTGCACAAGGCTGCCTCAGGGCGGGGTGGGGTGAGGGGGAGGCTTCCGTGTCACAGCTGTATTAGGGCCCCGAGGGTGTTCGTCCCTACTCGCGGGGCCCCTCCCTGTTCCCTCCCTGGCTCTTCCTCCCTCCCTGACCTCCCTATGGGGGACATCCCCGGGGCTCTGTCTTCAGCCGTCCCCCATCCCTGACTGCACCCCCCTTGGAGACCTGCATCTTGCCATTGCCAGTGCCGGAGGCGCCCACATTCCTTGGCTCACGGCCCCTTCCTCTGTCTTCAAGGCAGGCGGCGTGGCAGCCTCCGGTCTCTGTCTCTCTCTCTCTGAGCCTCTGTTGTCACGTGTCCCTCTCTCCTCCACCTCCCTGCCAGCAGGGACAACACTGCATTAAAGCCACAGCTGCAGGAACAGGGATCAGGGAAACACCAGAAGCGAATCCTTGTGGGGAGACGTGACACCAGATTGGCCAGCAGTTACCAGCAGATTTTGGAAACCACTCAGTGTAGAGCCCTTAGTCAGTGCAGGATTTGGCCCATGCGGGGAGAGTCAAAAAATGTTGAGACCAGACACGCCCTCCTTGGATGCCCAAACACATTTGCTTTGACCTTCCTGGCCCCAAACCACTGCCTGACCCGGAACGCAGCCCCGGAGATCTGCAGGTGGCGCGTCCAGTAAATGGGGCAGGCTGGCCCGGGCAGAAAACCTGCGGCTCTTCCAGGCGGCGTCTGGGTGTTTGGAGGATCTGGTCCATCTGATCTCACAGTAAGACAAGCAACCGTCTCAGAGCCAGAGCTCGGCTGAGCTGCAAGCCCGTCGGAGCCCCAGGGCCACCTTCCGCTTGACCCAGGACGTGGGAGATGATTGCTGGCTCCACTGCAGTGGTGACCTCTCTGGCTACTCAGTCCCTCTGCCCTGTGGAGTCCCCTTCCATGGGAGCCTCGAGGCTTCCTTTGCCTCAGTTGATGCCAATGGCGGTTCCTCCCTCCAAGCAGGAGCTGCTCCAGTGACCGAGGCAACGAGACAAGGCTCCATCGGGCCTCACGTCACTGGACCAAAGGCTCTCCCGCCACCATGGTACCCAGTGCACAGATGCTGTCGAAACTTGATGGTTAAAACCCTCTGAATTCCTTGACCGGGGCTCGTGGAAGATGGAAGACATTTCAAGATGGCAAGAAACTGTTTGTATCACAAGACAAATAGTCGTTGCCTGTATTTCAACCACCTGTTGCCACTTCCCTGTGTAATTTCTTCATGGATGTAAATACCCACCCTCGCGTTCACTCGGTCACATTCTGGAGCAGCTGCTATGGGCCTGAGCCTGGAGGAAGCAAGACAGCCTGGCCCCCGCCTTCACGGGCCAGGGACCCAGCAGGGGAGTCCGGGGTGGAGTCCTGGGACAGTCCTAGCAGGGGACGAAGGGACATTCACGGTGGGGAGGGAGCCCCTGACATGCTTGGAATGGGGAAGAGCTCTCGGCAGCAGTGGGATTTCAACAGAGACTTAGGGTGTCTGCAGAGAAGTCATCTGGAGGGGTGCAGTGTGGGGAGGGCTTCACTCCCTGCAGGTGTGTAAAGCAGCTACCCGGGTTAACTGCCCAGATGAACGAAAGGCATGGGGTCTGATGGCTCCAAATCCCAGACCTTGTGAATCTTGGAAACTCTCCATCTCTGCTCCCCAATTTCATTCTCCAAACGCCCTCCACGCCTTAGCTGGACTCTGTCAGCTGAAAACATGTCTGAGTCACCACAGCTGCTCCCCAGCCCTCACCTTTTTTCCCCTTGTCTTCTCTTTCACATGCAAAATCAGATTCGTGCACCAGCTTTGGAAACTGATTTCTAGAGAAGTAGCTCTCTGAAGCTATGGGCACACCACATCATAAACAGCTGCAGCTGACCCACATTTCAGGGTCAGCAGAAATCATTATAACCACCCAATTCTTGCATAATGCACTAATCATCATCCTTATAAAGAATCTTCATCAACCCAAGATTCATTGGAAATTAACCGAAAGTCTGGAGCTCTCTGAAAGATGGGGCCTCATACAGCCCAAAGTGGCTTCGAGGGACCAGCGTGTAAGGACATCTTCAAAAAGGCCACCATCCAGCCTGTCTCAAATGTCCCAACAGAAAATGCCCATTTTCCTTTTTCCGCACATGTGTCCTGATGCCTGGGGAGCCTGGAAGGAGAGGAGAGACAAGCCCAGTGGACCATCTAATATGACTCTGACAGCGATGCTCAAGATCAGGGCCATCATCACACCCATTTTACAGATGAGGAGACTGAGGCTAAGAAGGTCAGGTAGAGGACTGAGGTGGCTGTGGTGTGTCTACCTGGGAACATCCAGACAACAAAGACCAGGTGAAAAAACGAGAGCAGTGGTCCCAGCTTCTTCCCCTGGGCCAGAGCCCTCCTGAGGACTCCAAACTAATGACGGGCGAGTCACTCAGAGCAGTCTCCCTGTGGCTGCGGCTGGACCATGCCCTGATCCCCTGGCCTGTCCGAGGTTGTGTCCTTGAGAGACGAGGGTCACCTTCTATCCTTTGTCCAAACCATGGAAATGGCACTTCTAGGGCCACACTTGGGCTGAAGATTTCGGGGGCTCTCTCTCCCGGCAGATTCGCTGCCTCATGTGGAAAGAAGAATCTTTCCAGCGCCAAGAACTTCCCCGTGTCAACGTCTTTCGCCTTCCCCGATAACCCGACTCCACGGCTTAAAAAGTGCGCTATGGCCTGGGAGGCACAAATACCAAAATTCCTGTCAAGAAAATGTATTGAGGTGCACGATGACATTCTGTGGGGTGCCTGGCGAAATCCCATGGAGACTCTGGCCACATGCGGTGACGATCCGTCTGCCTGGGGCTGCAGCGACACTGGGCATCGTCCTGCTGACCCCAGAGGCTGCTGGGAACAGAGATCCTACCGGCTGCAGGCCTCTGGGGTCCGGGCAGTGTCCTCAGGTGAGAAAGGAGGGAATCTGACCCCTGAGGAGAGGCCACCTGTGCTGGCTCCACTCACCCTGAGAGATGTGAAAGGGAGACAGTCTCCACCTCTGGGCACGTACAGGACTATTGCAAGAGGAAACAAGGAGAAAAGCGGGCAGGGGTGGACGGCAGCGAGATGCAAGCTTGCACACTCGGCTGTGCTCAGCACAGCCAGATGACGATGAAGATGCTGGTGGTGACGGCAGCTAGTGACTCTTGAGGACTGACTCCCATCCTCACACGTGAGATGCAGATACTGTTATTCTCCCTGCGTCACAGATGAGGGAACCAAGACTCAGAAAGGTCGAGTGACTTGCCTGAAGTCACACAGCATGAAGGCAGGATAGAGCCAGACCCACCCCAAGAGTCATCTGTCTCTACTTGCAGCCTCTGGGACTTGGTCTTCTCAGTGAGTCTATTGACATGTGACTTAAACATCTAACAGAACTTCCTAGACTTAACCACCTAGACCAGTGCTAGCCAACAAGACTTCCTGCCGTGCTGGAAATGGTCTAGATCTCTGCCATTCAATATGGTGGCCACACATGGCTGTTGAGCCTTGAAACGCTGCTGGTGTGACCGAGGAGCTGAATTTCCAATTGTGCTGAATTTTGATTCATTTGGATGTAAGGAGCCTCACGTGGCTGCCAGGGACGGTGACTCCCTGGATGAGAGCACAGGTTAACTGAGCCTTCCTCCAAGGACAAAGCCACCCAGCCCCACCCCAGACCGGCCAGGTGAGGCTCCCGAGGAAACGGCTTGCTGCCGGGCCCAGTGGCTCCTGGATGGACACACGCTAAGGCCAGCTGTGGTGGGGGGGGTCCATCTCCCACCCACAGGAAGCTCTGCAGGGCCCAGGAAGGACCATCATGTCAGCAGCCAGCTCTGGCCAAGTCACTGGTGTCCTGCCTGGCCTCCTTCCACACCTCCCCAGGGCTCAGCTTCACCCCAAGAGGCAGCTGCTTGCTCCGAGAAATGGAATAACAACAGCAGCAATAATAACTTTTTTTCTTTAACATCTTTATTGGAGTATAATTGCTTTACTCCAAACTAACTAATTGCTGTTAGTTTCTGCTTTATAACAAAGTGAATCAGTTTTACATATACATATATCCCCATATCTCTTCCCTCTTGCATCTCCCTCCCTCCCACCCTCCCTATCCCACCCCTCTAGGTGGTCACAAAGCACCAGAGCTAATCTCTCTGTGCTATGCGGCTGCTTCCCACTAGCTATCTATTTTACATTTGGTAGTGTATATATTTCCATGCCACTCTCTCACTTTGTCCCAGCTTACCCTTCCCCCTCCCTGTGTCCTCAAGTCCATTCTCTAGTAGGTCTGCGTCTTTATTCCCGTCTTGCCCCTAGGTTCTTCATGACCATTTTTTTTTTTTTAGATTCCATATATATGTGTTAGCATATGGTATTTGTTTATCTCTTTCTGACTTACTTCACTCTGTATGACAGTCTCTAGGTCCATCCACCTCACTACAAATAACTCAATTTCATTTCTTTTTATGGCTGAGTAATATTCCATTGTATATATGTGCCACATCTTCTTTATCCATTCGTCTGTCGATGGACACTTAGGTTGCTTCTGTGTCCTGGCTATTGTAAATAGAGCTGCAATGAACATTTTGGTACATGACTCTTTTTGAATTATGGTTTTCTCAGGGTATACGCCCAGTAGTGGGATTGCTGGGTCGTATGGTAGTTCTATTTTTAGTTTTTTAAGGAACTTCCATACTGTTCTCCATAGTGGCTGTATCAATTTACATTCCCACCAACAGTGCAGGAGGGTTCCCTTTTCTCCACACCTTCTCCAGCATTTATTGTTTGTAGATTTTTAATAATAACATTTTAAACCCTGAAGCACAGGCAGCAGCAGGCAGGCCCGGGCAACCCGCTCCACCTTACGGCTCCCATTTCCTGCTAAACAGCCCTCTGGTGCCGGGAGACTTCCAGGAAGATTAAGCTGAAAACCGGCTTTTCCAGCGTCGGCTGCTGGAGGAGAGGAAGTTGCCATGGAAACAGCATCTGGTTGATTCGCGTGAGTTTTAGAACAGAGGAAATGAATAAGGAAAGTACAACAAACCCCCAAACGCCAGCCTCCTGCGTTTCCCTGAACGCACGTGCGTGAGGCCAAGGGGGGGAGAAGGGAATGTTTTAAAACAAGCCATCTAGGATTGGTTTATGGCTTTCATACCCAGTGCACCGAGCCTGGTTCTGACGGTGGTGCTGCCGAAGGTGACGTCAGGTGTTTGGCATCCGGACAGCAGAGCGGCGAGCAGAGACGAAAACTCTTCTGGGGCCACTGCTTCCCATGAAACCAGCCCCTCTGTAGCCTCCGCCAGAGATGGGGGCCGGGGTGCTCTCAGCCCCCAGCGTGCTGTGGCCTGGAGGGAGAAGGAGGTCACACAGATGCCCACCCCTCCAACAGAGCACTCAGGGTGTGGGGGCATTCACAGTGAGTCTCCTTATGTCCATCATGTATGCGCATGGGGCATATTCAAAACAGAAATATTTATCTACTCCGTATGTGTATGTACACATCTGCACACACACACATGAACTATTTACTCAAAAACAGTGGGGACCAAGTCCTGCCGTTGGGGAGGTGCAGGCTGTACAAGCAGAGATCTCGGGCGGCCTCGGCCTGCAGACGCTCAAAGAAGAGTTTCGGTTCCCGGCCAGTGATTGAGGTCAGGTCGCGGCGATGAGACCGCTGAATCCCGGCCACTAGACCGCCAGGGACCAGTGGCCAGTGGCAATGCGCTGGCCCGTCAGCTGTGTAGAAATGAATTTCCACAGAGACAGAAAGTCGTGAAATAAGTAAAGTGTTTATTAGGAGGAAGAAGAGTAGAGTGCGTGCGGACAGACACACGGGCGGACTCAGAGAGAGAGAGTCGCGCCCTCCTGGCAGTTTGAATCACTTTTATGGGGCATTTTTTCCGGGTTTCCTCTGGCCAATCATCTTGCTTTGCCTGGTCCTGAGTCCGTATTTGGTATATCTCAGGGTCCTCCCATGTGTTCACGTGCATCTCTTAGCCAAGATGGAGTCTAGCGAAGAGGCCTGTGGGTAGGTTGACATCACTCCCTTTTTGACCTCTGAGGAGCCTCTCTGCACATGTGTAGTCAGGAAGGTCTCCTTGACCTCGAGAATGAGGAATATATGGTCTCTTATCTGGGCAGGGCTCAGCTCCTCCTCCTCTTCATCTTGGAGTATCTGTTCACAGGGGACAGACTCCAGCTGCTCAGCCTGGGGCCCAACTATCTCCTGCCTCATCACCACATCCGGAGCAGGAGGGAAGATGCCAGGAAGGCTTCCTGGAGGTGGCGGCATCCAAGCCGAGTTCTGCGGAATGGCTCAGCCATGGGAGGAGGAGCAGGTGGAGAAGCAGACAGCACAAGGTCCCCGCAGCAAGGACCTGAGTGACGTGCAGCCTGGCTAAAGCAGATGACAAGGACAGCACAGCTGAGGGCTGGGAAGGGCTGTCCTCGGGGCCTCCTTAGCAGGAGCGATTTGGGGGTTCAGCTCTTCCCAACCAGAGCCCCCAGGACCCCATGAGGGTGTTCAATAGTGAGAACCATCCCCAGCTGCCAGGTGGGGTCCAGGTGACCAAGGGCTGGGACTCGAGCTGAGGCCGGGTGGAGGCTGCAGCCGAGACCCAGGAGGACGCGAGGCCGGGCCCTCAGATGGCCTCTGCGGGGAGGCAGGGTTATTGGCTGCACTGGCCTCGGCCAATGAAGGCCGGCGAGCTGGAGGGTTGGAGGTCTGTTAGGGATCCAGGGAAGCCAGGGGCCGGGTCCACTCCCTGGAAGGAAGGTCAGGGCACAGCCTGACACACAGACACAAGGAAACCTGGAAAAGCATCCTAGGGCCTCTGGCGAGCGGTGCTGGAAGGAGCAGAGCCTGTGTGCGGGGACCTCCGTTCCAGCTCCAGGTGGAAGGGCTGGCAGGAAAGGCAGAGAACCAGGTCCCTGGGGGAGCCTTGGAGAAGGTATCAGCACCTTACAAGGCACTTCCTGCTGCACACTCCTTGTTTATATGCAAATGAAGACTTTTAAAATTGCATTTATTTCCAAATCAAACTTTGTAAGCCATAGATATTCATCCCGGAACATCATGGGGCATACTGGAAAGCCCCCCAGAAACATCAATGCCCACAGTCCCACCCCTGAGGAAGAGTGACAGGCCATGCCTGGGTGCAGGCCTTTCCAACTATCCCTACACATAGATCAGCCCGGGGCCACCGGCACAGTGTTTGAAGGCCGCTCTTCTTGTAACATCGTCCATCTCCTGGGAACCTGTCAGGCCCTCATCATTGTCAGTAAACATTTGTTGAATAAATGGGTGGAGGAAGGAGACTTTTCTCCTGGTCAGTACTCTCCTGCAGTCTGGTTCTCATGACCTTCTGGTGACTGCCTGGTGCTCCACGTGTGAGAAAGCCGTGGCACGTACCCACCTTCAGGGCCGGGGCTGATGCTCTGAGGTTATGCTCTGACCGTCTTGGATGTTGCCCCGTGGACTTCCTGGTGATCATATCTCTCACCTCGTCTCAGACGACTGGGTCAAAGGATGGCCACTTCTTTAGAGCTCTCATCAAAATGCTGTCCCCACAGCCAGGACGTCTGACCAGCACCCACCTTCCTACGACACTCAGATGGTTGCTTCCAAACTTCCTTTTTAAAGAAAAGTTTATTCTTTATATTTTAAATCTGTGCTTCCCAAATTCTCCGTGGCTAAGACTAGTAGTTTTTTCTAATCCACATGGACCAATACCAATTAAATGAAGTTAACAAATCATTTTGAAAAAACCCCACAAATTATAAGCCCCGATGTTTTATTATTAGCTTCAGCAGACAAAATGATCCTGCCAAATCCCTCTGAGTTTCACAGTTCGTGAACGCGCGCTCTGGTAGCTCATGGGCCACCTGCGTGGAGCTGGCCAACCATGACCGATGCTTAAGAACGGCAACTTCATTTGCATTTCCAATCCCTCAAGGTCAGCAGGGAAGAGCGTGGCATTCCGATTTTAAAGAGTAGCAAATGGAGACCAGGAAGCTTAGGCCAGGCTGTGATTGTGGGTGAGTCAGGAGGTCAGAGCACAGATCCCGCCCTTGGACTCCTGTCCGTCACTCTGCTGCCATTTTCCAAAGTGGAGGGACCTGCCCTCTTGTCCAGGGTAACAAGGCTTCCTGGCAATTGTCCAGCCCACCAGAGGCCCTCATCTTTGCTCCCCCAGGGGGCTTGTTCAGGCCAGAAGAGCCTGGACAGCACGGACAAAGTGATCAAAAATGAACCAACGGCCCCATCAAGTCCTTGGAGCTGCATTTAATTTGGAATTGAACTGTTTGAGGTCAGGTATGAGCACTTCATCCAAGATGGTTTTCCTTTATGAGGCCACGGTGGCTAATCGCTGGGTGTGATTTTATAGGCGGTGCAGGAGGGAAAAGCTAGTTGTGGAAACGGCCCCGTCCTGCTCACTCCCTGACTTGGTTGTGGATCAGCTGAAATCTACACGACAGGGCCTGAGGCTCCACTAATCCCTGGACTCTTTTGGAAGCAAGAAGCCAGACCTGGACCAAGGTGCCCTCCTGCCCACCCCGCCCACACGCCGGTGGTGGGAGGGCGGGGGGTGGGAAGAAGTCTCGCTCAGAGCCCAGGGAGTTCAGGGCTTCCTCAGTAGGTAGCACCCCCCTAGGCTCTCCTTGTCCCAGGTCCCTCCAGGGAGACGGTGAGCCTCACCTAGGGACCTCCGGCTATGACCTGGAGCCCTCCTGGGCCTGCCCCCAGGAGCTACACGCAGGAAACCCCCAAGGGTCCGAGAAAGAGGCTCTCCTTCTTGGGCCAGGCCCCTCCGAGCCGCCTTTTCCGCTAGGCTCTGCATTCATCATCGCTTTGCCTGAAAGCACATGAAAGAAAACGAGTTCGCTTTTCTCCTGTTAATGCATTTTTGTCAGTTCAGTTCCCAGGTCCAGCCACGCACCCAGGAGGGCAGAGGAAAACTCTTTCCTCTCTGCAGCACTCAGAGCTCCCATCCAAGTGAGACCCACAGGCCTCACCCTTGACGTCAGGACAGATCCAGGAGGGACTGCAGAGGGGGGCTCTGGTCCAGCGGAGAGGGGAGGCCTGGAGGAGCATCTCCTGGCCAGGGCAAAGCTGGAGGCCGCAAACTTGCACCGCCCACAGGTGGCCGGACGCCTGACCTGGGGCTCCCTCGGTGGGGTGGGAGGAGCCGTGGAAGCCCTGCCCAGCGTCCAGGCCTGCCCTGGGGCGGAGACTGCAGTAGCTCCTTTCCCAGCTCCTTTTTCCTCTGTCTCCTGGGCGTCTCTCGCCTCCGGTGGGACCAGGTCTGCGCTCAGAGCAAGGTCAAGGCTGTGCACTTGGAAGGAGGAGAGAAGGTTCTGAAGGGCTAATCCCCAGTGTCCAGCCCTGTGTCCTCCACGGCAGCCGGTCAGACAGGGAGGCGCCGCCTCAGGGCGAGACCAGAACAAGCCTCTCCACCCTGGCTGGCTGCTAAAAGCTGAAAAATAAGTCTGGGTCCCTGAGCAAAAGGGCCAGCCGAGCCCCCTCTGGAGGCAAGAAATCAACGGTGCTTTCAGCCGCTCAGTCCCTGGGGTAGCCCCTTCCACACCGAGGCAGCGAGAGGCAGAGAGGGCCGAGGCCTGGGTCCTGGCAGATCCGACCTCTCCCGCCGCCACCTGCCACCCACTCCCTGCTCCCACGTCCCTCCCACCCCAGTCCTGAGCCCTGGCGAGGCGGAGCCTCTGTCTCGAGGACCGGGTGTGGGGTCCGAGCTCCTGCGCCCCCAGGGAGATGGGCAGGATCTGGGGCACTGGCCGAGGGCCCTCTGGGGAACTTTGTGGAAGTCAGAGATGTCCCAGCTCTGAGACAGAGGTGGCCCCGGTTCAACTCTTGTTCCCCCCTTAGAGCTGTGACTACTTTGGGGGGCAGTGTGGGCGCTGCGAGGACCTCCAGGCACCATCACCGTGAGGGCAGAGCGCTGAGTGACAGTCCTTTCTCGAGTAAGATGGGGAAGTGAATCTAGTCTCACGAGAGGAGCCATCTGGAACATAACGGTCCTCCATCTAAGTTTGCCAGGTGAAAGGGTGGGATGAGGGATTAGACTTACAAAGGCACGCAAACTATGGAGAGGTGTTCACAAGCCGGAGGGAGAACGCTGGACCCCTGACCTTGGCAGAGGGGCTGCCAGCACCTGGGCGCTCAGGGCAGGGTCTCCAGAAAAGCCACCTCGAGGGTCAGCAGCATGACGCCTCCGGCATAAAAAGAGCTGATTCCACCCACGGAGGGGCAGAGACCTGCAGACACTCTCATTTCTGGTGATTATCCAAGTGTCAATCCTGCCCCGTCCCTCTCCATCCTTGTCAGACCTGCTTCCTCTGAAATCCTGAGGCGCCTCCGGGTCATTCCCGGCCGCCAAGAGCCGTCCTCAGACTTGGCAGTTAATTACCTTCTCGCTCCTTCCCACCTCCGGGCAGGCTCTGTCTTGGGACCCGTCACATGGGCACATCGCCAGGCCGTGGCTGAACAGACATCTCGAAGGCAGTGGGCAGGTGTCCCCTGGCCAGGCAGCTGGGCCCCTCAGGCCTGTCCTGGAGCGTGCACGTGGGGTTCCCCAGATCCGGTCCTTTTTGGGACAGGGCTGGCCCCGCGGCTGGGAGCCTGACGGCGCCGCCTTTCTGGAGGCCGCTAGACAGCAGGATCAAAAGCTGTAAAAGTGAAACCTCCTTCGCCGGGGCAATCACACTTTCAGGAACGTACAGCAGAAGGACCTAATAAGACAGGGACTCAGGAATGCTCACCTCAGGAGCGTCTGACAGTGGAAACCCCAAAACTCCTTCTGCGTGGGGAGTTGACTGTGTTAATAAAAACAGAATACAAAGGGAGAAAAGGAAACCATGGCCCTGGGTGCCTGGGTACCATCAGCTCTTCTCTACCTGAAATCCCAGCCTCCTTCCTACCACTTCGCTGGGATCCACATGCTTAGAAACTTGGGGTCCACTCTGTATTTAACAGAAAGGAACGGAGAACAGGAGGTGATTACTCCCGCCGCCCCGCCCCCCTGCCAACTCGCACACAAAAGAAATGTGGTGATTTATAGATGCGTTCTGATTATATACTGTTTAATTCCCTGAGCCCTCATATGGGTGACGGGGGCTGGGACAAGGGGTTCACCGCTCACCCCTCCCTGTGTAACCTCTGCCCCGCCACACCTGTGCCTGCTTCTCTCAATATTTCCTGCATCTGTTGTGTTTTCCTGCACACGTTGATTACACATTGAAACCATAATAGAGTAACCATAGTTCAGGCAGAAGAAATGGAATCGGGCGGCCACTGAGGATCTGGTCTCAGACACGTCCCTGCACAACTGAGAACTTGAACTTTCTATGAATTACATCGAATCAAGGTTGCCAGCCGTTTTAGAAACAACGTCTGCCACCGGCAGCCTCTGGTCTCGGGTCCCCCTTGTAACTATGCAACCACTTCGGACCCCAACCAATCCTTGCTTAACAAGTACCCTTACTTCTCGCGCCGGCTCCAGTTATAATTCTTGATAAATAACTCATGTAACTAACTGTGGCCTTGCGGTTTTGCCTCTATAAGCCTCCTCCATTTTGTAGTCCGGCGGAACACAATTCAAGTGCTTCTGGAACCTGTCTCCCAGGCTGCAGTCCTAAAGACCCAAATGAAGCCCTCTTTATTTCAATCAGGTCTCCATCTCTGGTTAACAATGTAGACCCCCGAGCATATACACATACACACCTCCAAACCCTGTAAAGACAATAGAGTTGTCTCCTACACATCCTAGTGTGTGATTAACACAGTCAGATATTCGAATGGATGGATGGATGAGTGGATGGGTGGATGGATGGATGGATGAGTGGTTGGATGGCTGGATGGCTGGATGAGTGGACAGATGGATGGATGAGTGGATGGGTGGATAGATGGATGGGTGGATGGATGGATGGATGAGTGGATAGGTGGATGGATGGATGGATGGGTGGATGGATGGATGAGTGGATGGACGGGTGGATGGATGGGTGGATGTGTGGATGGATGGATAAGTGGATAGATGGCTGGATGAGTGGATGGATGGATGGGTGGATGGATGAGTGGATGGATGGATGGATGAGTGGATGGATGGATGGATGAGTGGATGGATGGATGGGTGGATGGATGGGTAGATGGATGGAGGGGTGGATGGATGGATAGGTGGGTGGGTGGGTCTTCTCCCTACATATCTGTCTTATGTCCAATTCTTCCCCTTTATAAGGACACCAATCCTATTGGAGTAGGGCTTACCCTAGTGACCTCACGTTAACTAATTACATCTGCAATGACCCTATTTCCAAATAAGGTCATATTCTGAGGTCCTGAGGATTAGGGCCTCAACCTATGAATTTAGGGGGACACAGTTCAACCCTTAACACCCTCATTCATTCCTTCATTCATTTGCATCAGTGTGAACTCACGAATTCTCTTCTTATTCACTGGGTTATGCGCTATTTCTGTCATTACTCATGTTCATGCTAAAGTGTTTGCAGACTTGACTTGGCCCCTGCAAGTCCCTTTGTGCTGACTCCTATGTCCTTCTGACACGTTTCCCCACCACCCCCATCCTCTGAGCGCTTCTTTACTTTCTGGCAGAAAAACACGTTCTGGGTTCATCTTGTCCTTTCCTGACCCCCGTCCTGAAACCAGCCATCTCTCTGAGGAGCCCTGGTTCCTCTTAGAGGGAGGACATTAAAAACCAGGATCTGTGCAGCCCATGGGCTGCTGGCCCCTCAGGGATAGCACGGGGGCGTCCTTGTGGGCACGACCATCCCTGAGATCCAGTCCAACCCCACAGGCTCACCTGGCCTGCCTCCTCTCCGTCCCGCAACCCTCACCTGCAACATCACCCTTGACGCAATGCTCCTGTGCTCTGTCCCAGAAGACACAGAAAGCAGCTTCAAAATTCCAGCCCACACCACCCAGGAGAGCAAAGCTGCTGGCTGGAGGTTCCAGACTCAGGGTGTGTGGTCAGAGCACCGTGCACAAATTTGCCTGAGTCATTTCTCTGTGTCTCTTAGTGTGGTTGTGCCATTCACTTGAAATAAGTTAGATCCATTGGTCTGTTTGCTTTCTGTCCCTCCCTTATTTGTGTGTGTGTGTGTGTGTGTGTGTGTGTGTGTGTAAATATTGGCAGGATTCAAAAGTCAAAACTGTCCGCAAAAGTGTCCTCAGAGGAGTGTTACCCCCCGCCAGCCCCACCCCATTGCCACCCACCCCTCCCCGCAGGTAACCAACCTCCTTAGTTTCTTTCTTTCTTTTTATTTATTTATTTATTTATTTATTTATTTATTTATTTTTGGCTGTGTTGGGTCTTCGTTGCTGCACGCAGGCTTTCTCTAGTTGCGGAGAGTGGGGGCTACTCTTCGTTGCGGTGCGCGGGCTTCTCATTGCGGTGGCTTCTCTTGTTGCGGAGCACGGGCTCTAGGTGTGCAGGGTTCAGTAATTGTGGCTCGCGGGCTCAGTAGTTGTGGCACACGGGCTCAAGTTGCTCTGTGGCATGTGGGATCTTCCCAAACCAGGGCTCGAACCCGTGTCTCCTGCATTGGCAGGCGGATTCTTAACCACTGTGCCACCCAGAAGTCCCCCTCCTTAGTTTCTGATTTATCCTGCCTGTGTTTTCTTTCCTCCTCCTCTGCCTCTTCCTCCTTCTCCGAGAATAAGTAGATCCATGTGGACATGTTTTCTTAGTTTTCTTTTATGACGACTCAAATCTAAGCAACCTGCACACACGTGCACACGCACTTTTGCACTTTGCATGCTTTCACCCTCCCAACTGTTCACAGACGGCTTCCTCCATCTGTTCTAAGCTGTGTGGCGTGTGTTACACACGTGCATGGTTCATCCACCCACGTTCCCACCTCCTATGCAGGAGCACATAGATTGTTTCCAGCGTATCGCACATGCAGGCCATGCTGCAATGAATGTCTTCGTGCACAAGTGCTTTTGTGCTGTTGCGGGTGTGACCTCAGGGCAATTTCCCGGAAGTGGGAATGCAGGGTCAGGGTGGGCACCTGTGCATCCTGGTAAATACTGACCGTTCACCCCCACGAGGATGGTACAAATTTTCCTTCCCACCAGCCCCCTGCTGCTGGCTTTGCAAGATTTGCCAACCAAAGAGGTGATCATGGTCCCCCTGAATTTTAATTTACATCTCACAGAAGTCTTTTGGGCATCTTTTTGCTTTCATTTGTCCTTTCTAGCTAGGTAGCATGGCCTCCCATGGGAATTTCACAGCAACCTTTCCAGAGCCCTCAATGATGGCCGGGGCTTTGGGGGGCTGTGCTGAGGACCTTGCAAACACATCTCACTTGCCCCTCCCAGTCACCCCATTCTACAGACAAGAACACAGGCTCAGAGCTGAGAAGCTTCAGGGTGCCTGGTGACATGGGGGCAGGACGTCTGACTCTGACTCGGACTCCATGTCCCTGCAAATGCCCCCCTCCATGGGGATGTATTCAGACCCTTCCCTGAATGAGACACAGATGAGGAGGCTCCCTGCAGCCGTGACGCCCAGCCCAGCCCAGCCCAGTCGCCTCGAATCCCAGGTGTGTCCCAAGCTGATCAAAGATGCTGGAACAAGGCTGCCTGCCCGGTGGCCCCGTCCCCCTGCTCTCCTTACAAAGGCTCCTCAGAAAATGCTTTGATGATGAAATATTTCAAGTCCTTAAGAATTAACATGAAAAGCACCCAGGTGCCCACCACCCAGCTTTAACAGATGCTAACATTTTGCCGTATGTTCCAGAACTGTCTCTCTTTTGACGGAACTAAAGCATCAGAGACAGCTCAGGCCATCCCTGGGCACCCGCCCCCTTCCTGTTCCCTCCGGCTCTCCAACGAACGGCCCTCCTGGGATTGGGGCTTCTCATCCCCCGACGGCCTTCATTATTTCCACGTCACGAGTGTGTCTTTCAGCACCGCACAGTGTAGCCTGGGGGGCCTTGGGGCTGACATGGCGAGGGTCCCGGGGCGGCACGTCCATCTGACGCCTGTGCGGCAGCCCCGCCCTCACCACTGCATTCTGGCCCTGACCCTTTCACGTCACCGTCCGTGTGGGGTGGGGTGGGGGGAGCCTCCTGGAAGACCCCTCTGTACCCGAGGGAGGGCCCATCGGGGAGGCGCCCTGCGGTGAAGGCCTTCAGTGTCACTGGCTTTGCCCAATCGCCCTCTGAATGTTTGTGCCCCAGAAGAGCACGTGCACCTCGTCGTCATCGTCCGACGGCAGGCCCCCTTGCTGCTTTACTCACGTCTGCGCAATTCCGGGGGCGTCCGTGCCCTCCCGCACCTCCGTGGGTCACTCTAGCCTCCTCTTCCTGCCCTGAGTGCACCAGACGGGGTCCAGCAGGAAAGAGACACACAGAGGGGAGATGAGCACGATTTAAGTGCTGTGGGCAGAGCTCAGGGTGAACGGCAGGGAGGGGTGTGAAGCCCAGGCTGGAAGGGGCGGGAGGGGCTGGACCCTGGCAGGATAGTGGTCTCGGAAGAGTGACACAGCCACCTTCGTCCCCCAGCAGGAAGAAGCCTCACCACCCCCACTCTTGATTGCCTGCAGGGCCTCCTGTTGGTCAATCCACCCTGAAGCCAGAGGGCACAGGAGCTCAAAAGGAGTGTTTCCTAGAGATCAGCACCCCCCAGGACAGTGGCAAGGGAGGGGGAGGATGGAGAGGAGGCAGGAGGGAAGCGGACCTCCAAAACCCATCCTTGGTCAGTCTCAGGCAGAGGGGTTAGGCTGGGGGTCTGGGGTTGGAGAGCGAGGGTCACAGGCTGCCCACATCACTTATGTACCAGCTGTGGCCTTGGGCTTAACCTTTCTGAGCCTCAGTTTCCTCATCTATGAATTGGGAAAACAATAGAACCTCCTGCCCAGTTGTGGGATGAGAGGAGGCTGAGGTGAGGGATGTAAAGGCCTCACAGGGAGCCTGGTACCCCAGGAAGCTCTCAGAAAGTGAACGGGGGTCCAGGCAGAGTGTCCTCCTCTGGAAGAGCCAAAAGACAGCCGAGGTGGCTACAGCAGAACCAGATAAAATATACCTTACAGCAACGAGCATTAAAAGGAACTAGAGGGCTTCCCTGGTGGCGCAGTGGTTGAGAATCTGCCTGCCAATGCAGGGGACACGGGTTCGAGCCCTGGTCTGGGAAGATCCCACATGCCGCGGAGCAACTAGGCCCGTGAGCCACAATTACTGAGCCTGCACGTCTGGAGCCTGTGCTCCGCCAACAAGAGAGGCCGCGATAGTGAGAGGCCCGCGCACCGCGATGAAGAGTGGCCCCTACTCGCCGCAACTAGAGAAAGCCCTCGCACAGAAACGAAGACCCAACACAGCCATAAATAAACCCAAAGTTTAAAAAAAAAAAAATTTCACTTCCCGTCTTTGAGTGCACGGCTTCTAATTTCTTGGGCTTAAATCATGGTGTCATTTCACGTACCAAATAAGTAAATAACAGCTTTAGGCTTTTAGAAAATAAAAGTCGTGTTTATAAATTTTAAAAGTGAATGTTATAAAAAAAAAGTGGGTAAACTTTTCTAGCTGAAAAGTCACTAAAGAGGCATCAGCAAATAAGTTGTGTGAACCTTAATTGAATTCTAGTTCAAAAAAATATCTAGGAAAGACATTTGGGGACAACTTAGGCTATGTAGTTGCCCACATGCAGTGGCTACGAGGGAGAGTTGGAAATTATGACGAATTTTTAGGTGCAACACGGTACTGCGGTCACGTAAGGAAACGCCCCTGTTAGGAGGCAAAGCCTTCAAACCTCCTGACGTTTCTAACAATTTCAAATGGTTCTGTAAAAGGAGAGGGAGATGGAGACAGAGACAGAGGGGGACAGAGAAGGAGCGAGAGGCAAGTTTTTAAATAATTAGCATGACCACACTTGGGGGTGGTGTGTGACGGGGGGTCCGTGCCCAGGGTAGGCGGGGGCGGGGGCGCGGCTGGAGGACTGGTTCCCACAGGGGAGTCAGCGAGGCCACCACCTGCGGAAGGGGAATCAACACCCACCGAAGGAAGGCCAGCCCCTTGGGATGTGGACGCGGGATGGGGCACGAGGTGGGCACGGGGTCAGCACGGGAGAGCCTAGCGGCTGGGCTGCAAGGAGCCTGCGTCTCCTGCGAGCGGGGCTGGGGGCGGGCACAACCCTGCCTGGGATGAGGCTGAAACCATCATGGGACGGAGACTATGGAGGGGGCCCTGGGGCTCCCAGAGGGGATTTGTCCTGCCCAAGGTCAGGAGCCCTCCCTGACTGCCAGAGCCTCATGGTCATTACTGTGGTCACGTGTATCAACCGCTCGCTCCGTGCGCTGGAATCTTACCATCAACTGGGCTGGCTCTGCTCTGTCCCCCAGAATTTTCTTTCCTGTGTGCTCTGAGTCGCCGTGGCCACAGCAAGACACTCTGTGCTCAATATGGAAGGCTGTGCCCAAACTCGCCTTGTCCCCCGAGCCACGCTGGCACCAGCTCTTCCCCTTCCCCTCCCGTCTCCGGGGCCACGTGTGCGCCTCGCTCCTCTGGAAAGACACAAGCCAGTTGTTCCTGCCGGACTCCCGTGGCGTCACCAAGGACCTAGAGACAGGGCCAGGCCTGTGTGGGCTCCAGCCCGCCCTGCATGTCCACAGGCAGACCCTGGACACACAGGGCCTGGACCAGGGGAGGAGAGCAAGGCACGTACCTTGGGTGCCGAACTTAAGGAGGTACCGAAAAACCCCTCAGCAGTCCAGAGAGATAATATTTTAATGCAATACATTTGAAGTCAAAATTAATGTAAAAAAATCCATGATGAACAGATATCAAAACTTTTGAAGAAAGACAGGATCAGTGACGGCCAGGACTGCAGCTGTGCCCAACCATCTGCGACCCTGCAGCAAAAGGATACGTGAAAACATCGGGGATCCGGGTCCCACCCCGTCAGTGAGCCCACGTCTCAATCCTGCTACCTCCGTCCTGTCACCACTCCAGCGGGCTGGGCACACGTGCCAAGGGCCCAGGACCCGTCGCCCCTGCACCTGCCGTGATGGGGCCGGGCCCGTGTCTAGGAGGCGAGGAGGAAGAGGCTGCACCGCGGGCTGGATTTACAGTGGGTTTCATTTATTAATCAGCCGAAAGCCACACGAGGGGTGGGGTTCGTGGAAGCCGCGTGCAGTGTGTGGTCTGTCAGTTGAGGTGCTAATATAAATGTGCTCAGCTGTGACACACACAGGGTTGTTCTGGCTGAGAGAAAAATAAACACCGGCCCGTCATTTTCTTGCCGATGGAGCTAAAAGCTCTCCCGGGCCCGCTGGAGTCAACAGGCAGAGCCGGCCTCCTCCAGGAGATCAGCTGTTCCATCCGGCTCCTCTGTCCCCAGCCACAGGACCTTGGACAAGGCAGGGCTGTAGCTTCCCCACCTCTGGGTGGGGAAAGAACCCCTGCCCACTCGGGGTTGGGAGCTGCGGTCCAAAGAGGAAGGGCTTGGGCGGGGGGAGTGGCCTGAGCATGCGGCTGCAGCCCAGGAAGCCTGGACACAGGGCAGGCGGGCATCATCTGGAAGGAGGGGAGCCCGTGGTGCCCGTGGAGCAGGTGAGCCAGGGGCGGGGTGAGTGGGGGGCAGAGGCACGCGTCCAGGTGGGAGACGGTAAAGGCCGAGGCAGGATGGAGGGTTTCTCGGGGTCGGCAGACAGGAGCCACAGGCCAGCTGGAATTTAGGACATTCCGGGGGATGTGGGCCTCAGTTGGGGCAATCCTCTCTTGCCCGCACGTGATTTTACAAGGCAATTAGGCATGTATCTGATCAGGAACTTGCATCTACATTACATAAAGAACTTGTACAACTCAACAGTAAAAAGACAAATAACCCAATTTTAAAATGGGCAGAGGACTTGCATTTCTCCAAAGAAGACATACAAATGGCCAACAGGCACATGAAAAGATGTTCAACATCATTAGTCATCAGGGAAATGCAAATCAAAACGAAATGTGACACCGCCAGGATGGTGATCATCAAAGTGACAGGTAGAAACAAGTGTTGGCAGGGACATGGAGAAATTGGAGTCGCATGTGTGGCTGGCAGGGATGTAAAATGATGCAGCCACTTTGGAAAGCAGTCTGGCAGTTCTTCAAAAAGTTAAACCCAGAGTTCCTATGTGCCCCAGAAATTCTACTCCTAGGTATCTACCCAAGAGAGCTGAAAGCATATATCTGCACAAAAACTGCACATGCATATTCATAGCAGCTTTATAGATAATAATCAGAAGGTGGAATCAATCCAGAGGTCTGTCAGTGGGTGAGCAGATAAACAATACGTGGTCCATCCATAGAGTGGAATATTATTCAGCCATAAAAAAGAATGAAGCGCTAATACCTACAGCATGTGTCAGTACACATTATGCTGAGTGAAAGAAGCCAGACACAAAAGGCCATACATTGTATGCTTCCCTTTATATGAAATGTCCAGAGTAGGCAAATCCACAGGGACAGAAAGCAGACCGGTGGTTGCTTAGGCCCGGGAGGGGGGACTTAGGGAGTGACTGCCAAAGAGTAGGAGGTTTCTTTTTGAGGTAATAAAAAACATCCTAAAATTGATTACGTTGCTGGTTGCACAATACTGTGAATATACTAAAACCCACTGACTTGCACACTTCCAGTGGATGAATTGTATGGAATGTGCATTATATTTCAAAAAAGCTGTCACAAAAAAAGAAAACTTTACAGTTCATCCTGTATTTGTTACTGTTATTTTGGTGTTATAGAATTTCATCAATGACTACCTACAAAAAGATGCATTGGGGTGTGAATGAATGTTTAAATCAATTCTAATTCATTTTTCAAAGGGGATTAGGTCATCTCCATCTCTTCCAGGGTCCAGTGAACAGGGCTCAGGACTCCTGGGTTTGATCCCAGCTTGGACACTGACCGCAGTGGGGCGGCGGGTGAGCTGCCGCCCCTCTAAGCCTCCCCATCCTTGGCTGTGGGACAGGGCTGCTCTCCGCACCTCCCTGGGCTGCCAGGAGAATGAATGGCGATACGATACGACACCCAAGCCAAGACGCTCGCCGGAGGTGCCCCCAAAACTCAGCCCCATCAGGACCCACACGTGGGGGCCAGCCTGCTTTCATGGTACAGGAGCGGGGGCTGTGGAAGGGCTGCATCACCCATCCCGGCGAATTACTGAGTCACTAACACGGGTAGGTGAATGGGGTCTTCCCTGGACAGGCTGAGCACTCGGGGGGCTCCCTGCCTGCCCCCACTGTCTCCCAGGGACTGTAGTCATGGTCCCTCATAGGGCAGCAGGTGATGGGCACACAAAGGATGCTGGGAGAATCTTGGTGTTAAGAGCGTGATGGTGGCTGAGCTTTCCCTCTGCCTTCTCTCAAGTTTTTGCTCAGACAGCTAAGAAGGAGACAAGGAGCAGTCAGGCTAGTGACACCACAGCACTAAGGGTAGCCGTGGAAGAAATAGTAATAACAACAAATAATAATAATAATAAGAGTCTGGGGAGAGCACCAACTTGAACT
Source organism: Balaenoptera musculus (assembly GCF_009873245.2). Classification (NCBI taxonomy): domain Eukaryota; kingdom Metazoa; phylum Chordata; class Mammalia; order Artiodactyla; family Balaenopteridae; genus Balaenoptera; species Balaenoptera musculus. The sequence goes on along the minus strand of NC_045790.1, from coordinate 112,971,309 downwards.
AAGTGCTTGGCCTCAATCCTCTCCCCAGCAGGACCCTCAGTCTCTGACTCACCCACCCACCCCAGGCCCACAAGGCTCCTCCTGTGGGATGGCCCTCTTTTCCTGGCACCTGTGTGCCCTCCACCACGTCTGCCTCCTCCGAGAAGCCTCTCCTGATAAGCCCCACCTCTGGCTGTCTCTCTCTCCCCTTCGCTGGTACAGCCAGCTCTGGGCAGGCGCTCTGTTCATCCTTGTCCTAACCAGAGACTCAGGGCACAGGGAGACCACTTCAGGGGTCCCTCAGTCCAGGGAAGGGACAGGACAGGACAGCAGGCAACCACGGGAGAGGCAGGGAGCAGGGAGGCTCCCTTGCAGACACTGCTGGGCCTGCAATCTAAGACCTGGAAGGCGGACAGGCCTAGGGGGACAGGTGGGCGGGGGGAGAGGGGCCGGGAGGGTAGCGGAAGGGAGGGTGGGGGGGTGAGGGGGAGGTGTGTCCAAGGCAGAGGGACAGCACACGCTGAGCCCTAAGGCAGCCTGCAATTCCAGGGGCCACTGGGGGACAGGATGGGCCGAGGAAGGCGCCCGGACCACCCGGACATGCCCAGGATTTGGTCCCTGCCCTGGATGCGCTGGGGAGCCACCAGCCCACGTGCCTGTGCCCCCCTGATCCCCGCCATCGCAGATCACAGCATCTGTCTCTGCAGGACGCCTGGGACGTTCTGGAGCAGCTGTACTGGAAGAAGCCAGGCCCGGGCCTCCGGTGCTGTCAGGTGGGAGTGGCCGGGGTCCCAGCAGCCCCCTCCTGGCCCTGGCCTGGGACGCGTCAGGCCGGCCTCTCTGCCTTGGGGTCCAGAGGCCGTCAGCAACTCAGCATCAGCGCCTGCGTCACGGGCCCCAGGGACCTCCCAGCAGTTTCTGACATACTCAGTCGGACTAAACTTATTTATGTTTGTTTTTCCCTTTCCGCTGGTTTCTGTCAGCACTGGTGATAGATGGGTACGTGTTGATGGATTTTTCAATCTGCTCCCCATAAAAAGATTGTATTTTGACTACTTTATTGCTTTGTGTGGTGTGTGCGATCCTGGTGTGATAATTACTGAAGGAATAGCTACAGCCCTGCAACGGGTGGGGGGGAAGGACGCCAAGGGACCCTCGGTGCCCTTCCTGCCGTGTCCCCCTCCCCTGCCTGTTTTCTGGCTTTCCAGCCTTGGAATGAGAAGGTTCCCAGGCTGGAGAGGGCGGAAGCTGGGGAGACACACAAGGAGTCCTCAGATTCGCTCTCTGGAGTCTGGAATTCTCTCCAGGGGAGGGAGGCTCCCCCGCCCCCACTTCTCGACACAGGGATGCACGGCCAGAGATGGTGTGAGCGCAGACACACGCACACCCCTGGTGGCCCTCCTCAGGTTGGGGTCCTGGATGCCAGCAGATCTCCTGCACTGGGCACAGGACCTGGCTGGGAGCTGAGGATGTGGGGCCACACCGAGGACACACTCGGGCTCAGAGGGCTGCCCGGGGACTGTTTCCCGAGCCACAGACCCTGAAGGACCAGACACGGCAGAGCTCGTCTTGGCGGGGAAGCAAGGCCATGGGCAGGAACCCGGAGGGCAGACCCAGGTGAGCCCTGGTGATGATGGGCCGGAGCCCTGAGAGCACAGGGCCGGGAATGGACTGGGGGCTCGGGATGGAGGATGGGGCCACACCTGTGCCGCCCACCCGCATGTGGCTGGGGACAGACCAACAGGACCCAGGGGCAGAGGCTGAGGCTCAGGTCCCTCAGCCCGGCCTCATGCCTCCAGTATCTCACTCAGCTTCCCCAGACTCACTTCCTCACTTGGAAATGTGGATTCAAAGGAAAATGATGATTTTGAAGAGGACCAGCCCTCCAGCGCTGACTCCATGCCCGGTCCCAGCTGAGCACGTTACACATACGATGTTTTTTAATCTTTGCAAAAACGCTAAGAGGTTGGCAGGCCTTACAATCACCCTCATTTTGCAGATGAGAAAACTGAGGCCCAGGGACGTTAGGGACTCAGCCATAAAGTGCTGGGCCAGGGTTCAAACCCAGGCAATTGGATCCAGTCATTTTACAGATTGGATCCAGTAAACGTATGCCAAATTACAGAGGGCTTTGCAAACACTGCACTGCCATCCAGAAGTGAAGGCTCCTCTCCTCCAGAGCTCTGAGTCCCAGGGTGTCCCCTGAGGCTAGATTCCTCCAAGCTTCCCTCTGGGCATCACTTCCCACCTAACTGCCGTGAAAAAGCCCAGATGACTCCCCTGTTTGTTTTCAGCTCATTAAAGCACCCAGAGCACTGGGACTGTGGGTCCAGCCCGGCTGGGAAACGCCCCCCAACCCCGCCTCGTCCACAGCGTCAATGCAAAAGGACCTGGCACCGTGGCTCTGTTCACCCCCTACCCCTTCCCCACCTAGTTCAGCAGCCCCGATTCCCCGTCACGTGCTCACAGGCCTGCCGGGGAGTTTCCGGTGCACTGCTGGTGAATAATTTATCAGTCATCCATGAGCAGGGGCAGGACATATAAATATCTATAGATAGGGGCATGGCGAGCACACACGCCTGAGTATGTCTTTAAACCTTGTAAACCGTTCCTCTGATCTAATCGGGGATAAATTACCCACAGTGAAGGTGGTAGGTGTGCTTGCAGACAGTACGTTAAATCCCACTATCTTAAATCCCACCGTCTCCACTAATAGCAAGGCTGCTGGCGTGCGGGCTGCATCCATTATGATTTCGAGCAGGTTGCTCATGTTTTTTAATGCAAAAGAGAAAAAAGATCCACTTCTAAAAATCACCGTGTGCAAGCCCAAGTCTGGGCCTCCTGGGGGGTGTAGATTTCCCTCCTGTGGCTCTGTTCTGGGGATTCTCTAACCGCGGCGCTGGGTCCAGGCAGCCCGTGGCCTCTGCACATCCTTCCTCTGGTGCCTGCTCCTCGCTCCTGGCCCCGAACCCTCATGCCAATCCCTGGGGTCCGCCAGGACCCCGACTCTCACACCACAGGTCAAAATTCCCCATCTGGTTTCCCAGGCCGTGGAGCCCTACGCCTGCCTCCAGATTCCACCTGCCACTGCCGGACAGGGAAATCGCTCCCCGAGGGAAGGCCGGGCCCGCTTTCCCTAAACCTACAGGAGATGCTCCATAAACGTTCCCCTAAGGAGCACCTGCCTGGCTGAGCCCAAGCAGAGCTGGAGACTCACAGGCAGCACATCTACAGGAGGGAGGGAGGTGCGCCTTTGCCTGGGCCATACCTCCAGCTCGGCCCACGGCCACTAGGAGGGCTCTGGCCTGGCTCTTATCCTGGGATGGGGGCCTGGTGGTAACTACGGACCCCAGGCCCCAGACTGCTCAAAGCAAATGGTGCCCCCAAGCCAGGCATTCAGAGGCCAGGTGGCCAAACGAGATATCGCTCGGAGGAGAAAGGCTGCCTCCCCCGAGGCCAAGCCCGAGCCACTGACCCGCCGTGACTCCTGAGACGCACGTGGGAGGTGAGGCCATCGCACCCCCTCCCCATCCCAAGAGCAGCCAGGAGCGGTAGTGTGACCCCAGCTCCATCAATCACAGCTCGCGTGCCTCAGACCCTCGAACCTCACTCACTGTGCCTCAGTTTCCTCATCTATGAAATGGGGATAATGATCTAATTCAAGGGCTGTGCTGAGGATTAAAACAAGTTAATACACAGGCAAAGCACTTAGGACAGTGGGAATGGTGTGCATCTCACAAGCGTTTGCCTTTATTATGATTAATTATTAGTATTCAAGTCCAGTCTGCTGCTTCCTACAACAGGACATACACACTCGAAACTTCTTAGAGTGAAAATAGCACATCTTTTCCCCCCGCCACGTGGCAGGGTCTGAGCTGTGCATGCTCGGGCACTGGGCTGCAGGTGAGCCTGGGCTGGCGGGGCTTCTGGAAACTCGAGTTAACCTCCTTGGCTCCAGCCCCTATGGCATTAGGATGCGGAAATTCCATCAGGACAGTGCGGTTGGCCCGGCGCCGCCCCTGTAGGAGCCGCTCTGCCGTTGGCACCTCCGCGTGATACGTGGTTTTAAAAGAACTCTTGTTCTCACCACCCCAGTTGGACAGGTCCACTCCCTGCCGACACTGCCTCCTGCCTCATTTTGAAACTGACCAAAGTGGCCCCGGATTCATCACTCCATCAACATAGTGCACTGGTGGAAGGTACCTGGTGTGACTTCAGCCCCAGGCGAGCCCTGCGGAGCCCTGGTGGTCCTGGTGGGTCCTGGTGGGTCCTGCAGAGCCCTGGTGAGTCCCAGTGGGTCCTGGGGAGTCCTAAGGAGTTCTGATGGGTCTGGGTGGGCCCTGAGAAATCCTAATGGCTCCTGGCAGGTCCTGGTGGATCCTGGGGAATTAGGAAGTCCATGAGGGTGATGAGGATAGAACCACAGCTTGAAACCCCAGCCCAGGGCTTCTGCCTACAGGGGGGAGATCTATTTCGTTACCCCAAACACCCCCTAAAGTGGCAGAAATTTGACTGTTTTTAAAACCCAAGCTCCAAGGATGGGGAGAGTAGGACAGGGGACAGAGTGACAGCAGTTGGATAAAAGCCTAGGAATCTGCAGTGCCCAGACCCTCCTTCGCTTCCCAGGCCCCAGGCCTTCTTTTTGCCCCATGTGTGAAGTCCAACATGGGGAAGGGAGGTGGTTTGGGTTCGCACCTCTGCCCCTCGTGGTCAGGCCGCCAGCAAGGAGGTGACAGAGTCAAGCTCCCGTCCCAGCCGGGGTCGCCCTTTCGTTGAGAACATTCGCTAGTGATCCGGCCAGACCTCTTCCTTCAGAGTCGCTGTGGTCACGGCTGGGGTCGGTGACGCTTTCTCTGGACCCCAGAAGGAGGGGTGCTCTGGGAAAGAGCGCTGAGATAATTTGTAGGGGGTCCACCTTCTTCCATTACGGAAACAGGATGCTGGGAGCCTCCCACACGTGAGGGAGAGGACTGGTCACCCCACTGCGCATGCCCATGCCTGTCCCAGGGTGTGGCACACAGTAGGTGCTTGTGTGAGTTTCCCCGGGCGGCTTAGACAACACAATGTATTCTCTCACAGTCTGAGGCCAGGAGTCCAAAATCAAGGTGTCGGTAGGGTTAGTTCTTTCCAAGGCCTCTCTCCTTGGCTTGCTGCCTCTTCATGTGGTCTTTGCTCTGTGCACACGTGTCCCCAGTGTCTCTTTGTGTGTCCTAATTTCCTCTTCTTACAAGGACACCAGTCAGATAGGATTAGGGCCCACTTTAATGGGGTGTGCATCTCACAAGAGTTTGTCATTATTATTAATTATTATTAATAATATTTTAACTTAATTACCTCTTCAAATGCCCTATCTCCAAATACAGTCATATTCTAAGGTTCTGTGGGTTAGGACTTCAACATATGAATTTTGGAGGGGACAAAATTCAGCCCATAAGCGCACTCAATAACTGTCTGTTGGATAGGTGATGATGACGATGACGATGATGATGATGATGATGATAAAGAGTCCCCCTTTAGTGGACACCTGGTACATGCCTGACCCTCAGGCTAAGCACCTTATATACCTCACTCATTGTCTCCTCAAGTCTTAAAGAGGTGTCACCAACCCTCTTTCCAGATGAAGAAACCAAAGCTCAAAGAGGATCAAGAATTTACCAAAGGTCACTACCAGGAGCCAGAGACCGGACAAATCCAGGCCCATCTGACTCCAGTCCCAGGCTCTTATCCACCATGCTGGAATGCCTAACACTCTGGGACACCTCCAAAAATAACAGCCCCAGCTACCGACCCACTACCATAGCCTAGCACTGTTCCAAGTCTTTTATATCCTTCATGCCATTTAATGTGATCTTCCTAACAATTGTGTGAGATGGGCATCTTTATTCCTTTTTTACAAATGAGATAATTAAGCCCAGAGACATAAAATCATTTGACTAACTGCTTAAGAGATAGATGGAAGGATAGATGGGTGGATGGATAGGTAGATGGGTGGATAGATTGTTGGATGAGAGATGGATGATGGATGAATGGATGGATGGATGAAGGATGGATGGATGGATGAAGGATGGATAGATGGATGTTGGATGGATAGATGGATGTTGGATGGATGGATAGATCGATGGATGATGGGTGGATGGATGGATGGATAGATGGATTGATAGATGGATGGAGGATGGATAGATGGATTGATAGATGGATGGATGGATGTTGGATGGATGGATGGATGGATGATGGGTGGATGGATGGATAGATGGATAGAGGGTAGATGGATGGATGGATGGATGGATGTGTGGCTGGGTGGATGGATGGTGGATAGATGGATGGATGGATGGATGGTAGATGGATGCGTGGATGGGTGGATGGATGGATGGATGGATAAGTGCCCCATCAGGTCTGTATCCTAGGCCACAAAGGATGGCAGGCCTACTGAGATGAGGCTGACAGCACCACTGACCAGCCTGCAATGTTCCTGGGTCGATGCTCCTGGTTCAGCAGGTCTTCTTGGACAGGGCTTCATCAACGATGGTGCAACTGTAATGCAGCCCAAACATTTCAATGACAAGGGTAAATATCCGGATAAGTGCCATGCTACAGTTTAAGTTCCCTGGAAGAAAGCAGCTCTTACATGGTCACAAGGGAGTCCAGCTCACCAGGCAAAGAAATGGCAGCAATAAGTCCTGGGTCACGTTCACCTGCGCGAGAGATGGACACAGCCATTTACCGTGGTTGAGTCGTGAGGTGGTTTTTCTAGAAGCAAAAGACATCTTTCAGCCTGACTCCTCCTGTCTGTCGAAGGAGATCTTCTGGATGCTTCAAATAGTTGAAAGTAACCAGGCTGAAATAAACGTCTGTGAAATTGCAAGGCTGTTGGTGTGATGGTGGCAGGAACCAGAAGTGCCATGTCCCCATCATGTCCCCATCAGCATCCAGAACAGGGCCTGACCCAGGGTCGGCGCCACTAAATATTTGCAGAAAGAACGACAGAAGCCGCAGCCAGCTCCTTCCTCTGTGCCCTCACCCTCCCGCCCATGACCCTTTCTCAGGCACCTCCCATCCTGTGCTGCTGTGATTCTGCAGGGCGGGCATCACAAGTGGGCCTCCTTCAGTCCCAGGGTGACAGGGACAATAAAGAGAGGAGTCTTACCGTCCACTTCTGAGTGGCGCTCACGGCTGCCGAGACCCCCTTATAGGGGAGGAATCTGAGATCGTCCTCCTGGTCCTACACACAGGCTCAGGAAAAGCTCCGTGCAGCCAGATGAGAACATCGGTCGTGGCCGCTGAAGGGGCGTGGCAGCCACAGCACAGACGAGCCTCGTCAGAGACGGGCACTCAGGAAATACGGGGGGAATAAAACCATATTGGTGGCATCTTGGACTCTTCCTTCACGAACTTACTCGAAATATGTCGGTATTAGTGTGATCCTAGTTTAAGGTCTGCTCCTCGGCTGTACCTGCCCAGAAGTCCTTGACTTTGCTCCTCCCTGACCCCCTCCCCCAGCAGCTGGTCCAGAACCTGGCACTTAATAAACGTATGAGGTTCAATGAGTAGATCGTGAAAGTACGGATGAATTTTGTGAAATTTGTCACTAGCATATAAGGCCTCAAGGGCAAAAACTGGGCATTTTCCGTCTCGAAATCACCACAGTTTGATGTAGTGCTTGAAGCTTGACGCTCCATAAATGTTTAGGTTCTGAATTTTACTTAAATTTAACTGACCGGCTTCGTAAAGGAAGGGAGGACATATTACTCATAACTGAGAAAAAATTTTAAACAAAAATTCAAGAGCCCCTGGCTAAGCAGCTGGGAGGGGACATCTGGAAGGGAGGGTTTTCATAATTCGTATCTTAAAAAGCCAGACTCACCATTTCCTCCACATGCTCACATTTAATTAAATGGTGAAGGATTAGCCGCCTGGCTCTGGGAAACCGAGAACGCTCAGCCAGAGGCTCCGTGGAGCTCCAGCACCAGCCGGAAACGGGACGGGGTCCAGAAGGACCCTCAGGCTGGAGGGGAGATGCCACGGGCAATTTTCTGAGCCACGACATGAGTGGATCCTGTGAAGATGGAGAGCCGGCCCCCCGGGGCAGACACCGTGGACCCCCTCCAGTTTCACTGTGTGTGCACGCCCGTATACCCATGGGAGGCTCACATGTGCACGGGTGTGCATATGCGACATGGGTGTGCATATGTGACATGGGCACACGCATGCATGTGCGTGGATGTGCACGTGTGTGTGCATATGAGCGTGGTTGGGCGTGTGTACCTCTGTGTGCGTGTGTGGGCATGGCCATTGCGTGTGCACACATGTGTGTCCAATCCCAAACCCTAGCCAGAGCTGAGCTTCTCACCCACGTCGCACAGACTGCCGTGGTGCCCCTCCTTTAGCCGCGGAAGCCTGGCCCAGGGAAGGGCTTCATCCAGAGAAGGAGCCAAAATAGAGGACGGACAGACTTTTAAGGGGCAGCTTGGATGAGGAAGGCAGAGACCAGGTTCACGAACTTGTTTGCTGCGAAAACACACAAATTTAAGTTTAAAAGGTACCGAGAGAAAGTCCAGAAGTCTCTCTGCCAAACCTGTCGTCAGACTACTTCCGGGCGGTGGGATTCAAGATGACTTTCCTTTTTCTCTTCACTCACCTGCATTTTCTGTGTTTCTGCGATGGGTGTGGGCTGCTTGAGCTACTATTTGCGATTCTAGGAGTAACCGCTCATTTTAAGAGTCTGCCCAGGAATGTCTCAGGAGCACAGGCAGGTGGGGGTCCCGGGCCCCAGGCGAGGCGTTTGTTGAGTGCTTGCTTGCCGGGACTCGGGGGGAGACTTTTCCACGTGCTTTCTGCACGGAGCCTCACATAGACGGGGACGGTCACGTCCACCACAAGGAGGACAGGGCAGAAGTGCTGGGAGGCCACTGCTGCCCAAGACCACAGGCTGGCAAGAGGCAGGACCTGGACTCAGGCAGGTCTGTCTCCCAGCCTGGGTCCCCAGGAGGCTCTAGAAGCTGGGGATCGGCCCCCAGGGAGCAAGGCATTAAGACGGGGAGTGGGGTCCAGCACACTGCCTACCCAGACACGCTCGCTGCAGCTTGACCTCGGACGCCGCCTGCTCTCTGCGAGATCCCAGGGTCCCTGACGGGTGCACGCCCACCCACAAGGCTGCACAGGTGCGGGAAGCGGAGCCCCAAGGTGGGCACGGGCCTTGAACTTCTCCTGTCCAGAAGAGCACTGGACATTCTCTCTCACAGGTGCCCAGGGTCTCCCCAGGGGCAGACCAGCTACCAGGTGGACACCCCACAAGAGACAAGGGGAACAGAAGGCTTAGAAGGGCAGACCCATCCTGGTGCCGCTTAGGGAGAAACACCGCTGCCGTCGGGGTTCCAGTCGCAGAGCCCAGGCGGGCTCTGAGCTCTGCTTTCCTTCGCTTTTTCCAGAATGAGTTCTTTCTTCCCCCACCTCCTCCCACGGTCACATCCCTGTTTCCTCCTCGACCAAACTTCTCTGTGGCTCCAACTCGGTGACGCAAAGCGAACCAGAGGGGATGGATTTTATTATCCTATTAAAATTTCAATGGATGTCATATGAGTCTGGGAGTTTCATATCTGCACAAACCTTTGTCTCCATTGAGTCAGAAAACAAAAAATAAAAAGCCTGCTCCCTGTGGCTCTGTAGTCCAAACACCGTAAATTCCAAAGAGTAAAGAGAACACGCTGGCGAGAACCCTTCCCTGGTGCGGCTAGCGATGGCAAACAGGCCTCTGATTACATTTCCTGTTTGCAACTGGCGAATAAAATATTTAGACAGTATAAGCTGAATGTTCCAGGCCCAGCCGGCCCGCAGCTGTACTGCTCCGCGCAAATGGGAAAGCAGGAAGACAAAAAAATTAAAATAAAATGAATGCCAGATAAATACGGACGTATCATTTTAAAAATTCATCAACACTAACATCCTGTGCAAATTATTTTGGTTTCACCAGTGAAAAAACCCATCTAACGTCCTGAAGAGATGGCCTTTAAGCATGAATTTTTGAGAAATCCCATTTCCCAGTGTGTGAGGTGTGTCCCAGCAAGCCCCCGAGCGGGGGACCCCCAAAGTCCCTTCCGAGCCTGACTGACGGACAGAGTGGTGACAGCCAGCATGCCCCGTGCCAGCGCTGGGACCCGGGAGTCCCACTCAAGCCTGAGCTCTGCCTTGCCCACCCAGGCTCTGGACATCAGCTCTGCCGGTGACCCCCCGGGCAGCCCCGGGAACACCCCAGGCCTCAGTTTCTCCATCCGTAGTGTGCGGGTTCAGCAGCAAGCAACCGAGGGTCATGCGGGCCTTGAGCGCACCCACACAGGCACCCATATGGCACAGTGCTGGGTGGACGGGCATCCCGACAGCGTGACCGCCCCCGGGAGGGGAAAGTGTGCTTTGCAGGAGGTCACATCAACCGAACTGAGTGCAATCAGGCTACAATTCTGGGAATTCCTTCCTGTTTTGCAAAAAGTAGAGCCAAGTGTGGGCCCCAGAGGAGAAGATGCTGGTCCCCAGCATCCAGCGGCCGGAGGCACAGTGGAAGGTGAAGGACCGACCTCGGGGGCCGTGGGGCAGGCGCCGTGCACACGGTGACAAGCCGGCTCTGAAGCCCCATCCGTCGGAGCTGGAGCCTGTTCCCAGGAGACGCCGGCTCCACTGGGAAACCAGTCACCTGCTCCCCGCAGGGAATGTCTCTCTGTAGCCCGTAATGGAGCCCTGTGTGTGCAGGATGCCGTCGGCAGAGAAGGGCATTTATAACACCTAACGTGGGGTGGAAGGGCTCAGCCACTGCGCAAAGCTTGGGAGGCGGCTGCTGGCTGCTGGCAGGTGGAGGGGGAACAGGGAAGCAGTGAGAGGCCCAGGACCCCGTCAGTCACAGGCACTTATGGGTCCAGGTGCAGACAGCCGGCCCAGGGGCCCAGTTGAGCAGGACACCAGGATGGGTGGCAGGTGGAGGGACCAGAGGTGTGCAGGGGCCTGGCGGGGACACCCGGCTGTGGTCCATCATGAAGCCCCTCACTTTTTCTGGACTCATCCATCCACACTGTTCCCACCAACCGGGGCACCAAGGGCTTCAGGGAAGGTGCGCAGTGGGCAGGCCGGGAACGAGCAGCTCACCTGGCCGGTGGGCCGATTCCCTCAAGCTCCAAGCAGCGGGGGGCCTCCAAGTCGTGCCGGGGGCCGTGCTCTGCCCCCAGGTGCCTCTGTTTATCTTCTGTAAGATGGATAATCACGGGCCCCCAGGGACTCCCTCCTGGCTCCGAGGAGCCTGGCCGGGCTGCTTCGTAACAGGCTTCGCCGAGTCCCTGCCGCTACCACCCTCCTCCTCCCCACCAGCCACGGTGGTACCCAGGGCTCAGAGCCTAGGGCAGGGTCTGCACCCCCCAGCATCCCTCAGGGAGCTTCGGTTCCACAGAAGGGGCAACTCCTGCGTCTGATGGAGCTGAGGATGGTGTGGACTCGGGGTCCCCGTGCTCCGGGCCGGGGCAGCAGTCCCCCCGCCACGCTCACTGGGGCGTCCCCACCAGCCCCTAAGGCACCTCTGTGTAGATGGGGCACCAGGGCTCCCAGATGGCTCCCTGGATCCCCGGTGCCACCCCGAGGGGCCACACCGAGACATTCGTGGACCCCAGCACCGTCCCCGCTGTGCCTGACGGGTCTGTCCACCCTGCCCCTGTCCAGCTGCCCAGCCGTGGCTTGGGGAGGCCCACCAGCTCGCTCAGAGGACAGCATCACCCAACGGCCTGGGCCACGCCCGCTCGCTCATGGGCTTGCCGACGCCCCGGCCGCTGGGTCTTCAAATGGACAGGGGATTGGGCCCTTCTTGTGGCCAAATCTGTGCATCTGCACCTCCCTGACCCCTTCCCAGAGACGGCAGAGCCTGGCATCAGACCTCTGCAGGCCCGACCCCCCCGAGGGCATGCTCTCCAGCTCCCACCCCAGCCCGACCTCCCTATGGAGTCACCTGTCAGCCTGCCTGCGTTTGGCCCTGCGTTTTCTCCAGGTCCCTGGAGGACGTGGGGGAGATGGGGGTGCAGGAGAGCCTGGGCCCCGGCAGTCACCTCCAGCTCAAGGGAGACTCTGCCGTGGGGTCCCCATGTTCGGGCCAGGACACGGGGACCGCTGGACAGAAGTCCAGGCTTGGCGACAGGATCTGCCCACCTTGGGGGTCCTGCCCTGCCGGAGTCTGTGCCCGCTGACAGCCAAGTGCCGTGTGCAGGTGCAGCAGGTCCCTGCCCGGGGGCCCTGGAGGCCCCACTCGCCCAGGCTTCCTTCAGCTTCTAAACATTCCCAGCTGCAGGAGTGGAAAGGCCAGGTGCCAGAGACAGCAGCCAGGTGGGCACTGGGGTGTGAGCCCCCAGAAGGCAGGCCGGGCGGGTCTGGGGCGCTTCTGTGCTACATATGAGTCAACCCAACCGAGGCTCAGAGAGGGCAGAGAGCTGGTCATCTCAGAGCCCAGAGGGAGGGCTGGTCATCTCGCGCACCACAGGGCCTGGCCAGGCCCCCCACCCTCACAGCCCTCCCCCTACACACACAGGCACACGCGTGCACGCACGGACACAAGTGCGCACGCACGCACAGGCATATGCACAGAAGTCAGAAGGCACACGCACACACATGCACTCATCCCAGCTCCATTGCGGAGTGGTTTCCTGGTCAGAACCTCATTCCTCCTGGTGTGAGTGGACAAAACCCACACTATCTGTTCCCAGAACCCGGCGACGAGGGGTTTCACGCCCCCTGGGAGAGGGGGGCTCTGTCACCATCGCCCTGCTGGGGCCTTGCCCTCCCCCAAGCCCTCCTGGTACCCAGACAGCCAGACAAGGGTGTGAGGCAGCGCCATCTAGTGGGCACAGCTAGTGCTGCACAGGTGGGCCGGGGTGGCCACCAAGGGTGAAGCCACGGACCCCACCATCCCCGGGAGGACAGAGGATGTGCGGAGTCTTCCCTCCTGTGGCCTGCACGGACAGCACCTCAAGGATGGAAACAGTCTCTGCACAGAGGCCCTGAGAAATGCCATGATCGAGCAGCTGGCATGTGAGCCTCAAAAAACAAAAGAACGTGTGGCTTGAGTTCCGCGGAACCCCAGAAGGGCCTGCTCATGTGGCGGCAGCTGAGTGTTTGAAAGGATGGGCTTGGGTTTTTTTCTCCCTATTTTTAAAGATATTTTTTAAATGCCTAGCGACACCCTGGGAGCCAGTGCTGGGCAAGTGACACATGTTTAGATGCACGCATGTCCCCTCTCTGCCCCAGGTCCTGCCGAATCGTGGCAGCCTGGGCATGGGTAGGGGGTGGAGAAGGCCCCACCCTCAGAGGAGGGCAGTTCAGAATGAAATGGCACGTGCAGGGTGCCCCGCTGGAGCGCTCACACCCACGATTATTCTGCAAAGAGAACAGCGTCCCTGAGTGCTAGGGGCCCATCAGCTCTTGCCTGGCGGCTGCAGGGCTGTGAACAACGAGAGCCTCTGAGCAGTCGCCTGGGGAGAGCATCCGTCTTCACCCCGAGACTCCGGGCCTCCTTTCCAGGACCCCGCTCAGCTCGATGACGGCCACAGAGTGGGGTTCTATGCACGTCAGGCACAGAGGACACCCTCAGTGGGGCTTGGGACACCCACCACCCACTTGGACCCTCACTCCCTGTGTGAATGGAAGTTTGCTTTTCAGACACCGTTGCTGGGATCCCAAATATGCACAGGCCAGCCCTTAGCGGGGACCTCAACCTTGGGGGAGGCCGGCATCTCATGGCACCAGTAGGCTCAGAAGGAAAGACGAGGAGGGGACAGGCCGGTCATCTTTGCCATCAGATGTTAAAAGCCCCCTGTCACGCTGGTGGACACAAAGAGGTGACACCATCAGACTCGAGAGACAGCCGCCTGCCTGTCAAGCACCTGTTCAGCCCCCAGACTCCGCCGCTGTCTGGCACTCGGTCGCAGGGCTGGGGAGGGGGCGGGACGACCTTTCAGGAGAGAAAGTGGAAAGCTGCTCCTTTCTTTTTGCACCTCGTCTCCTGAGGGCCTGCACATGTCTGTGTGTATGTGCCTTTGAGTGCATGCACGTGTGTGCCTTTGCATGTGAGAGCACGTGTGCCGCGCACGTGTGTACATGCGTGTGCATTTTGAGCGTGTGTGTGCGTGTGCCTTGTGTATGTGCCCACGTGTTGCATGTGTGTGCTCGTGGGCACATGTGCATTATGCCTGTGTTTGTGTCTATGTGCCTGTGCGTGCATTTGTGTGCATTGCACACGTGTGTGCATCTATGTGTGTGCACGTGTGTGGGAATGTCTGGGTAGCTCCGGGTGGAAGCCCACCGCCCTGCCTGGGGGTCTTGAGCCTGTGAGGGCCAGAGGGATCCCCCCATCCCCTCAACTGCAGCCCCAACCCAACCCTGATCCCGAGCGGGACAGGTGCCCCAGGTGAACCTCCCACCCACAGCCGTGGCTGCTGAACCCACACTGGCCTTCGCCCCTGCAGGGACCCCCCCCAGCCCTGCCTGACTCAGGGGCGGCCACCCAAGGACCACAGGCAGCGTGGGCATCCAGTAGCAGAGGACAGATGGGGGTCTGTTTGCCCAGCTTCTCCAGAGACCCACACCTTTGACCACCCCCCCTGGCTATCCACGCGGCCCTCCCAGCAGGCTCCTTTCCCTGCTGTCTACACGGAGGAAGTGCCCCCACTCCCCGCACACCCTTCCGCCCTTGCGGTCCTGCTGACCGCCCGCGGGGTGTCTCTCTTCTGCCCCCTGAGCTGGCATGCTCCTAGCTGAGCTGCTGCCCCCAAAGACCCCAGCCCAGTGTGTCGCCACACCGACCCCCGCGAACCCGGCTCCCTCCAGCCCTCGTGGTGCCAACCCCTCTGGCAGCCGCTGGCGTGGACCTTTCCCTGATGCCAGCCCCACCTGAGATGGACTTTGCTACCTGCATCCCTGCCAGGGCCCTCATCTGCTCTTTCCCTACAGATTGGCTTCTTACATTAACGATAGGTTTGAAAAGGAATCAAGCTGGTATTCTAGAACATGCCCTGCGCTGATTGTGTAAATAAAACTGTAGAACGACAAAAAAAAATCAGAAGAATTGGCGGCACCCCCTGTCGCATTTCTCACCTCCCCCTCGCTCTGCACCCACTCCCATCTGGCTTCCAGATTCCAAGGAGTTTTCACCCCCAGCGGCTCCGCCCACCCCCACTCCCCAGGGCCTCCTCGGCCAGGGGCTCCAGGGTAACCTCTGGCCACCCCCTCCGAGAACGAGGTCCCTCTCTGGGCTTGGGTGACTTCCCATCCCCAGTCCCCAGGTGTTGGTCCTTGTACCTCTCTGGCCCCTCCTCCTCTGTTGGCTTCACTGCCCCCTCGGCTGGCCCATCACACCTGGCTTGGGTCCCCACCTGTGCCCTCAGCTCAGGCCTCTCCTGCAGGCTCTGGACCCATAGATCTGGCTTCTCCTCGTCCCGGAGACCCAGCGGTGCAGACGCCACCTCCCCGTCACCTCCATCCACCACCAAGGCCACCAGCCATCTCCCCTGGTCCCCCATCAATCCCAGCTACCGCCTTCTCGCCCCGCTCCTACGTGCCTCCCCCGCCCCAGCTGCCTTTGCACCCCGGCCCCTCCCATGGACCCACAGACAGATTTTTGTCACGGCACAAACCTTCCGTGCCACCCTCCTGCTGGAAACCCTCAGGGCTGGCCCGTCTTCTTAGGACACAGCCTGCTCCCTGCCAGGCCCCACCCTGGCCTCACCCCTGCTCTTGACGCCTCAGCGCCCTGGCGATCCTCTATTCCCCACGCCGGCCACACTCACTCCCACCACCAGACTCCGTTCATGACACCCCCTCTGCCGGGAATCCTTCGCCCTACCCCACCCCCTGTTGACATGTCTCATCCTCCAAACTTTAGCTGCAGTCACTCCCAGGGAGGCACTCTGACTCCCAGAATCAGCAGGGACACGGGGCTGTGTGTGGTGAAGGGTCACATCCATCGCCCGGCGTCTCCAGTGCCCCTCAGAGAGGGACCGACCGCATCCAGGGCACTCACTGCTGCTTCCCAGCCCCGCCCGCAGCCGGCACACCTGCGTTGTGCAGA
This sequence comes from Balaenoptera musculus, assembly GCF_009873245.2. Classification (NCBI taxonomy): domain Eukaryota; kingdom Metazoa; phylum Chordata; class Mammalia; order Artiodactyla; family Balaenopteridae; genus Balaenoptera; species Balaenoptera musculus. The sequence continues at coordinate 112,955,249 of NC_045790.1, read as the reverse complement.
CGGCCTCCAGCCCGCGAATCAACACCCCTCCCGGGGGGCCAGACCCACTGAGACACACGGGGCCCGCATCTCGCTATCCCACGGGAATGGCTGGGAGAACATCTGAGCACAGGCAATTCAGAACATAGGACAGGATGTCTGAGCCCTGCACTCTGCCGCGGACGTGCTGGACTGTCCTGGTTCCGCCCTGAAGAGCTCTGCTCAGGACTCCACCCGAGTGCTCAGCCGTCAGCAACATCCCCTGGGCACAGCTCTCCAGCATCCGGGCCCCGAGGAACCCCTGATTCATCCTACAGAAACTGGACAGGGCTGGGGCCGGGCGAGCCTCTCTGCCTCAGCCTCAGCCTCTGCGTGGCGGCCATCTGGCTTCAACTCAAACATCACCCCTTGGTGAAGGCACCCAGGACCCCACACTAGCAATGAGGGATGCCCCCTTGCCCAGCAAACTCGCTCAGGTTTATTTTCTTGTCCATCGCAGCAACAAATCATCTGCTCCTTTCGTTCAACCACTTACTCCCTACCGCCCCTCCCCCTGCACCAGAGTTGTCTACTCCAGGTCGGCAGGTATATGGGATCCTGCACCCCTTAGGCACTCAGTACATGTTTGTTGAATGACTAATGGAAAGACTTTCGGCCCTGCAGACAGTGGCGGCCCCAGGATAAATCTCCCCTGGGCTTGGGGAGCTTGAGAGCAGGCAGTGTGGGGTGAATCCCTCGAATCCCCAGGCCTTCCCCAAGCATGGCCAGAGCCCGCTGACTGAGTCTCCAGCAAGGACAGAGCTGGGTTCCAGTGGGTGACCCCCCTCTCTGATCCTGGCTGGACCCCGCTGCCCAGAGCCTCAGGCCGCTCACAGCTGGGCAGTTTCATCCCAAGGGAGCCTCGCTCAGGAAGCCCGACCCAGGACATACACCCAGGGAGTTGCTGGCAGGGACACAGGGCTCAGACCCCTTATCACCAGTCCCTGCGCTGGAAACCACAGATGGGGAAACTGAGACCTGGCCCCCAGTCAGGACAGGGCACGGGGGTTCTGGTGCCCGGGTACTACGCCCTTCAGGGCCCAGGATAAGCCCCTTGTTCCCCCCCTGGAGGCCGGGACTGCATTTCTGCCGATCTCCCCCAATTGCTTCTGCATCCTGCCCACTGCCTTCCCGGCAGGGCTCAGTCTAGCAAGTGGTTGTAGCTTCTCGGGTTTCCCTCCCCGCCGCCAACACCATGGTCTCTGATGGCATCTGACTCACTGCAGCCGAGATCTCTGTGCAAAGTCGGGAATCCGGAGGGGAGGCAGGGGAGGCTGGGGAGACCTGCCTTCCGCCCTCCTCTCCAGGCGACTCCTCCCCAGGCAGGGCCACCAGGCAATATTCCAGGGAGACCCTTGGGCGGAGGTGCTGCTGGCCTAGCGTGAATGACCCCTAAGCACACGAGGCCCCCAGCCAGGTCTCCGGTGACACTACAGACCCTGAAGCCCTGGAGCCTCTAGAAGGAGCCGCTGCTGGATCACAAAGGATTCAGCCCTGAAGTGGGAGGCCGAGGACTCTTTCAGCTGCAGGGACCCTGGGGGGGACCAAGTGGGGGTCTGGAGAGGGCCAGCTCTCCCTGCGCCCAGGTGAAAGGGCCTTCCCAGCCTCCAGCTCAGAGGTTCCCCAACAGCCTTCAATCCCGTGCCCAGCTGGCTGTGACGGTGTGTCTCTGGAAGTCTAACCTCACTCTCTCTTGCTGCAGCTAAAGTTCTCTCCAGGAGCCGAGATCACCAGGAGGGCCCTCAGTCCCGTGTCTCAAACCCAGTGTGCACATGGCTCATGGTCTAAATGCACATGGGGCGTGCCCACCGGGGCTGGTCCCCCAGCACACTCTGACCAGCAGGGACTTGCAGGGACGGTGCTCATAGTGAGGGGGTGGGGGCCCGAGGGAGGGGCAGCATACCCAAGGCATCGGCCTCTGGTCCAGACATGCTGCAAACATTAGCCTCCTTTGGTCTACACTCATCCTTCCAGGGTTCCCGTCCTGCCCTCGGTTGGGTCAGGAGCTGAGCTGAGGAGAGAGAAGACCCAGGAGCTTGGAGAGCCCAGGGGGTACAGATTTGTGATGATCCCCATCCCGGGGACAAGCGGGGCAGGCCCAGGGTCAGGGTCAGGGTCAAGGACGCCTCGGCCAATCGAGGCACGGGGTGGACCACTGGAAGAAAACACTGACTCCCAGCCATGCTGCGCCCTTTCCACAGAGGAGAGACTGAGGCCCCCAGGCTGAGGTGGTGTGCCGGCTGCCATGAGGGCGGGGAGGAGGGCTCGGCCTCAGGAAGATTCAAGTCGTGCCTGTGCAGCCTCGGGCCTCCTCCCCTGCGCCCTGCCCCAGGTCGACCCCCCTGCAGATGCCGGAGATGTAGCACCTGCTACAAAGCCCTGGGGGAGCCAAAGGCTTGGCCGCCCCTTAAGTGTCAGGCCCTGGAGCTCCACTGGGCTCCCTCCTTGGAGCTGCCAGGACGACAGGAGCCCCCTTAGTGGGCTTGCAAAGCGCTTTTCCGTATGCGAACCCACTTAGCCTGCAACACCACCCCACAAGGATGCGGAGTCTGAGCCCCGAATTAAATTAGAGAGAAACTGCAGGAATTTAGGAGACTCAGTGAAGTCGCCTGAGGGAGCAGGGGTCAACCCAGCGGCCTGGAACCCAGGCTGGGCTTCCCCCCCCGGGGGCTCCCAGCTGCCACAGCCAGGATACCGTTCTGTGCACGAGGAGGTGTCAGGAGCCGCCTACCATTTCTATCCCCATCCGCTCCCAGTATGTGGGCAGATGTTCCTCCAGCTGCGGAGGTCAGCTACCTTGAACCATGATGCATTCGGAGCCATGCCTTCTGCACAGTACGTCAGCCCAAAGAGGTGTGTGAAACCGTGAGAGTTCTAGTTAAATCTACCAGCCTCATAAGCGATGGCATGACTTTATAAAGGAATTAATGCAGGCCAGGTTGGAGCTGAGTCTGGGCTGGGATCAGGGCTCAGCCTGGAGAAGGAAGAGGGCTCAGTCTGGAACTAGGGTAGGAAGCAGTGAGGGCTGAGCCTGAAGCCTGGATCAGGGCTGAGTCTGGGGGAAGGACTGTGCTCAGCAAGGGCTCCCAGGCTGAGAGGCGGAATTTCTTCCCCAAACAGCCAAAGCCCACGCCACCCACGTGATCCTCTTCTTGTGCTGCGAGCGGCAAGATATTTTCACCAGCTGCCCGACGCATCACCCATAAAGCCGTAAAGCAGGAACTGACTTTGAAATGGCCCTTTCTCTGCCTGTATCCTCGGGCATAAATTTAAATAAAATGGCAATTTAAATGCCTGCGACTCTGAGGAGTCCTCGTGAGGCTGTCTCTCCGGGCTGCGTGGGGAAACAAAATGCCACCCTAAACCCATCCTCCTGTGCCATGCGGGTGAACGTCGGTGGCGGGGGCGGGGGGGCAGCAGGGAAGGTGGGCAGCCCTTGGCAGATGGAGCGGACACGTGGGACCGGTGCCTTCCCTGCTGCTGATGCCGGCTCCCAGGGGGACAGGAGAGACACTGGGTCACCCGAGGGAGGGGCTGCACCTCCGTCCACCTGGGAAAATGGGGAAATACACAGCATCTATTTTGCACGCTCTTTGTAAGACTTTAACAGGCACTGAGCAGACTCCCTACCCACAGTAAGTGCTCGTAAACATCCTGCGTGTCTCCGCTGTGTTGAGAACCCACAGGGAGCGCCGACGGGGGACTCAGCTGATCCGACTTGAGCGGAGCACCCTTCTCACACCCAAGTGTGTGGAGGAACCCCCAGAGTGCTGGCTCCACCCCAGGCCTCTGAGCCAGCAGGCCTGGGAGGGGCCTGAGAATGTGCATTTCTAACAGGTTTCCAGCTAGTGCTGCTGGCACGGGGACCACACCTGGAGAGCTGCTGTGCTAGACAAAGCTCGCCCGGGCTGCGATGGGGTCGTGAGAAGCAGGCGGGTATGGGAGCAGGAAGACGGGGCAGAGGGTCTCACTGTGGCCCAGGCCGGAGGGGACCAGAGGGCCCCGCCTGCGTGGGAGCAGGGAGAACGGAGGGGCCGCCATGCCTTGGTCCAACCCGGCCCCCCAGCCCTGCCCATGCAGAGCCCCCTCGGGCAGGGTACCCTCTGCGCACAGCACGGGGCAGGGCACCCAAATCAACGGCCACCGGGCCTCAGGCTCCTGCCCACGTGCTCCTCCCTCACGGCAGCAGCCTAGACACACAGCTCCACGTACAGGTGGACAGACCAAAGCTCAGGAAGGTGAGGACCCACCATGTCCTCTTGGCCAGAGAGTGGCGGCTGCTCGCCAAATCCAAATCCTGGGCTTCCTTCCCAACCCCCTCTCCAAACTTTCTCCCTGCAAACTCGGAGACTGAGCTTCCAGCCGGGTCCCAAGTACAAGCCCTGGTGTTTGGGAGTACATGCCAAACCCACGGCACCCTTAATCTGGTCCCGACAAGACTGGACCCTCCCCTCAGCCTCCATCCTCTGGACGGCCAGGCCACACTGTTCCTGTCTCCCAGTGCAGCCCCAGAGGAGGAAAGCCATCAGGACATCATGCTGTCGGGAGCAACTTGGCTTTTATGGATGGCCTTTGCCAAGAGCTGCAGCCTGGCACAAACAGGCAGATGCAACTCACCAACAGTGAGGAAGGAAATTGGTTACAGGGATGAGCTCCCGGGACCTGTAGGGGGAGGGAATGGGGGGTGATCTGCTGACATGGGTGGGAGGTGAGGGCAGGAGCCAGCTGTCAGGAGGGGCTATGGGCTGGCGTAAGGACAGGTGTGATGGGGGTACCTAAGACACCAGCAAGGAGTAAGACGGCACAGAGCTTCCCATGGAGCAGTGCGCAGACATGAGCTCAGTGGTGTGTGCACTCAGCTATGTGCCCTCAGGTGTGTGCTCACGGCTATATGAGGAAAGGGCTCAGGGGCTTGTGGAAGGTTTTGCAAATGAGAGGGACTTACTGTTCCACAAGCAAAATCAAGGGTCAGAGTGTAGCTATGGGCAGGGCTCAGGGGCTCTATCTGGATCGGGGAGCAGTGATGAGTTGAGTGTCTTGTTGGTCTGGGCTCAGAGTCAAGGTCATCCCCCAGCCTGGGTGCAGAGTTCTCCATAGCTGGAGTCCAAGGTTGAGCATAGGTCAGGGCAGAGCCTATGCTGTGGACGGCTGGACACTAAGGAGCCAGGAGAACTTAGCAGGGAGTGCCCGTGCAGAGCGTAGATGCAGGGCCCAAGCAGCTGGGCGTAGAATAGTGTTCACAGGCAGTGGGGTGAGGGGGGACGTTCCTGCTTTTCCTCAGCCACGCCACTTGTCTACAGTCTGGATACAGTCACTCAGACCCCACCCAGCCCGAGGTCAATCCAGTGCACTCTCTGAGGGGCTCGGCAGTGGGCCAGGTTTCTCTGACTCCATTTCCTGCTTCCACCAGGCCCACCGGCCTCCCCCGGCTCCCACCGGCCATCCGTTAGCCAAGATGAGTCCCCATCTAGATCCATTCTACGTCACCACCGGCCCTGACCTGCTTCCTTCTCTCTGCCCTCTGCCAAACCCAATGAGGGACACACCCCCCAACCCTGCAACACACCACCCCCGAGACTGAGACAGAAGGTGGGGACTTTCGCTGGTGACGCAGGGTAATGACAAGGGCAGAAGAGGGGGCGCTGGAAACTGCACAGCAGGAGATGCAAAGCTGACATCTGACTTCCTTTTCTAGAATCCTCTTGGTCTCCCTGGTGAAGAGCCTGATTCCAGGGTAGAGCAGGGCAAGCGCCTGGAGCATCCTGTGATGTCAGGAAGTGAAGGGGGCGGGGCATGAGGACAGGGCAGGGAGCCAAATAAATGAAGGAGCTCCCCACTGCTGGAGCAGTCTGGGCAAGAAGATAAACACCGGGAGTGTTACATTCACCCATAACAAAGGGAATGTCTGCGAGTCCATACCAGCATTAACAAATAACTGGATAAATAATTAAGTGGAAGAGAAGGGACACATCTTCCCTAGAGAAGAATTCTAATTAACACATGTAGATGGAATGAGGGAAACTGAATATCCCGTGAGCACATCGCTGCCAGCAAGACCCACCAATGGCAGCTCAAAATCATGAACAAAAGTTTAAGGAAAAGGAATGAATTGTAAAGTCTCCAATTACTTCCCTCAAAGATATTTATTAGTTACGAAGAGAAAAATAGTAACATTCCAGTAACTTTTAAAAATAGTAACTTTGCAGTAGAGAAACCCAACAAACACCAGTTTGATGGAGGGATCAAGGTTAACACCACGTAAGACCTACAGACAGAGGACTACAGACAGGTCCTCCCCACATGACAGCTGCGGAGGGCGCCTCCTTTCTCCCATATTCCCACCCAAAATGCAGAGCCTCCATCTAATTGTGAAAAAAAAATAGTTGGCAAACCCAAATTGGGGCACATTCTATAAAATAACCGACCAGCACTGTCCCAAAGGCAGAGACATGAACAGAATGAGGGAACAGCTCAGGCAGAGGGTTCAGGAGAGCAGACAAGAAAATGCAAGGGGGCGTCTGGGGCGGGATCCACATCGGATCCTGAAACAGGGAAAGGACTTCAGTGGAAAACTGGGGAGCCCGCAGCGAGGTCTGTGGTTTAGGGAAGAGTCTCACACGCAAGGTAATATCTTCCCCTTGCTGATTGTATTACAATCAGGTAGGGATGTTAGGGAGGCTGGGCGGGGTAATATACAGAAAATCTCTGTCCTAGTGTGCAACTTTTCTTTTTATTTTGAAATGATTTCAAGTGAAGAAAGCATCTCCTTGGCCACATTTATGTGCTTGGACCCCAGCCTGGCCCGGAGCAGCTCAGTCTTCTGTCAGCTTCCCCCCTCCCTTCCCCAACCCCCCACACCCCCCAGCCATCCCTGAGCAGAGCTCTCCCTCCCCAAGCAGCTCATTCAGGTGTGTTCCCCAGTGAAAACAGTTTCCTCCCCGACAGGAGAGCTGGCACCAGCCAGCAAAGAAAACTTTCTTGCCTGAGAATTGCCAAGCAGCCCCGAGGGGGAGCCCCACACCCTCTGCCCCCAGTGGGACCAGCTCCTGGCTCCGTATGCCATGCCCTAGAAAGATGACACCTGCAGTGGGCAGGCCAGCCCTGGTAGGCATCGCTGTAGCACTGGGCCAACTCCTAGCCACTGGCAAGTCTATTGGTGGCTGCCTTGGGGTCAGGCATCCATCCTGGTCCAGGATGACAGGTCACATGACACAGGCTATAGCAGCCTTTACATAAAAATCCTTTTTGAAAAAAAAAATGCCCACCCAAACTATTCTACCACCTCCCATCTCTCCTTCTACCTAAACCCATCTCAAATTGTCCATTTAGAAATTTCTTCTAAAGGATTTCCCAATGCTCCCCGGTCCCCCTTTGGGGAATCGCAGGATGGCCCCAACAGCCACAGCCAGAAAAGAGAAAACCCAGCCACCACTCGTGGCCTCATGTCCCCATGGTCCACCCAGAAGGGCCCCCTTAGCCTCCGGGAACACAGAGAAACACCCCAGAACTGCAAGCCCACTCCCCACCCCAGTCCTCCGAGAACTGCAGCGCCCAAGTCATTTCCATCCAATCAAGGCGGCAGCAGGAGGTATCTGTGAAACACACCGTATGACTTCACAGTGGGAAATAGATTAATAAACCATTATGATAAGCAAGCTGATTATTAGTATGAGAAGGAGGTTCTGGAGCTAATTGAAGCCATCCAGCAAAATGTCAGCGGCTTCTTGGGGTATGAAATATTCATCGCACCCAAGCCCCAACCGGAGAGCAGAGGTCTGTATGTACCTTTCCTTGTATGGCCAATGTCAGACGGGACTCCTTCCCCTGTGGCAGGGTCAGGGCCATGGCTCAGAGCCACCTATTTACTGAGGTAGTGGACTTCTCCAGAGGGGCATGCGGTTTGGTTACAGATGTGGTCCTTTTCTTGATCCACTTTAAGAAAAGAGAGAAATTCTTGTGAGTATAGAGAGCTTATGGGATCTCACCTGGGGGAGGCCATTTGTCCCTGGGAGGTGGGGTTCAGGGATGCCCCTTCGGTTGTATTTCAGCTGTGTTCCCTGAGGGGCCTGTCGCATCTGTTCCACAGCCTGCAGCAGTGCCATTCTTGACCCTGGAGTAGCCCTCAGCCACTTCCCACCCCTGACCCTTCCCTCCCCGTTGCTCGGCCAGCAGCCAAGAGCCCTCTCCTCCAGCCAGGGGTCCTCAGCCAGCTCCAGTCACAGTGGGCGTGCAGGATAGGATGGCGCCACAAGGACAGGCGGGGCCCTGTGTGATGCCTTGTCTCCACTAAAGCCGAGAGCTCACTGGAGGCCAGGAGCCTGTCTTTCTCAGGGCAAGGATGGCTCCAGGCGGGATGGCTTCAGGTAGGATGGCTTCAGGTGGGATGGCTCTAGATGACTCCAGGTGAGATCAGAGTTCTGGGGCAGGAATACACTTTGCCATGTCCTTCCTTAGGGCCTTGCTTCCTGCCCATGCTAGGGAGGACGTGGGACTCGTGTAGCAGCTGATAGAGAGCCAACAATCAATGCTGAGGGTTTTATTATTACGAGTTTCTCCAGCAGAGCCCACATGGGATGCCAAGGCCAGGAGCTGCGAACCCCCCGGCAGAGCAAAGGTGGCCAGAGGCGGGGCTGGTTGAGGCAGACCAGAGCTTCCATCGCCAGAGGAAGGCTGCCGGTGGCAACGCATGACCCAAGGAGTGGGACCCAGGCGTCAGTCTAGGCAGTGGTGGGCGGGGGTGTCACTATGGGCCTAGGGGAGGCAGTCCCTGCTCCCCCAAAACCTGCCGGGCAAGGACCAACCCAAAGGAGAGGGGGCAGTTTCTCAGTCCCCCACGATGCGGAAAATATTAATGGCCTCTTCCTTACTGTCATAGCAACCGCGCTTTTTACAAAGTAGGGCTTCCCTGGTGGCGCAGCGGTTAAGAATCCGCCTGCCAATGCAGGGGACACGGGTTCGAGCCCTGGTCCGGGAAGATCCCACATGCCGCGGAGCAGCTAAGCCCGTGCGCCACAACTACTGAGCCTGTGCTCTAGAGCCTACGAGCCACAACTACTGAAGCCCGCGTGCCTAGAGCCCGTGCTCCGCAACAGGAGAAGCCACCGCAATGAGAAGCCCGCGCACCACAGCGAAGAGTAGCCCCTGCTCGCCGCAACTAGAGAAAGCCCGCGCGCAGCAACGAAGACCCGACACAGCCAAAAATAAATAAATAAATAAACAAATAAATTTTTTAAAATAAATAAAAAATAAAAGGTATCCAACCTTTCATTGTGTGTTGGATGTGAGATTGACATCAATTTTTCTAACACCAAAAAAAAGAGAAAAAAAAAAGCTGCTCTATGCCATTTTTTAATTAAGGTAAATTAAAATTCCTCTGGTTTGAAGACATTTTAAAGACTGTTGTGACAGCCTGAAGATCGTTACTGCCTCCCCTGGGCTCCGGCTGACCCCAGCTGTGACAGCGTCTGCGATCTGCCCTCCGGCCAAGACCCCAGGGCAGACGCCCCCAGCCAGGCATGGGGACAAGGACAGAGTCCCAGAATCCTCCCTGAGACCTGGAAACTCCCAACTCCTGCTGGGGGTCGGAACGGATGCTGCCCTTGGGGAGCGCCATGCCCGGTGCTTATGAAAAGCCAGATAACATACATGCCGCCTCCAGTGGGTATTACCAAGCAACACCAAAGAGTGAAGTTCCAATCCATCTTACAGTGTGGGTGACCTCAAGAACAGGGTGCTGGTGGAGGGACCCAGGCACTCTCCCCCACGTATTGTGATTCCACTTGTAGAAGAGGCAACTCCATCAAGACAGAAAGCAGATTAGTGGCAGCCGGGGGCTGGGGCAGGCAATGGAAGGGAGTGCTGGTGGGAACGGGGGCTCCTTAGGGGCAACGAAATGTTCTCCAATTGATCGTGGTGCTTGCACAACTCTGTGAATACACTAAAAATCACTGAATTGTATGGCACATGAATTATATCTCAATAAACCTGTTTTTTTTTTTTAAAAAATCACTATTCAGTAATAACGTATTTATTCTGAAAAAAGAAATGTATATACACATATACCCTCTTACCTAGCAATTCCACTTCTAGGAATTTTTTCCTAAGGAAATAATTAAGGACGTACACATAAATGTTTTCATACTTTAAAAAAGACATTTAAGTGTCAAGTGAGAGGGCTTTGAATAAATTACGGTGCATGCATTCACTAGAACACTGCACAAATAGCAACTTAACACAATGTGGTAGAAACGCATCTATTGACATAGATGTGTGTTCACGATAAACTGTTGAGTGAAATTAACAGGTAACAAACAGCAAATGTGGATACTGTAAAATGATATGCCTCACGTACGTGGGAGAGCGGTCGCTGAATTATACACAGGGGCTACTTCCAGATAAGGGGTTTGGGAGGATTTTTTCCCCTCCTTCTTTCAATTCTCAGGATCGTCTAGCTTTTCCATTTTGACCTGCGTTACTGGTGCAATAAACTGGTACAGGGTCTTTTTTGGAGATGGCCAGAGGGAGGGCAAGTCAAGGCAAGTAAAGAGAAGGATGGTCTGGTCTGAGCAAATGGAGAGTCTTTTGGGGAAGCAGAGCAGAGCGGCCTCCCCAGCAGAGAGGGCTCTTGGAGCTGAGAACCTGGGCACCTGGGCGAGACCTGCCTCTCTGGGCCTCCGTCGTGTATAAGATATATGATAAATCCCACCTGGAATCCTGGTTCCCATGCTGAGCCCCAGAGGCCCCGAGGAAGCCCCTGAAGGAAGACAGCTGTGGGTGCAGGAAGCCAGCTCCACATCCTCGCGTCCCAGGGACCAGGCCTGGATGACGAGCTCGGGCGCCGGGGCAGCAGGTCGGCACTTTGCCTGTTCCCTTTGCCTGTGCATCATTTCCTGTTAATCAGCATCACTCGGCCCGGGAGATGCCAGCCTGGGGCCGCGCCAGCTGCTGGGAGGAACTGCTCCCTGTTCCGCGCACGCTCGGCTGGGTTTGGGTAGCCTGGGCCTGAGTGGGGTTGACAATGCTGTCTGCTCCGTCCCGAGGAGAGGAGCGCTGGGAGCAGACACAGCAACACCCAGCGCCCGCCTGACGTGGGGCAGGGTCCCCCAGCGCAGCCCCGGGCCCGCCGCCCCTCCACGGCCCTGCCCAGGTGCAGGAGGCTGTGAGACAGGACCACCCCGGACACCAGCCTCAGGTGATGAGGCCAGAGGTTCCATCGGGACAGTGACAGGGCTGTTGCAGAGGGACAGCACCATCCGATCCGGCCCATGGCGTTAAGTGAGCACGTACTAACTGCTCTAATGGGCTGTTTCCCTTACCCCTCACACCAGCCGGGTACCCACCCTTACAGATGAGGGACCAAGGCTCAGGAAGGTCGTTGCCCAACTAGATTACGAGTTGGGCCCAGACTTAAGTCTCCCTGAGTGGGGAAGCTGTGCCCCAGGCTCGCTGCAGAGGGTCTGGGTTGCCAGGGTCGGGCGGCCCACCAAGCACCCGCAGGCCTCCAGACTGGGCCGGGGGCCTGGCAGCTCCATCCCCGTGGGGAGGCAGGGAAGAGGCTCCATCTGGAAGACCGACAGAGCAGGCGGGCAGGGTCCCGGTGGTCATGGCCTAGGGCAGCCTGGGGTCTCCAGAAGCTCCTGCATGACAGGCAGGGCCAGGAACCCGGGCTGGGCCTGTGCCCTTGGGGAGGAGAGGAAAAGTGGAACCTGCCCACCCGGGGAGGGCCTGTCCCAGCTGTGCTTCCCAGGAAACAGGCTGCAGGAGCGTGGGCCCTGGAGGCCCCCCTGTAAGGAGCTGAGGACAGCAGGTGGGCAGAGAACAAGGCGGGCCTGCAGTGAAGGTGCAGCAGCCGAGACTCCGCGGGTCACACGGGGTGGGGCTGGTGGGTGGGGTGGTCTCGGGGGCTAGGCCACCACCTCAGAGTTGCCTGAACTGAGGTGAGGGGGACAGGCCTCCACACGCCCTGCATCAGGTCATCACTGGCACAGGCCCCCAAGGGGGCGGCAACCTCGGACCAGGAGGGTCCAGGTGGCCCAGGGCGGAAGGTGGCGGCTGTGAGCACGTACTGACGGCAGCTGGGACCGGAAGAGGGAAGCTGGGGGGATGCAGAGCACAGTCGGGGCAGAGGCAGCCCCTGTCCTGCCCAGAGCGGGCTGGGGTCAAGGCGAGGCCCCCAGGGCCCCTGTCTGCCACGGGGCCAGAGACGAGCCCTCCTGGTTCCCTGAGCCTGGGTCCTCCCTGCTGGCCGCCCTCCTGGCTTGTGGCTGCCATGCCCACAGGTCCTAGTGGGCTTTAGTGACTCACTTCTCTGGCTTCCTTTCCAATCGCGGATGTCAAACCTCAGGGCACAGCCTGGGTCCCTTTCCAGAGGGAGCTGATGCGGGGCAGCGGGTGATGGGGGAGGGCCTGGATTCCCTTCCTTCCCCTGTCCTCCGGCAGGACCCTCCGTGCATCCAGCCCCCTACCGCCTCCCCCTAATCACAGCCCGGCCAGGCACCCACGGCCGTGCTCACCTGGTTGAAGGTGGCACGGCCCTCGACACAGCCCCTCAAGGGGCAAGAACGCTACGTTCATAAAAGCACTGTTTTTTCTCTCTATGAAGATATCGGAACTCACTGGGGGGAAATCCAAACCACCCAGCTGAGCAGAAATGAAAAGTCTCTCCAGACCCCTACCCAGCTCGAACCTTCTGCAGCTTCGGTGCCGCTCCCTCCCTGGGCCCCCTTGCAGGTTTGCAGACGTTGAGGCGTAGACCCGCGTCCGTGCTCCCACTCTCTGGGTGTTTCATTCGACAGTGTGATGTCCATCAGGTCCAGATACAGATGTGCATTCAGCCTTTCCAGTTACACATGTCAAACCTCAGGGCGCTGCCTGGGTGCCGAGGCCTCTGGGCGTGGGGCGGTCCCCCGTCCCCCGACAGTTCAGGAGGATCGGAGAGGTGGGCGCCGGGATAGAACCTACAGGACCCCCAAGCAAGTGCAGAGAGCCCACCAGGCCTTGGTGTCCTGGCCTGGGAAGCAGGGTCTGTTGACCGCACAGCTGTGACCACATCTGGTAAGTGGGAAAGCTCTCAGGAATGTTCAGATGGCAGCAGGGAAATTGGAGCCGAGGAAGCAGAGACAGCCCAGTGGTAGTAACTTCTTGCTCAGTCAATAGCTATTTCCCTGCTCCAAATTACTTTCTTTTCCCCCTGAAACCATCAGCGGCAGCGACTGCCAATCAGCTATGACACGTGAAAGAAATGCTATTGGAATTTCCAGGCCTGAGAGTGTTCTCCTGGCCCAGTGTTTGCTCAGCCATCCCTGGCAATGCCACGGAGAGGACACGACGTAAAAAGAGCTAATGGACCAGGCTGAGCGGCTCGGCTCCGGCCACGGGGCAGCCAGGACCTGCTCGAGGCTCAGGGTCCCCAGAGCGGCCTGCTGGGGCCTCCACACAACGGCGGAGTGGACGCCAGACTCTGGCATCGACCCTGTCCCTCCCTTCCGGGGCCCGACTTTTTTTGTTTGTTTTGTTTTTGTTTTCGTTTTTTGTTTTGTTTTGCTAATTGCTTTATAACCACAACAAACTAGTACAGAGAATGCCCTGTACAAAACAACACAATAAAGATCGAGGTGTTCCCTTAGGCAAGGCTGAAGATTTCAGTCTCTGGTGTTTGGAATCTAGGCTGCAGTCCTTGTTTTTGGATGGATCACTGGGTGTGTGGCCCAGTCCGTGCTTTTAACCAGATTTGAACAGGAGAATGGCCACTTGGCTCAGGTAGAAGTAGATGAAGTGTTTGTTTGGTTTCATGTGTCACATAACTACCAAAGTTCCTCCCCACGATGCAGTGCCAGGTAGGGTTGTACTTCTTGTCAAACTCCTTCTTGATATGGGCAGCAACATCCTTCTCTATAGCATATTTCTCCAGTTCCTGAGTACCACACTCCCCCGAGTCCTGTTGCATCTCTTCTGACATATTGGCATTTTTCATCACGGCCTTTCGGTCACATGTGGTTACCAAGGAGCACGGGCTGGCCGACTGCAGCGGTCTCCTGGGGGAGGGTCTGGCGAGGCTCAGACCCGTCGACAGGAGCGGTCCCTACCGAAGCCGTGGCGCATCCATGGAGCCGCACGCCAGCAGCCGCCGCCTAGCCATGGGCCCGACTGTTGATTGCCCCGACTGCATGCCAGGCCGAGCATGGGGTACGAGCCCACAGAAATGACAGAGACGAGTGTCCTGCCCTCTGGAAGCAGGCAGGATGGGAGGCCACGCAGGAGCAACTCTTGGAGGGGCTAAAATAACCAAGTTGGGGCCGTGTGCTCACAGCAAGAGGGCGTCCATCTCCCCAGCAGGGCCCCGGGGACCCTAAGCCTCCCAGCATGGATAAGAGAGCCTCTGGCAGGCTTTTCCTGGGATAGGGAACACATCTCACCTGTTCCCAAATGTAGTGGATTGAATGGGGGTTCTCAAAAGGTATGTCCATGTCCTTACCCCCAGAACCTGTGACTGTGACCTTGTTTGGGGAAAAGGTCTTTGCAGATGTAATTAAGTTAACGATCTTGAGATGAGAAGATCATCCTAGATTAACCGGGTAGGTCTTAAATCCGATGGCAAGTGACCTTATAAGAGACACGGAGACAGAGGAGAAGCCACATGAAGTTGGAACAGAGACTGGAGGGGTGCGACCGCAAGCCAGGGACACCTGGGCCACCACGAGCTGGAAGAGGCAGGAAGGACCCTCCCCCAAAGCCTCTGGACGGAGCGCAGCCCTGCCGACACCTTGATTTTGGACTTCTGTCCTCCAGAACTGGGAGACGATAAACTCCTGTTGCTTTCAGCCCCCCAGTTTTGGGTCCTTTGTTTGGGCAGCCCCAGGACACTCACAGACCAAGCACGGAAAACACTGAGCCCAGCAGCAGAGCGTGTGGTTCAGGTGGGAGTCCTGGCTACTAGCTGTGTCCTTGGGCAGGTTACTTAACCTCTCTGAGCCTCAGTCCCTATATCTTAAAATGGGAATAGCACTAGAACCTTCCAGAAGGTTGGGAGTGATTACATGAAATGACGTCTGGCACATGAAGAGCCATGTGAAGGGGTCACCATTCCTAGGCGCCCTCCCTGAGGTCCCATCCTTGCCCTATCATGTCACCTCTACCTAACTTCACCAAGGCCCCCAGGGACTCACATAGGTGAGTTTGGGTGATCTTAGGAGCAAACATGCTTCCTACCCTACCCATATCAGAAGGAAACGAGAGCCCCTCCTGTTCCTCGACCTCACATCTCCAAGCCATCCTTCACAGTGCCCGTAGCAAAAATGGCAGTGATGATAATAGTTGCAGTAGTAGAAAAACACTTAGACATTCTTCCGAGAACATCATGCTCACAAAGGCACCAGCACCTCATAAGAGACATATAAGGTCAGCACTATAGTTATTTTGCGTTTACAGGTGAGGAAACTGAAGCACAGAGAAGCTTGTAACTTGCTCAAAGTCCCAGGAGCCGGGACACCCACCAGGCCATCTGAGCCTTTATCCTGTTGAAACTTGCCAAAGTGAATATTACAGCTGTATTTATATGATGGCCCAAGAGATGCCTCTCACCCACTAGATTCTAAGCAGGGCCCGGTCTGGTTGTGCTGGCTGCCTTGTCTCTTGGCACAAAATAACTGCTTGATTAGTGCCTGAGGAATGGATAAGTAGATGGATGGATGATGGATGGATGGATAGATGGATGGATGGACGAATAGGTGGATGGATGGATGGATAGATGGTTGGATATTAGATGGATGGATGGATGGATGGATGGATGGATGGACGAATAGGTGGATGGATGAATGAATGGATAATGCATGAATGATAGATGGTAGATGGATATTGGGTGGATGGATGGATGGATGGATGGATAGATGGATGGATGGATGGATGGATGGATGGGTATATGGTGGATGGCTGGATGGATGGATGGATGGATGGGTATATGATGGATGGCTGGCTGGATGGATGGATGGGTATATGATTGATGGCTGGATGGATGGATGGATGGGTGGGTATATGATGGATGCTGGATGGATGGATGGATGGGTGGGCGGACGAATAGGTGGATGATGGATGGATGGATGGATAGATGGATGGATATTAGATGGATGGATAGATGGATGGATGGATGGAGGGATGGATGGATGGATGGATGGATGGGTGGGTGGATGATGGATGGATGGGTGGTTGGAGGCCTCCCAGCAGAGGTGCTGGCTCCTCAGGGCACACTAACACCAGAGGAGTGGAGAGAGTCAAGTTTGGAGTTTGAAGCCCTGGTGTTAGTCTAGCCCGGCCCATCCTGTTGGATTGAATTTCCGGGGCCCTACATCATCTCTTGTGGTCCCTCTGGGCTCCAAGATCAGACCTGTGAATCAGAGCTGTGAGTCCTGGATTGCTTCCTCATACACACCAGCACTTGCAGAGCAGTTTCTAAAGCATGTTTACGTGTGCTCTCTCACATATACCCCCACGATCAGATTCTGGCATGTATCCTATTAGGGGTCATAGCACGGCCCTCAGAGGAGGGTGCTTCTTTGCCCAAGGTCTCAAAGCCAGCAAATGGCAGGCATGGGAATTAAACAGGACTCTCCGCTCCCAAGGACAGGGCTCTTCCACTGACTGTGCAGTGCATCAAGAGAAGAACACAGGCTTCAGGGCCACACAAACGTGGACTTGACTCTGGTGCTCATCAACCACAAGCTGGGTGACCTTGGGCATCAACAACAATGCCAGCTTTTGGAAAGACAAGTGTCAGTGCACAGGAAGCACCCAGCACATGCTGGGTTCTGAACAGGGATCCATGTGATTACAGGATCCTGCGAGCCTGGTTCATGCATCAAGGTGTCCACAGCAACCCATGGCTTGTTCCAATAAGTTTCGCCCCTTGGGTTCCTGCAGCTCGGGGCTCAGATCCCAGTCTGCAAACAGGACCTGGAAAGATAGGTCAGCCACCAAGAGGTGCCCAGCCAGGGCACCCACAGGCACAACCATGAGGTTCATACCTCAAGTAGCCCTGAAGTACCCGGATGCATGCCCACCCCGGGTGGGGCAGCTAGGCACAAGGCAGCAAAGACGGTGCAATGTCCCCATGTTCGAGGCCGTGGACCTCTCTCTTTTTCTTCTACATGGATGCACTTCCCCAGGGGCAGAGGGTCACTCCCTGGCTCTTTCGCGGCTGTGGCCGTCACCCAAATGTAATTAAGAGAGGGAACTCCACAGTGACCTTCTAATCACCAGGGGCTCTTGTGGGCAGCGCCTGCCCATTCCTGCTAATTGGAGGGAACGGCTGCTGGACACATGGAGTTAGGCTGCTTCCCTCCGGCCCCCGTGGCAGCCCTGACCATCCCTTGCCTCCTGCTGCCTCCAGGGGGACTTTGGAGGGGACGAGACAATTTCCCCCAAATGCCCCCTAAAAGGGCAAAATGGGGTGCTGGAGGTTCTGGGGTGAAAGAGGTGCCCCAGTTGTCCTAGTTCAGACTCGGATGAAGCATGAGCTCTTTTCAGGATGCGGCGAGGCGTGGAAAGACAGCCCTGAGCACTGAGCCCTCAACCCCAGCCTCAGTGTTCTCATCTGTAAAATGGAGCAAATGTCCCCTGCCCTCGTGGGAATGGCAAGAATGAGACTCTGGGTGTCATAAACAGTGCCTAGTGCCAAAGACGTGTGATTTCATTCTGTTCCAACCACTTCTGTTTTTTATACGAAGGGAAAGAAAGGGGTGGGGGGATGGGGGGAGGGAGGATGTGAGTCTGGGCCCCGGGTACATGGGGGGATGGGGCTGGAGCAGAGGGAGTTAAAGTTGGAAAACACCCTGGGCCCCCAGCATGGCCACGCTCAGGACAGGCCCGGGCCTAGCCATCCTCCGCCCATGAATTTCTAGAACAGGAGATCCCAGCTGGGCTAGGAACCACACTAGCTGGACCAATTAACTATGGTCTACACTAGACAGTGTTTTCAACCTCGAAAAATACACTTAAAATGAAATAAATAAAAAGATGTAGGAATTAAGTGTGAAGGAGCCACACAGAGGCTTGGCCAGGGCCTCAGGAAGGGTAGCGACCTGTCCAGCTCACCACTGCACCGCCAGGCCCTGAGCTTGGGCAGGTGCCACAAGCTGAGTGGCCAAGGTGGAGGGCAGGGCCCGGGCAGCTGGATGGAAACAGGCTCTGAGAGTGTGTTTCTCTTCCTTCCAACTCCCAGAACCCAAACGGCTGAGGGGTCTGGGCTCCTGGGTTTCAGGAGGTCCCAGGCCTGGGTCTCCGCCCCAGAGGGAAGTGGGTTTCTGATGCCCTCCGAGATCTCCCAGCTCTGATCAGCCGGAAGCCCCCAGGGACCCTCACTGCCCCGAGCTCCTCAGCTCGGCACCCCAGGCCCTCCAGCCTTCCTTTCCATTATCTGCCTTGTGATCAAAAACCCCCAGCCGCTTCCTGATAGCCCCCAAGCCAGAGCAGATCCCCCTTCCTTGAATCCCCCTGAAAATCACCCACCACAGGCCCGAGTCCATTCTAAGACCTGTCGTGGAGACACCCGTGGTCCCCAAGGTGTGCACTCCCCACGCCGGCAGCAACGAGCCCACCTGGTTCAAGCACAGCGTGTCCCTGGTGGCCTCTGCTGGAGTCATCACAGCACCGCATGACGTCACACCAGCTCTGGCTGGTCCCCGTTGCCCTGAAAACGCCCCTTGTCCCCCTTTCCCCTCACTGATACCTGCGGTGAATTCTTCCCTGTCCTGTAAATCTCCGCTTGGATGATGCCTCCCCCAGGATGCCTTTCCAACTCTCCAGACTGGCTTTGCTGTGCACGTCTGTGCCCCTGCCCGCTTGAGTCCCTCTCACGGGCCTGGCAGGCTGCACCACGGCTGCCTCTTTCCCCACCAGACCCTCCCTGAAGGCGGGGGCTGGGCCCTGACCGCCTCGGCCTCTGCAAGGCCCCAAGGTCCGGCCCCACCAAGAGGAGATACACAGGAAGTTCAGGAGCAGCCTGGTCTCGACCCTGCTAGCAACATTATCAGCACACGGGTCTGTGCAGGGCCTTGGGCCACCTGCCCCGACAGTAATGAGAACAAGGAAGGGTGGCCTGAAAGCACTTGCCTTTCTCGTGTCCCCCGCCCCAGTGACTCTGAGTGGGCGAGAAACTGGGGGGACGGCTGGTGATGGGGGCCGACATTCCTCATCAGTCCTCTGGGAGCCAGTGGCCTCCTGAGGGGCAGAGACCAGGGCACGGGTGCCCCCTCACCAGTGGTGCCCAGCACAGGGCAGTCTGATCTTTTCTGCAGGACTCACGGGCACCAGGCTGGCCTGGGAGTAAAACGCCCCAAGCACAGGCGTCACAAGCAAGCACATGAGCTACTCTCGCCAGGACAGGCTGGGTTTTTAAAGAGGAGCCCTGGACATTCACACGCAAAAAAAAAAAGAATGTAGACACAGACATCACATCCTTCATAGCATTAACTCAAAATGGGTCATAGACCCAAATGTAAAATGTGAAGCTATAAAACTCCCAGAATATAACCTAGGAGAAAATCCAGAGGACCCTGAGTATGGCAGTGACTTCTCAGATGCAACACCAAAGGCACAATCCCCGAGATGATTGCCAGGGGCTGGGCGAGGAGGGGTGAGCAGGTGGGGCACAGGGGTGGGATGTTTAGGGCAGTGACCTACTCTGTGTGATACTGTGATGGTGCACATGCCATCACACAATTGCCAAACCCACAGAACGTGCAAAGATTCGATCCTCCCCTCAACTCCACTCAATTTTTCTGTAAACCCAAAACTGCTTAACAACAAAGCCTATTAATGTAAATTTTAAAAGAGGAACCCAAAAGAAAGAACGAAGCCAGAGGGTGACATTTCAGCCAGCAGGCAGGCCTTCTTCATGGTCCTGTGCTCAAGACGTGTGCCACCAAGCTCAGGCCTGGGATGTTCTCAGTCAACTGACCTCCAGCCAGGGCTGCGGGAAGGCTGAGGGTCCTGGAGGTGAGAGGGTCCTGAGGGCCACCATGCGGGTTTCTGAGGACCTCCGAGCACCTCCCGAGTCAGCACCGGTGCCTTCTGTCATTCACTCACTCATTCCTTCAGAATGTTGATGGCGTGGTGCCCGCCGAGTGGCCCGCGCGTCAGGCCTCCATTGTTCATTATTCACAGACTTAGTCATTCACGCGTTTAGTCATTTTCTTTGTCTAAAGAAGAAAGCAAATTCCACCTTCCGCCAGCCCCAGCAGAATGTCTGGGCACCCCAGTCACGGCTGTTGGGATTAATGAGGTTTCTCAGATCCTCATGACCATTTCAGAAACGCTGTCCAAGGTACAGTGGGCAGGGGCACCTCATGCCAGGAAGGTGTTCCTTTACAAGATGAGCAGTGAGAAGGTCAATTAAGACAGGGGGCCCCCGAAAGGAAGGCTCCCAGACCTCCCCAGGTGCACAAAACTCGCCCCCAGAAATGGGTGTACCAGCCGGAAACAGGGGGTGGGGGAGGTGGCAGCCGTGAGGGTCACTGCCCTGGACCACCAGCCCGAGTCCAGGCCTTTAGGGAGTGTTTGCTGGTGGCCACTATTACAAAAGCCACACGGACAGCCGGGTCTCACCTGTGCGTGTTAATGAACTAATTCACAGTCATACACGCATTCATTCAGCCACGCGTGCATTTTCAACTGTTTCATGAACGTCTAGCGTGTCCTTCCTAAGGAGCCCACACATTTATTTACGAACTCACACGTCCACAGTGCAGGCAGGCACACATGCACTCGGTCCTGTAGGCTGTGTGGGGTTTGCAGGGGCAGACAGCCGGGTGGGTCGGGGGCCACTGGGAGAGCAGGCAATGCTTCCTGGGGAGGGGGCATCAGAGTGCTGTGTGGGGAAGGCATGGAGTTGCTCTAAGTTGGCGTGGATGGCAGCCACAGCAGCAGGGAAACCCCAGGCACCAACAAGAGTGAACCTTCCAGGTGGCAGAGGTCATGCCGCCATCCAGGGAGTCGGCTGGCTCACTGGGAGAGGGCGTCTTGGTTTTGGGGTCCAAACCGTGCAGGCTGTGGGCACCCCCATACCCACAGCACATCAGAACCCACCTGGCCGGCCCTACAATGCCCAGCGAGGGGCACGCTGTGGCCAGTGCAGCAATTTACAATGAAACACTCATCACTGCTGGCAGAGCCCTGAAATGCGGCACGGAGAAAGCAAAAAGAGTCATCTGGCATTTAGTAGTTGTGTCAACAAAGCTCTGTTTGGAAGTGAATTCAATCTGATGGCATCCCAGCCAGTGAGCGTTAGGACCCTGCCAACCTGTCCTGCAGCGGCAAGATGATGGCTCATTCCCGGGACATCCAGGAGAGAGCTCGCCAACGGGAGGCACAGCTGGGCAAGGCGCAGACTTGGCTTGAGGTCATAGCCAACGGTACTCCACTTAAGGGGAGCCCATGAAATTTTAACGACATTCTGAGGTTTGCCAAAAAGCATCCTTTTAAGAGGAGAGCAAGAAATGCCCCTGCGTGGAGCCTGGGCAGCAGGGGCTGAGAGGAACTCACTCCTTCCCATCTCCCCGTCACTGAGCTCCAAGGCGGGCACACCCACAGGGCCACCCAGACTCCGGCTTCCCAGGCAACCGCAGCTCAGGCCCTGCCTCTGGCTTCATTCCCTTGTAAGCCCCTCCCCAGGGCAAAGGCACCCCTCGTCCCAAGGACCGGTGTCCCTCTGGAAAGGGCTGCCTCTGGCCCACATGCCCCTCTTGAGTTGCTTTTCAGAAGTAATTTCTATGTAATGAGAACACAGGGAAAACTCATTATTCCAGACACTGCTAATTAGGGGTGTGGGGCCAGCAGAAAGTGACATTTGCTTCCTCCACAGACAGTGCGAATTAACAACCAGACAAGATTGCAGGGACCTTTAAAGAGCCAGAAGTAGCTCCTGGCCAGCAGCTGTCAGCCGTCAGGAGCACGGTCCACGTGAGAGGTGTTAATTACAAGTCTTTCTCTCCTAGTCAGTGAGGAAGACTTCAAAGGGCGGCCCAGGGCATCACTGCCTCCAACCCCGAGTGTGAGATGCCCCAGAGCAGCCCTGGGAGGGCGACACCAGTATTATTCCCATTTCACAGAGGAGGAGACTGAGGCTCACCCTGGGTCTCACAGGGAGGACCCCACAGAGACCAGAGACCACCAGGCCCCACTGCCTGGGGTCCGGCTCACTCCCCCCATGGCAGTCGGTGGAGAGGACACAGGCTCCGTACTCCATCCTCTGGCTTTGCCAAATTCCACCGCATCTGGGAGACTGGAAAGATGGGGGCAAAGGGACCCTTCTCCTTTGGAAACTGTGAGATCCTGGGGGGTCAACAGAGAGGGGCAGCCGTACCAGAAGGATCATGTGAGCAAAAGCGTGGAGAGCTGTGTTGCTGGAATGAAGCATCTCCGAGGGGCACACAGGAGGGCTGGGCAGTGGGAGCCATGGAAGGTCACAGAGCAGGAGCCGCCATGGGCATCCCGGAGCCCGGCCACGCCATTCCTAAACGGCCCAGCCTCCCCGGCTAGATGAGGAGGGGGAGGAAACCCCTGCCCCAGGAGAGAAGGGAAGGAGGCCAAACTGAGGAAGGGGTAGGAACGGGGACACATTTCCTGAAGATTCCAGCTCCTCCCTGGTGTTCTCCCCATGCAGAGGTCATCCCGTCGTCCTGGAAAGTTGGGGCCCCCAGGCCACACTCACACTGTCAGGTTCTTACCAATCCGTCTGCACCGCATCGCTGAGAGATGTGGCCCCACTTAATCCCACACCCACTCCTGAGGTGTGACACCCATGGGTGTGCGTGGATCTGTCCCGTCCCCGCTGGGTCCACAGCTAAGGAGCCATGCTCAGGGGGATGGGGGTTAGGGACAGGAGACCTGGGAAAAGTCACATCTGCCTAAGAGGGTCCCGTGCTGGGGAGGGGGTCGGGGGTGAGGGCTGTAGCCGTCCTGCGGCAGAATCTCCATCCCATCCTCCCCCCACCCCTGCAGGTGCGGAGGCAGCTCCGCGGACACCAGTGGGGTCAGCAGGATGGCAGCCACAGAAAGGCAGACCGTCCACCCCACAGACTCTCCTGCGCGCACAGAGGCAAGAGCTTCTCCACCTTCAGCTCACGCGGGATGCAGTCGCCAGGCGCATGGGGTCTCCATCCTGTGTCCGTGGCCCTGAGCCCACTCCTGCGGAGAGCGGCCCAAAAGAGGCTTCTGACCCCTTGATTGGTCAGTAGCTGGTAGTCGGTTGAGCTGGGGGGAGGCCCACGGTCACCTTGCCCAGAGGCCCTCCTGGCTGTGAGGGGCGGAGCAGGTGGGAGGGGCTAGGGGCGGGGCTCTGGTGATGGTGGGCAGGGTGGGGCGGGAGCGGGAGGGGCAGGGCCAAGCAGGTGACCTGGCGCACAGGGGCAAAGGGCTTCAGGGGTCATCAGTTTACTCCTCATCGGATACTTGCTGGACACACGATGCAGCCCAGGCCCTGACCATCCCGGACACCCAGTCAGCATAGCGGTGAGGTTTTCTCTGGACACACCTGCAGGGTGGGAGCAGGAGGGGCCAGGTGGAGAAGGGGGTTTAACCAGGGCTGGGGTTTTGCCAGGAGAGGGCCCAGAAGGGAGAGAAGAAGGGAGGGAGTGGGGCGATATGAAGGGCATGGTAAGGGTGGCCTGGACAGAGGGCAGCGGCCAGGGGGCCTGGGGAGGAGCGGGGCAGAGATGGGGGTGGGCGGTGAGTGAGCGGGAAGCTGGGGTGGAGAAACAGGTCGGGGAGGGCCCCAGGTGCAGGCCTAGAGCAAAGTGGAAACACAGGGCCCTGTTCAAAACAGCAGGCAAGGTGGGTCATTAAAGGCATTGAGATCCAGAGCCTTGTCCTTTCCTCCGCGTGATGTTTTTTATTTGCTGCTATTTAATGTCATTCTAAGTAAAGAAAAATTTTAAATGTAAATTCTTAGCATGAATTTTACCATTTATCCTGGTTTCTTCTCTGATTATTATATCAGAGCATCTAAGTCATACATGGAATCACTGCAATTATTCAATTTGTATTTCATGCTCTTTCCTGAGGAATGTCTGCATGGAGCTGAGGAGACAAGCCAAGCCAGACTCAGGAGGGAGGAAGAGGATGCCCCCCAGGCAGGAGCTGCTCCAGGGAGCGCCCCCTCGGACCCTCGGGCAGAGCGCAGACCTGCCACCTTCTGGGCACACCTGCTCGGACCCGGCTGCTGGGTCTCCCCTCCTGCCAGCCGCCAAGGGATACACACACTTGAACGCACGCCCCCAGCCCACTCGATCAGTCGACCCCAGGGGCCTTGCAGCCTGCGCACCAGGACTCAGTAGGTAGTGGATGGGGGGGGCGAGAGGCTCACCCCCACTAAGTCGCTGCCCAACTTGCCTGGGCCGACGCCATAGCTACCACCTGCCCCAGCTCCAGAGACCAGCCCGATCCCTAGTGCCCAGGCCCCTGCCAGGACAGAGGGCAGTCATGGTCTCTGGGCAGGGATGGGTAGGGGAAAGTCGGGCTGGAGTCTAGGTGCTGACGGGTGACCCAGGTGGGATGTGGAGAGAGAAGCTTAGTCCTGTTGGTCTCTGTACAGGGGGCTGGGGGAGGGGGGAGAGAGGGAAGGGGATGGGACCCGGGGGGAGGAGGGGGGGGCATCTTTTGGGAACAAGCTTGCTCAGGGCCCTCCCTGCCCTCCTGCCAGAGCCACTCAAGGCCCGGAGGCTGGGGGAGCAGGGCCGTCGGTCGCTGGTTCTGCTCTGGCCTGGGCCCCAGCTCCGGGCTCCCGGCCAGTGTCTTCCCCTCCCCCACCCCCGAGTCCCTGTCCCCTTTGGAGGCAGGAAAATCAAGGCAGCCAGCGTGGATGCGGTCAGGACCACAGGCCACACTGCCTCCAGGAAGGGCCCAGAGGACAGGTTGCTGCTGCCCATCCTGACCCCACCACAACCCTGGGAAGGCTGTTTCTCGAGGATTCGGGATACGTGCAGACCCGGGCCCACGCTGACCCCGGGCACCTGGGCTCTGGCCCCAGCGCTGCCCCTCCCCTGCCGTTGCACCTAGCTCTGGACCTGTCTGTGGGCCTGGACACTCACTCAGACCCTCCCCAGGATGTCCTGCCCTGGACCTCCCCAGGCTCGCTCCTCGAAGGAATTTTCCATGAGTCTGCGGGTCACCTCGGTTGAGTCCCAGGTGACACCCAGACCTGGTGTCTGGCAATCAGTGAGCATGTGAGTCTGCATGTGTGTGCACATGTACACCATGCATTCACACACACACACACACACACACCCATGGGGTCTGGTCTCCACACCATCCCGCCTTTCACAAATAGAAACCCCATCTTTCCGGGGTCTCTGTCTCTCCGTCTCTCTCTGTCTCTGTCTCTCCCTCTCCCTCTGTGTCTCTCTGTCTCTTTCTGTCTCTGTCTCTCCACCTCCTCCCATGTCCTTCTCTAAACCAGGACATTTCCATCTGGGCTCCAGCCCACCAGCGCACAGGACGGGGGACCCGGGGCATCGCCCTCCCGTAAAGGGTGATCGCGGTGATTTATTCGACTTTCTGGCAACAGCTTAATCGAGTCTGGATGGGCACCTGGTTCTGGGCTCATCCTCGTTGCCAGGAAACCCTCAGCCTGTAGACCCCATCCCGTCCCAAGTAGCAGAGACAGTAGGCAGAACCTCTTGTGCCCCTTGTGGCCGAGGCTAGGGCTGGGATGGCTGGGACAGCTGGGGATCACGGTGGCCTGTTCACCTACTGACTCCCTGGGGAAAGGGCCTGGTTGACGATGCTCCCACGGGTGCAGAGGCCCTGCTTGCCCCGGCCCTCCCCGGGCCCCTGACTCAGGGCCCTGCACACCCACCCCTCCAGCCTCTCGCCGAGACTACTGCTTCCATAGACCCGGCTTTGTCTACCTCTCCAAACCGTACGGTGCCGTGGGGCACATCTCTTTGTGTGTCTCTCTGCCTGTAAACCATAAATGCCTGTGAGCAGGACAGGTCTTTCTCATCATCATCTCCCCAACATCCTGCAGAGATTTGATTTGGCACTTCAGACACTTACATGCTGGGGGGGAGGGGAGGAAACGGAAGAAGGGAAAGAAGGAGGGATGGAGGGAAGGAAGGAGAGGGGAGAGGTGCTGGTGGGAGTGAGCTGGGCAGTCCTGGAGAAACTCGGGGCAGTGCAGCATCAGGACCAGACAGGGTGGGGCAGCTGACCTCACCAGGTCATTCAGACGTGGATGCCAGATGCCAGGACCACTGCATTTCCGCCTGGCGTGGCAGAGCTGGGAGGAGCCCTGGTCCCCTCGGCCCTCAGCATCCTAGGACCAAAGACCCCCTTCCCTGGGAATCGCCAGTCCTCGGCTGTTCCTATTTTTCTCGTTTCAATAATTCTTGCAGCCAATGTTGTGTAAATAAAATTATTCTTCCCCAAAAAATCATTAGCAGGGCCCGACATTAAATCCCCTGCAATCTGTGTAATTAACTGCATGTAACACAGGGCATTAAAGGATCCATTTGCTAATCACCACTCCTCTGCTCCAGGCACCTAATTAAATCCCTTCCTGTTTATCCATTTACAGGATCCAGGGCAAAGATACAGGCCACAGGGAAAGCTGCTGTCATAAATCAGCTTTTTGTAATTGTCAGAGGGTGCAGGTCCACCTTGTGTATTTGCATCTCACTCCCACCACTCAGTCCCCTCCCTCCCAGAGTCGTGCCTCTCCACCCAGGCCCCTGCAGGGAAGGAGGACGCTGCACCTGGGAGGTGGGCGCAGGAAAGAGCACCCACGAGGTCCAGGTGAGCGCCTTGCCCGCGACACACCTACCCCCGGGTCACACCTTTGCCGCTGCGGCCCCTTCACGTGAAAACTTTGTGCCACCCTCGCCTACGTCTGTTAGATTGGGCTCTGGGACCACCTTTCCATCCTGCGCCTCCTGCTTGTTCCCTTAACAGCCGCAGCTGGGGCAACTGGGGGTGATTTTGTCCCTTCACTGAGGTCCACAGACAGCCGTCTCCTCAGAAACGGGGCCTCAGAAACACAGCTGTGGCATCTGACATGAGTTTTGAATCCTGGCACCTCCTAGCCCTTGTGCCCTTGGGGAGGCACGTGACCTCCCAAGCTCCTGTTTCCTAGATTATCAAGGGGGACAATTCTGTTGGCCAGGACGGTCGTGGAGGTGTGAGTAAGCAGTCAAGGGAAGTAACAAGGCTCCCCAGGACCACCCCCCACCGATGGGCATTGAGCACTTGCTATCTGCCAGCACCGCACATAACCCTGAAGGACGGCCTGTCACCCAGCCCTGTGAACAGGCACATTCAGGGTCCTGGAGGTCAGGCCACTTGCCCAGCACCCAGTGGCTACTGGCAGAGACTTGTACAAACAAACCCAGGTCTGAGGAAGCAGATAAACAGGGCCAGGCAGGGTGTGGAGCGACAGTTGGTGGGGACCAGGTTTCTTTTGGGGTGAGAGTCGCACAGCTCTGTGAATATACTAGAAGTCCTGAATTGCACATTTTAAACAGGTGACTTTCACAGTATGTGAATTACATCACAGTGAAACATCATCAAGGCAGCCCAGGCTGTGACAAAGCCCACCCACGGACCTCTGGGGCCCCCAGCAGCTGGAGGAGACAAGGAAAGTCCCTCCCCTGGAGCCTCCAAAAGGAACGTGGCCTTGCGTCCTGGATTTTGGACTCTGGCCTCCAGGACTGTTGTTTCCAGGCACCCGGTTTGCGGCGATCTGTTACAGCAGCGCAGGGAACTCATAATTCTTCTGAATCAGAATCTGAATTTTATAAGATCCCCAGGTAATTCAGTGCACGTTACAGCTTGAAAAGCACTGGTCTCCAGGTGCCTGGAGCCCAGGCTGTCTCTGGGCTGAGCAAGACTTGGGTCTGAACTCAATACTAATAACAATACCTCCACTCAGAGTGGGAAACCGAGGCAGGAAGTGAAATAGCTATGCCAAGGGCACACGACACAGGGCCAAGCGCCCTCCCCCAGGGCCCTTGTCCACACGGCTGCGAGAGTGATGAGGGCTCTGGTCCCAGCATCAGCATGGTCCATCCAGAGCGTAGGAGGCGGGCGGGGAAGCTGAAATCAGGTGGCCAGACTGAGTTTGTTGGAAGAGATTCGAATTCAGCCTGAAAGCACCGGCTGCCTGCAATGAGCCTCCACTGCCCGGATGCTGGCCCCCCGCAGATGCCCAGGATGGCTTCATTCCCCTCGTGGGATGGTTCTCTGCACCCTGTCCCTGAGACGGAGATGGGGATGCGGAAGGTTCTCTGGGAGCCCTCTCGGGTGAGCGCCTGTCGGGTGAAGGAAGCAGGATCAGGCAGCGGGAGAAACTGAGCTGCGAGGCGATCTTGACAAAGGCCTCAGTCCGTCCCGCAGGTGCTCGGGGCCATCCCAGATCAGGGCGAGAGGCCAAGGCTTTCGGCCCCGCACGGGCCAGTCTGGGATGTTAGCCGCCCTCAGAAGAAGGCATGGGCTGGGGCCAGGCTGCTCTCTTCGGCCAAGGGCGAGCCTGCAGAGAGCTCGCTGAGAGCGCAGGGGGTGCAGGGAATCTGGGCAGCGTGAACCAGCTCCCATCACCCTCAGCCTGGTGCCAGCCCCACGCGGTCCCCGCCATCCAGCTCTCCGTCTGAGTCCCCTCCCCCAACAGCTGCCTGCCCCCCACCAACGTGGAGGCCCCTCTTCCTGGTCAGCACAGAGGGCCTCAAGACCGGGGTCCAGTGCAGAGCTCGGGGGGCAGAGCCATTACCCACCTTGATCGGGGGGTCTGTGGCGTTAATCATCTTCCACGTGCACAGTTAAATCGGGCAGCCTGCCAAGCCCGTCTCCAGCAATTTCCTCATGTTAATAATGCTTCCATTCGCCCCATGCAGCAAATCTGTCGCAACTAGCCCCCTTCTGGCCCATATTTTTGACTTTTAATTATGATCAGATGTGGGATATTGAGTAGTGTGAGGCCTTTTAGACGTCTACCGAGATTTCTTTCTAATAATGTAAGGCTCTCATGGCTCATAACTTGGGTCATTACTGAAGTACGTATACAGCGGTGTCTCCAAAGTTGGACCCTCCTCCCCTAAGAGGGGAGTTTCAGTGGGAGAATCGGAGGTTGGAGATGACCCGGTGAGGAATAACAGAGGCAAAGACCTTCTCAGGTCCCGGCCGTGAGCCTCTGCTCCCAGGGGTGCCTCAGGTGCGCCCTCCCCGACACCTGCTCCTGAGTCTCTGATCACCTGAGAACAGGTCTCCTGTGTCACAGAAGAGCCCTCACCAGGGGGGAGACGCGGGCCACCTCCCCTGGAGCAGGACGGTTAAGGGTTAGGGGGGCTTTGGGTCAGGAACCCCAGCTCTCTGAGTCTTCCATGCTCCCCCCCAAAAAGCAGCATCAGGAGGGTCGGTGAGGGGGTTCAGTGCCATAAGCCCTGTCACCTGCTTACACAGGACCTTGCTGATGGCAAGGTCACCCCACCAGCTGCAGTCGTGGGCATTGTTGTTCCCGGGCAGCGGTGCCTTTTCCAAAACAGGAGCTCAGCACCGAGCACATCCCTGCAAAGAGCGGCAGAGACACCCACCCAGCCCACAGCCCGGCTCACACGTCTACCAGTGCAAGTTAGACGCTGACAGCTCTAAACTACAACCCTGATTGCTGGCTCTTTCCTGGCAAAACACCTGCTGGGTTCCCGAAAGACCCCTATCTTCCCTTCTACAGACCCACTCATCACCCCTGCTACTACGCCCAGGACGGGGCGGACGCCATGCCTTCTTCCCAAAGCAGGGCTGCTGGCAGGAGCCAGCAGGGGCCACGTCGTAGCCATGGCTCTCAGACACACCCTGCCTTCCGACAGCTCCTAAACATCAGTCAAAGGACACCCAAGGCGGAGCCACAGGTAGTGTCCTCGTGGCCAGTGCCCCCAGTTGATCCGCTGACCCTTGAGGCATCTTCAGCTGCTTGGCTGGACCTTTGCTGCCCCTGAGATAGTCACCACGGTTTGCCTTCCCTCCCAGTGACACCCTCCGGCCCCCGGAGTGCTGCCTCCTCTTTATGAGGCTCTCCCCCAGTTAAGAGAGTGTCCGTGGCCCACTTCCCGACTGGATGTGACTTCTTTGAGGCTGGCGGCTCCAATGTGCGCCTGAAGATGAGAACCACCGCCTGAGTGTCCGTCTGTGACCCCGTGATCTGCACATCCTAGCTCCAGACCACCTGTACAGGGACCACCAGGAGGCTGGGAGACAGCCCTGCCAACAGCCGCCCCTCCCACACCTCCCAACCCTGGAAGGGGACATGAAGAGTCCACCAAAGGTTGGAGAAGCAAGATGGGCACTTCCCCAAAGAAAACGTGGCCACGTGCCATGTTCTGCCCCCCACCCCATGGCAGGAAGGTAGGGGATCCTCCTGTCACTGCAGGTCAAGCGAGGGAACCCGGGGCTGGGCACCTGGCTGTCCCAGGTGAGGGGCTATGCCTGGAGCATTCCTTGTGACAGAGCAGGGAGTCGGGCTGTGTATGCCATGGCCATGGTGCCACATTTGGGGGCAAAGACTCCAGGGGGGGTTCTCTCCAGGAGGGCCGCTGGGTTCTGGTCATCTTGGAAGAGACCCCTCCCACAAAGACCGCTTGGAGTGGCCCGGTGACCCCAGGAGAGGGGACAGTGGTAGCCAGCCAGCCAGCAGCCTCCCTACCCCAGGAGCCACAGGCGAGAGATCCTCAGAGATGGGGTCTCCCAGGCCCACACAAGGACCCCGAGAACCTGTCACACCCGGCAGGCACCAGCAGCAGTTTACAAGGCACCGTCCAGGGTGCCCTTCTGCCCCTGGCCCCTCTCGACTCTGCTGGCGCCAGGTGGGTGGGGGAGGGAGACCAGGTGGGGCTCAGAGAATCAGCCCACAGGCGTCTCACCCCCGAAGGCAAGGGCTTGACCTCAGATGAATGTCTTGAGGTGAGTGACTGTTGGAAAGACCATTTATTACTATGTATCGCTTATCAGGGATGAGAAGCAGGGCAGGGAAAGAGCACCCAAGGGAGCAAGTCCAACAGGGAGGGTGAGAAAGAACGAATGCCGTCTGCTCCCGCCTCCCTGGTCCAGCTCCTCCAGTAGACCAGCGACCAACTCGAGTCCAGTGGTGGATGAATACAGAAACCGGACGTGGTCCGTCCATACCATGGAATACTATGCAGCCTTAACGAAGAATGAAATTCTGACCCAGGCTACGACACGGATGAACCTTGTAGACATCGTGTTCAGTGAAATGAGCCAGTCACAGAAAGGCCAATCCTGCAGGACCCACCCCTGTGAGGTCGCTGGAGGAGTCAAACCCACAGAGACAGGAAGTAGGTGGTGGGGCCGGGGCTGGGGGAGGGGAGGGGAGTGAGTGTTTAATGGGGACAGGGTATCAGTCTGGGAAGATGAAAGAGCCCTGGAGACAGACGTGGTGATGGTTGCACAATAATGTGAATGAGCTCGATGCCCCTGAGCTGTGCACTTAAAAGTGCTTTAAGATGGTATCATTTATGTTATGTTTATTTTACCGCAATTTTAAAAATTTTAATAAGCCCATTACACATGTATTTATTTTTATCAAAACTCTGGAAGCGTGGACACCCAGCCCGTCTCTGGCCAAGGTGCTGATGACTACCTGCTCTCACTTCATCTCCATCGCTTGTTCCTAAGATTTCTATGCAAACACTCATTATCTTTGTTGGAAACAGGTGGAGTCATGTGGGCCCACCCACTCAGAACGGCTAGGCGTACAGACAGCCAGACCAGCTGGTGGGACTCAGGAATGGAAGCCGGGGGACTGACTGCACCCAGGCCCACAGGTCGGGGTTGAGTCTGCCCTGAGGGACCCAGGGTGTGACTCAGCACTTAGAGAAGAAACAGAAAAGGTCATCTCTGGTGTCAGAGAGCATGGTGAGAGGCAAACGGCCCAGTCCATTCCCCACCCTGAGCCAAAGCAAGAATGCCTGGGGCAGAGCCCGCCATTCAGGGGAGCCAAGCAGAGGGAACCGGACCAGCAAATCACTGCCAGCCATCTGAGCAAGTGGGTTCTCAGGCCATCAATAAATGATGAGTGGTTGCCACAGCAACAGCCCCACCATATTTCATCTCCTGGAGACTCAGGAAAGCTCCAGCGGTGCTGCAAAGAGCCGGGCTGAAAATGAAGGGGTTTCAGCATCCCGTCTTTATGTTGGCCAGACCCCAGGGTTCTGAGCACAGGGTGGACACTGCTTGGATGAGATGGGGTTTGGAGGGAACAGAAAGGATGGGTTTGAGGCAAGAAGGGTGGTGAGCGGCACAGCCCAGGAAGCAAAAAGGAGCCAAGTTCAACCCCGGCTGACTGTTGCTCTTTGTTGTATTGTCCAGGTCATGTGACCTCTCCAAGCCTCAGTTTCCTCATCTGCAAAACGGAGATAGAAAAAATGCAATACGATACAATATGTGGAGTGCTTGGTGCATATCAGCATTCAGTAAATGGTATCCAACATCATTATTGTAGGTAAATAGATGTAAACTGTGTTTACCCACATAGTTACCATATTGGGGTGTTTTTATTCCTCTGTGTAAATCCATAATTCTATTTGGCATCACTTCTTCCTGAAAGACAGCCTTCAATATTCCTTGTGATGCAGGTGGTTGGTGGTTCATCCTTTCAGCTTGGTGTATCCAAAAAGCCTTTATTTCACCTTCACTTTTGAAAAAGTGTTTTCGCGGGGTATAGAACTCTAGATTGACAATTCTTTTTTCTCTCAGCACTTTAAAGATCTTTCCCTACTATCCTCTCACTGGTTTCCTATGAGAAATCCACTGTTTCCCTCATCGTTTTTTCTCCGAGTATAATGTGTCTTTTTTTTGGCTGCTTTTCGGTCTTTGTTGCTGCACGCGGGCTTTCTCTAGTCGCAGATAGCAGGGGCTGCTCTTCGTTGTGGTGCGTAGGCTTCTCATTGCGGTGGCTTCTCTTGTTGCGGAGCACGGGCTGTAGGCATGCGGGCCTCAGTAGTTGTGGCACACAGGCTCAGTAGTTGTGGCACACGGGCTTAGTAGTTGTGGCACACGGGCTTAGTTGCTCCACAGCATGTGGGATCTTCCCGGCCCAGGGATCGAACCTGTGTCCCCTGCATTGGCAGGCGGGTTCTTAACCACTGCGCCACCAGGGAAGTGCATAACATGTCTTTTTCCTTTGGCTGCTTCATCACTGGTGTTGAGCGATTTGATTATAACATGCCTGGCTGCTGTTTTCTTCATGTAACTTGTGCTCAGGTTTCGATGAGCATCCTGAATCTGTGGGTTTACAGTTTTTATTAAATTTGGACATTTATGAGCCATCATTTCTTCCAATAACTTTTTGTTCTCCTCTTTTCTCTCCATCAGGGCTCCAATTGCTTATGTATTAGGCCACTGAAAGTCGTCCCATGGCCCTCTGTGCACTGTTCATACTTGTGAGGTTTTTTCCTCTGTGTGTTCCATTTTGGTTAACTTCTAATGCTATATCTTCAAGTTCATGGATCTTTTTTTCTGCAGTGTTTAATCCCATTCAGGTGTATTACTCATCTAAGACACTGCAGTCGGTTGTTCTCACTTCTAGAAGTTTGATTTGAGTCTCTTTTATACCTTTCACGCCTCTACTTAATACATCCAATTTTCCAGTGTGTGTTTCATTCTGGATACCTTTTAATGCTATTCTTCAAGTTCACGTATCTTTTTTCTGCATGTTTAATCCATCAGGTGTATTTCTCGCTTCAGACACTGCAGTTAGAAGTTTGATTTGAGTCTCTTTTATAGCTTTCACACCTCTACTTAATATGTTCAATTTCTCCCTGTGTGTTTCATTTTGGATACCTTCTAATGCTATATCTTCAAGTTCACGTATCTTTTCTTCTGCAATGTTTAATCCCATCAGGTGTATTTCTCATCTCAGACACTGCCGTTGGTTGTTCTCACCTCTAGAAGTCTGATTTGAGTCTCTTTTGTAGCTTTCACGCCTCTGCTTAATACGTTCAATTTTCTTCTGGCTTTTTTTTTTTTTTTTAAACTAATAGCGGATTTTTTTTTTTTTTTTTTGGGCTGTGTTGGGTCTTTGTTTCTGTGCATGGGCTTTCTCTAGTTGCGGCAAGCAGGGGCCACTCCTCATCGCGGTGCACGGGCCTCTCACTGTCGCGGCCTCTCTTGTTGCAGAGCACAGGCTCCAGACGCGCAGGCTCAGTAATTGTGGCTCACGGACCTAGTTGCTCCACGGCATGTGGGATCTTCCCAGACCAGGGCTCAAACCCGTGTCCCCTGCATTGGCAGGCAGATTCTCAACCACTGCGCCACGAGGGAAACCCTCTTCCGGCTTTTTGAACATAGTTACAGCAACTGTTTTAATATCCTCGTCTGCCAATTCTAACATCTGGGCTAGTTCTGGGATGGTTTCGACAGATTGATTTTTCTCCTCCTTGAGGGTCATGTTTTCCTGCTTTCTGTGTGCCTGGTAATTTTTTACCAAATGCCCAACCTTATGAATTTCACTTTGTTAGGTGCTGAATCTTTTTGTTCAGGTAAGTAGTCTGAGCTTTGTTTGGGGGTGCATTTATTTTGAAACAGTTTGAACCTTTCCAGTCTTGCTTTTAAGCTTCATTATGCAGGATCAGACAGGGGTAACCTGGATTTAGTTATTCCTCATGACTGAGGCCAGATCCTGCTGAGTGCTCCCTGTAGGGACCCGTGAGTCACGAGGTTTCCCATCTGGCTGGTGGAAGGAAACCTACTCCAGCTCCGTCAGCCCAAGGGCTGTTTCCTCTCATCCTTCAGGTGGTTGATCCTCTGCTAGACCTCAGGAACCCTCCTCACACTCATGCAGCAACCAGCACTCACATGAATATCGGCGGGGGGTGGGGGGGGTGGGCTCCAAATCTCCCCTGTGCAGCTCTCTCCTCTGGGGCCCTGCCCTGTGACTCTAGATGCCTTGGTCTCCCCGGGCCCTCGGGTCCTTCTCCTCCACTCAGGGCTTCCGTCAGGATCCTCCTGGGGTCCCCTCCCTGTGCCACAGCTGGAAACCCCCTCCTGGCCATGAGCTGGGGGCAATCTTAGGGCTCACCTCACTCCTTTCAACAATCACTTGCCCGGTGTCCAGTGTCCTGAAAACTGTGGTTTCATAGATTATGTCTGGATTTGGAGAGCAGCAGAGGGGAACACCGAGGCTTTGAGCAGACTCCCACCGAGACCTCGAGTTGGCCCCAAGTCCAAGTCCAGGGGCATCGAGCCAGGCCTACGTCTGGGTGGCAGTGCCAGCAGCATCACTGTCATTGTCATTTATATTTTAAGGGGAGACAAGAAAAGGGGAGGGTCTCACACCCACCGGGCCTCGTCTTTCAGCCTCAGTCTCTACTGGTCAGTAGGAAAGGCCTGTCTTTACCACTTGGTGCAAAGGCTGCTTGCAGACTGGAGGCCCACCCATGTTTCCCTGAGACTGGTCAGGGCCAGGCCAGCAGGCCCAGAGCACGGGAGTGTACGAGCCCATCAGGAGGACAGAGCCCCATGCGGCAGCTGGGCATCCACCATACGCCCAGAGGGTTGCCCACCTCTGGGCCAGATCAGGGGCTGGGGGGAGGGTCTGGAAGCCCCGAGAGAAGGGAGAGGGCTCTGCCAGGCTCTCAGGAATCTTATTTTCATCATCGCCATCATCTTCACCTGCATACGCAGGCCGCTATCACAGAAGGCCCCAGCCTGACCTTCCCTCCAATTCCCCACCCAGCCTCCACCTCTGCCCGGTCCACAGTGCCGGGGCCCCGCAGGGGCTCTCTCTAGACAGAGGGCCGGGCTCATCCCCTGGCTCTCCTTGGCTTCCCTGAGTCCCAGGAGAGACAAAGCCGGCAAAGCCACTGACCTCCAGCCAATGGGCCTCTCGCATAAAAATTTACCACCAGACAGTGAAATGTTTAAACACCATATTTCACTACTAAAAAGCGAGGCAGAAGCCAGCACCTTCTGCGCCAGGATTTTCCTGGGTACAGACGGGCATTTTATAGACCAAAGCGATAGAATAAAATAAATATGACCGGCGAGCTGCGGGGAGCGGGGAGCGGGGAGCTCTGCCCAAGGAAGAACCTGGGGGGTCAGACCCACCCAGCGGGCAGCCTCGCTGCATTGTCTTGGGGCCACAGCGTGTCCTGGCTCAGAGCACTCGGCAGACAGGATGGTTCAAGTCTCCAATTTCCAGAGGAAGAGCCTGAGGTCCTAAGAGCTCCCATGACTTGTATAAGACCCCCCGGCCCTGTGATGGAGACAGGCTTGAGCCCGTGTGAATGCAAACCCTGCTTGCCTGTTCTTGAGCCCTCATGCCGCCCACACCCAGGCCAGGAGGGCTTTGGCCTCCTCTTTGCACCCACAAGGGAGGGCGGGACATGGGGTAGTGGTGGAGAAACACAGCAACCCCTGGAGGGACACAGAGGGATGGGGGTAGAAGTGGTGGGAGGGCCCCCCTCTCTGTTCTGGGAGGCTGGAAATCCGGAAACCGGACCCAGGCAGCAGCTTCCACACAAGCAGGGTCCTGCAGTGGGTCCTCCCACCCACCCCCACCTAGGGAACCCCCAAGGTCCTCTCCAGCCCCTGCCCTGGATGCCCTTGAACTCAGGGTGGGACGGGAGACTGGCCCCCCAGCCCAGACGGCCCCAGGCCTGCTCAGAGGCCACCTGCCCGGCTCAGCGGGGGGCAGGGGAGGTGAGGGGGATTAGCAACCAGATGCCCCCTCACCCTGGGCATCACAGGGCTGAGAGCAGCAGGAGGGGCCGGTCGTCCACCCCTCGCGCCCCTCGTGCCCTCGCGCCCCTCGCGTGTACAGCCGGCACATCCTGTGCCTACCGTGCCCCTGGCACGTGCGGGACACAGGGCATGTGGGAAGGGGGCATCTCCCGGCAGTGGACCCTACCACGCCCTAACAAACAGACAGGTGAGGGGCGCCGGGGGGCCCGCATGCCCAGGGTCCCCTGCGGACCATCTCAGCC
Organism: Balaenoptera musculus; assembly: GCF_009873245.2. Classification (NCBI taxonomy): domain Eukaryota; kingdom Metazoa; phylum Chordata; class Mammalia; order Artiodactyla; family Balaenopteridae; genus Balaenoptera; species Balaenoptera musculus. Next base: position 112,918,260 of record NC_045790.1, on the reverse strand, counting down.
TGTGCTGCAGCGGGTACGTTTGGGGTCGGGGGGAGCCCTGAGGGGATGAGGCGGAAGGCTGGGGACCCAGAACGGCAGCCTGAGTGGTGGGGAGCTTTCCTGAGCTCGGGGGCCACCATCAGAAGCTTTAGGCCGGAGGGGGCGAGAACAGGGGCAGCCTGTGTGCTCCCGGGGGCGGTGGTGAGAAGGGCGGGGGCACGTGGAGGGCAAGCCGCGGGGTCGGCTGCAGGTGGAGGGAGGGGTGGCAGGGGGACGAGGCTGCCTGCCGGCCGCGTGGCCTTAGACAGGTGACCCCTCTGAGCCCGGAGGGCTTGCGGGTTAGGAATTAGGAATTAGAAGTCTTGGCCCAGAGCA